>NW_008331362.1:5771-6977 GCF_000622305.1 Nannospalax galili | reverse complement strand
CACAGACTTCTAAAATTGGCAGTGTGAACTTCCAAACTCTACAGTTGGTTTTCTCTTGGGCTAAGAAGTGCACATATCACAAGTAGTGTGGGAAATATTACTGACACTCCGTTTGAACATCAACACAGTTACTTCAAGATCCAAAACAAAGCACTATTCAGTTGATTCACAAATTTACAAGGTGAGGCAACAGCAATGAAACACACAAACAGTCACTCGACAAATGTGAGACCAGATATCTATACCAAGAAATACCATCAACAACCTAACTCCAGATGCTTAGGTCACATCACAAAAAAGAACAGGAAAAACCAAAACAATATGCTTCCTGCAGCAATCAGTACACCTATCACAAAATCTCCTGAGATGACCAACTTAGGTGATACAGAAGATACTGTTTTCAAAATAGCAATTATAGATATACACAATGAACTCAAAGAGGAAATGCATAAATTCCAGAATGAACTTGGTGAAAACACAGAACCAAGAAAAAAAGAAAATAACTCAAAATACTAAAATATAATGTACTAAAGAAATAGAATTTCTTAAAAGAAGCCAAACAACAATAAAAGTTGAAAGGAGAAATTCAATCTGAAAAATCAAACTTGGTGAAAAGTCAAAGGAATAGAATGGATGAAATAGAAGCGAAAATATCACGCTTTGAAGATAAGATAGGGAAATTAGATCATTCCATCAAGAAAAATGTTAAATTTAAAACAAACAAGCCCATGAACACAATGTGCAGGAACTCTGGGATACTATAAAAAGATCAAATCTACAAATCACAGATATACGAGAATGAGCAGAATCTCGGGTCCAAGGCGCCAAAACTATTTTCAACAAAACCATTGAACAAAATTCATCAAATCTTAGGAAGAATGTGCCTATTAATGTGCAAGAGGTACACAAATCACCAAATAGGACCCGAAAATAAATACCCCATGTCACAAAATATTCGAAACGCTAAATATACAGAGCAAAGCATAGTGAAAGATTCTAGAGAGAAAGTCCAAATCACATATAATGGGAGGCCTATGAGACCTCATTGTAGATTCTGAAATCTCTGGGAGGGCATGGACTGATGTTCTACAAATTCTTAAAAGTCACAGATATCAACCCAGGCTATTACACCCAGCAAAATGATCAGTTAAAATAGAAGGAGAAAGGAAATCTTTCCATGATAAAAACAAACTTCAGGAATTTATG
>NW_008331362.1:3486-5499 GCF_000622305.1 Nannospalax galili | reverse complement strand
GATACAGATTAATCAACTGGATTAGAAATTGATCATATCTTTTTGCTGCCTCCAAAAATACAACTGACTATTAAAAATAGACACCACCTTAAGAATAAAAGGATGGAAAAAGGCATTCCAAGGAAATGGAGTTAAGATAAAAGCAGATGTGGCTATTCTGGTATATGTTAAAATAGACTTCAAACCAAAACTAGTCAGAAGGGATAGAAAAGGACCTTTCATAATCATTAAGGAAAAATCCGCAGAGAGGATATGTAATCCTAAACATATGCACCGAACACAGGACACCCAATTTCATAAAACAAACACTATGAGATCTAAAATCACACGATGACTCAAAGGCACTGATAGTGGATGAAATCCAGATCCCATTCTCATCAACATACAGGTTATCCAGACAAAAACTATATAGAAAAACGTGCAAGTTAATGACATCATAAATCAAATGGACCTAACAGACATTTACAGAACATTCTGCGTAAACATCAAAGAATACATTTTCTTCTCAGCAATTCATGGAATTTTCTCCCAAATCAACCACATATCAGGACACAAACCAAGTTTCAACAAATTTTAAAAGTTTGAAACAACCTCCTGTACCCTATCTGACCACAAAGGAATAAAGGTGGACACAACAAAAAGAGAAATGAGAAAAAGTATGTAAACTGTTGAATCTAAAAAACACTACTGAATGAAAACTGGGTCAAGGGAGAAATCAAAAAGTAAATTTAAAAATTCCCAGAATTGAATACAAATGAAAGCACAGTATATCAAAATATATGGGACACAGGAAAAGCAGTCCTAAGATGGAAGTTTATAGCATTAGGTGTCTACATCAAATAGCTTGAGAAGTTGCATACTAACAACTTAATCATGCACTTGGAAGCCTTAGATAGGCAGGAACAACCCACCCCCCAAAAACCTAGATGAGAAGAGATAAAATTGTGGCTAAAATCAATGAAATAGAAATGAAAAAATAATACAAAGAATCAATGGGATGAAAACTGAGTTCTTTGAATAGATTAACCAGATTGACAAACTTTAGTCAATTTAACTGAAAGAAGACTCAGTAAAATCATAGATGCAGAGGGGAAAAGTTACAAGATATATTGAAGATTTTCAGAGAACCAGTACTTACTTTGGTGGCCTGTATTCCACTAATTAGAAAATATAATAGAAATGAATGAATTTCTAGAATTGTATGACCTACCAAAATTAATCCAAGATGAGATAATTAAAATAAACCCACAAAAGCAAGTAAGATATAAGCAATATTTCAAATCTCCCAAGTTAAAAAGAAAATCCCAGGACATCATAGATACAGTGAATAATTCTGCCAGATTTTCAAAAAAGAACAAATTTCAATACCCATCAAACTCTGCAAGATACAAGAGGAAGGAAGACTTTCAAATCATTTTTATGAAACCGCTATTAACCTGATACCAAAACCAAATACCAAACAAAAAGGCCAATTACTCTGATGAATATCGATGAAAAATTATCAAGAAAACCCTTGCAAACTGAATGCAAGATCACATCAAAATATTATTTACCACAATCAAGTAGGTTTCATCCCAAAGATGCATGAAAGATTCAACATGCATAAATCAATAAATGTAACTTACCACACAATCAGACTCAAGGACTAAAACAAAATGATCATCTCATTAATTGCAGAAAAGGGCTTTGATAATATCCAACATCCAATCATAATAAAAGTCATGGAGAATCCAAGGACACAGAGGACATTATTCAACATAATACAAGTATACAACAAGCGCAGAGCTAACATCATACTAACTGAAGAAAACCTCAAAGCATTTCCAAAATCAGGAACAGAAAAGGTTGAATATTCTCTTAATTTCTGTTCAATATATTGCTTGATGTTTTAGCTAGATCAGTAAAATAAATGAGGGAGATAAAGGGTTACAAATTGCAAAGGAAGAATTCAAATTACCCCTGTTTGCATACAATATGATTACTTACATAAAAGACTATAAAGACTCACCCAGA
>NW_008331362.1:0-901 GCF_000622305.1 Nannospalax galili | reverse complement strand
GCAATGTTTTGGGAAAGGGCAACACTTCTTCACTGCTGGTTGTAGTGCAGCATGTTGCAGCTACTCTGGAAATCTGTGCGGAGATTCCTCAAAAAGGTAGAAATAGATCTACCACATGATTCAGCCAAACCACTTTTGTGCACATACCCAAAGAACTCCATATTCTACTATAGAGATATCTGCTCATCTTTGGTCATTGCTGCTCTATTCACAATAGTCAGGAACTAGAAGCAACCTAGGTATCGAACAAATGATAAATGAATAATAAATAGTGGCGAATTTACACCGTGGAATATTATTCAAGTAGTAAGCAAGTTGAAATTATGAATTTCACAGGTAAATAGATAGAACTGGGAACAATCATCCTGAGTCAGGTAACCCAGATCCAGAAAAATGAATATTTTATGTTCTCACTCATAATTTGAAGCTAGCTTTGAATCTTTAGATAGGTGTGTTTCAATTGGAAAATCCACAGAGGTCAGGAAACTAGTAAGGGTCCATATAGGGAGGATTCTTAGAAGGGGACAGAGAATACAGTTTTATAAATGGGAAAAGGGGAGCAATGGAATATGAAGAGCTAAAGAGGGTGGGGAATGGTAGAGCAGGGTAGAAAAAGGATTAAGGGGGGAATAACTAACACGAATGGCCTTTTGAAAAAGTCAAATGGAAATTTATCACTATAGAACTTTCTTAAAGTATTTACATATGCAATATAAAAATAATTTAAATGGCATCACCCCATAACAGGGGCCAGTTCCCCACAGACACCATGGATTAACAAATAAAAATCCCAATACTAGGAATAGGCTTCCGTTTTGGGAAATTTTGACCAGGGGTGATCTCATAGACACTCACACAATGCTGGCTATTGCTATTGCTCTTGGTTACTCGTAAGAGCTTA
>NW_008331361.1:0-381 GCF_000622305.1 Nannospalax galili | reverse complement strand
AAGAAGCTCAAGTGCTGGATTTTAGGCATGTACCATCATGCCTGGCTTATGCAGTGCTAAGGATCAAACTCAGGGCTCTATGCACACTAGGCAAACGCTCTACAAACTAAGCTGTATCCTCAGGTTGTGTCTATTCTTAGTAGATATAATTACTGTGTATTATTGTATATTTTGACTATGTATAAATATATTTATATGTATGCTTAAAAATAATAAAATAAGTTGGCCGTGGTGGCGCATGCCTTTAATCCCAGTACTTGGGAGGCAGAGGCAGGCAGATCTCTGTGAGTTCGAGACCAGCCTGGTCTACATAGTGAGTTCTGGGCCAGTTGGGGCTACAGGGAGACCCTGTCTCTAAATAAATAAATAAATAAATAAATA
>NW_008331360.1:0-251 GCF_000622305.1 Nannospalax galili | reverse complement strand
AGTCAGTGCTCTTGATTTTTCTGCCTGACACCTGAGGTCATCTGTATCACCGCAGCCCGAACCTTGCCAGGAATGTTCATATCCCACCTTCTTCAGAGAAACAGTCACACCAGATGATTTGTAAGGGCACTTTCTAGCTTGAGATTCTGTGTGTCTTAATGCATGCAGGTTGCTGTAACAAAAATGCCATACGCTTAATAGTTTATAAGCCATGGAAGCTTGTTTTTCAACATTTCAGAGGCTAGAAAGTC
>NW_008331359.1:0-1185 GCF_000622305.1 Nannospalax galili | reverse complement strand
AATACACTCATACACATAAAACAAAAATAATAAATAAAATATTTAAAATAAAATAGCACTTATCTAATTTTAAAATGTAGTAAAAATCCACGGTAGAAAAAGACATTAAAAAGCTTAGCATGGTGGTACATACTCTAGCACTTGGGAGGCTGAGGTCGGAGAATTGTTGCAATTAAAGGCCAGCCTCGCCTATATAGAAAAATTCTGTCTCATACACAGAAAGTAAACAAACCAAAAAAATGGAAGGAAGAAACAAAAAGCTTTGTGAGAGGCAAGTTCTCTAACTATATTATATATCTGTCCTTTAAGTTGTCTTCTTTGCATGCATGCATGCTGAAAACAAACAAAGCCCAAGACTAGGACTTGGCGAAGAATTGCTGAGTGGAAGAACCTCACTTAGCACATGCGAGGTCCTGAGTTCTCTCACAACACAGGCACACACATCAGAAAACAGAAAACAAAACAAAAAACTGACAGTGTACTCTTACTCTTCTGCTTTATGATCTTTTTAAACAATGTATTGGAGATAAATTCCACCTCTGCCTTGAAAATACAGATAATTTATCACATGGGAAAAAAAAATTAAAACAGTAGAAAGGTCTGGAAAAATTAGTCTGTAAGACTTTCTTGTGTGTCTTTTTAGGAAAATTTTTGTGCATATTTTTGTTTTGTGTGTGTATTTGTGACATTGAACATTTACTCTGCCAGGCATGCACTCCATGCTTTATCTTATATAATCCCCACAATTCAGTGAAGAAAATAACATTGTGTCCTTATTTTAAGCAAGGGAAACATGCAGAGTGCTTGAACTACCTTACACAGCTACTAAATAGTGGGACCAGTACCCTAACCTAGACCATACAGCTCTAGAGCTCAGCTACACATTATGTTGGGTTTTTTAAAGTTTATTTTTGAGTTATTGATTTTTATTTTATGTGTATGAGTGTTATGCCTGCCTGTGTGTAAGTGCATCTATGTCGTGCAGTACATTGAATTCCCTGGAAGAGGGCATTGAATTCCCTAGAACTGAAGTTACAGAGGATTGGTTAGCTGCCATGCGGGTGCTGGGATTCAAACCTGGGTCCTCTGCAAGAGCAGTCAATGCTCTTAACCGCTGAGCCATCTTTCTAGGTACCCCCCCCATTTGTTTTTAATGAAGCAGAGAGAGATTTGATTAAGGATAAT
>NW_008331358.1:0-651 GCF_000622305.1 Nannospalax galili | reverse complement strand
CAACAGAGTCTTGGACCCTGGGACTTGTGTCTTTTTAACAGGGCATTTATTTGAAAATTAAGATGGTTTTTGTACATCCCAAGGAACTGGCAGTCACATGGAATATGGCACTCACATACAAAGATTTCAGATACAAAGAATTAGGACATCAAGTCTGTTAGTTTGCACAAGAAAGTTGCTTAAGCATTTACTCAAAGTTATCAATGCCCATCTGGTAATTTATTGGCCACGATGTTTTCTTCATTAGAGTAAAAAGCTTGGTAAACTTTTAGCTTTAAGCTCAGGAGTGAACCTTTAATCTGGGCTAATCTCTTAGCCAGGGATAGCTGAGTTATTCATTCAGGACAAGGAAATGAGCTAAGGATTGTTGACCAAGATGGTTTACCACAGAGCAGGGAGCATGCACTTATGACTAGGTCACTTTCTTCCACCAGTCTTGCAGTGTTCTGCATAACAGGGGTTATCAGAGCTACTGTTGTCAGCTCTCCTCCTTTTAGCAGAGAATGCAGCCTGGACTTAAAAGTTTAAGGCTCATCTCACCCTAGGGCCTGGCATCCTGGTTTCCTACACTCCTTCTTTACGTTTTCCTGCATAATCATCTTCCTTACCATTTTCCTGGCTCCTGCAGTTACATTATGATATAAACTCACA
>NW_008331357.1:0-203 GCF_000622305.1 Nannospalax galili | reverse complement strand
CTCAAAGACCATTGGGAAGAGGGGGTGTTAAGATTGTAAGAGCCGGGGCTAGTTCATTAACCCAGGAAAGCAGAAGCTTTCAGGTGACTGGAAGCTTGCACACGTGAACTTGTGGCAATGGTGGCATCGAGCACAGGACCCATTCCAACTCCATTAAACAAGGGCCCAGAGGGGAGGAGAGAAATGGGTACTTGGCAGGCCCT
>NW_008331356.1:0-238 GCF_000622305.1 Nannospalax galili | reverse complement strand
TCTGTTGAGCTTCTTCTTTCTCCTTATCCCCTAGGCTCCTCATATACCCTTACCTCCCCCCTCTTTTAGACTAACCCAATTTTTATCCATATCTCCCTTATTAAGGCCTGTTACCTACTGTTCTTCTCCTTCAGGTTATTTCTTTTCCTTTACCTCACTGTTTCCTTACTCTTGTCCTTGTTCCTGGAGTTATGTCTGTTTGCATACTTATTCATCAGAGTCTGATCCTAGGATCCAC
>NW_008331355.1:0-427 GCF_000622305.1 Nannospalax galili | reverse complement strand
TAGGATTAGGATTAGGGCTATGTGTATGTTTAGGGATAGGGATAGGTTTACGGTTAGTTATTAGCCTAACACTCATTCTAACCCTATACCTATGCCTAGACCTAAACCAAAGCACAACCCCAAGCCTAACCCTAACCCTAACCCTAACCATAAGCCTAAATTTAGGCTTAGAGGTAGCTTTAGGGTTAGTTTTATGGCTAGGGCTACATTTACAGTTATTATTTGTGTTAGAGTTTTCGTTAGAGTTAATGTTTGGGTTAGTGTTATGGAGAGGTTTAGGTTTAGAATTAGGGGTAGTGTTATCTTGAGGGTTATGGCTTGAAAAAGTCTTAGGATTCTCATTAGGTTGTGGCTATGTTTATGGTCATATTTATAGTTAGGGTTAGGAATAGAAGGGGTAATTTTCAGATTAAGATAAGGATTATGT
>NW_008331354.1:0-722 GCF_000622305.1 Nannospalax galili | reverse complement strand
CATAATACTAACCCTAATTATATACTCTAGAACCAAACCTAATATTAACCAGATTTTTAACCATAAACCTTGCTATAACCCGAAAACTGAGCCTAACCCTACACTAACCCTCACGCTAAATCTACCCCAACTGAAACCCGAACCCTAACCCTCAATATATAACCTGGACCCAAACCTAACCATAACTCTATCCAGGAGCCTAGCCCTAAATGTAAATCTAATCATAACCCAAAAACCTATCCTAGTTCTAACCCTCACTCTAACCCTAGCACTAACATTAATCCTAAGAGCAATCCTAATCCTAAACAAAAATTTATACCGAAAACTAAATCAAATTCTAACCCTTACGCTAACCTTAACCCTTACCCCTCCACTGTCTCCAATAGATAGGTAACAGGACAGAGAGTTAACAGTGACACATCTGAATCAAACAATACCATATATCAAATGGACTTAACAGAATCTACCGAGTATCACACCCAAGCACCAAAGGACATACTTTCTAATCATAATCCTAGCACTAACCCTATTCCTAACCCTAAACCTATCCCTCTACCTAACTCTAACCTTATCCTAAACCTAATCCTAAACATAAACTTAACCCTAAACCAATCCTAAACCTAAACTTAACCCTAAACCAAATCCTAACGGTAATCCTAACTGAAATACTAACTTTAAACCTAACCCTAAACTGAAACATAATAGCCCTAAAAGTAATACAT
>NW_008331353.1:0-973 GCF_000622305.1 Nannospalax galili | reverse complement strand
CTAAATTTGAAAACCTAAAAGAAATTGATGGATATCTAAAGGCATGGGAAAAACCAAAACTAAAACAAGAACAGGTTAACATCTTAAACAGACCCATAACAAAAAGAAATTGAAACAGTAATACAAAATCCTCCCAACTAAAAACAGCCCAGGACCAGGTGTATTGACAGCAGAATTCTATCAGATGTTTAAAGAAGATGTGCATCCAATACTACTTAATTAATTCAAAAAAATAGAAATGGAGGGAGAACTTCCAAATTCCTTCTTGAAGCCAGCCTATGAAGCCAGCATCACTCTAATACCAAAGCCAGGTAAAGATACAACCAAAAAAGAAAACTGTAAACCCATATCCTTAATGAACATAGATGCAAAAATTCTCAGCAAACTACTTGCAAACTGCATACAGACACACATCAAAAAGATCATCCACCATGATCAAATTGGCTTTACCCCAGAGATGCAGGGATGGTTCAATATACATAAGTCAATAAATGTCATAAATCACATAAATGGACTCAAATACAAGAACCACATGGTCATCCAACAGGTGCAGAGGCTTTTGAAAAATTCAACATGCATTTATGTTCTAAGTCCTATAGGGAATTGGATTGGTAGGAACATACCTCAATATAATGAAAGCCATATACAGCAAACCCACAGCCAACATCATTCTAAATGGAGAAAAACTGGAAGAATTCCCATTGAAATCAGAACCCACACATGGGTGTCCACTATCCCCACTTCTCTTTAATATAGTGCTTGAAACTCTTGCAAGAGCAATAAGACAAGAGAAGGAAATTAAAGGAGTAATAATTGGAAGTGATCAAGTTATCCCTTTTTGCAAATGATATGATATTATATCATATCAAAGGGATGCCAAAAATTCCACCTGAAAATGCCTAGAAATTATTAAGACATTCAATAAAGTGGCAGTTTACAAAATTAACCTACAAACGTCTATAGCCTTTCTATA
>NW_008331352.1:0-469 GCF_000622305.1 Nannospalax galili | reverse complement strand
GAATAACTGCTTTAATTGGTGTAGTAGCTAGCTTCGCCTTTTCTACCACAGCCTTGTACAAGAAATTCATTCAGAATATCATGTTAATAAACTTTCCAAAAATATTTCTGTAGCATTGATAATTAAGGAACATATTGATCAGGGAATTCAGGAAAGGTTAAACACTCTAGAAGAGGCAGTGTTATTTTTGGGTAATCAATTAAATAATATAAAAGTTTGACTTCAGATTCAATGTCATACAGATTTAAATGGATTTGTGTTACTCCTTTTCCTTATAATTTCTCAGATCATGAACGGGATAGAGTTAAGCTTCATCTACAAGGGGTATGGAATAATTCTGTTCTAGGCCTAGATATTCATAACTGACATAGCCAAATCCTAACTCTCAGTAATTCCCATATAGATACTTAATCTTTGCAGGAAACTTCAGACTCATTTGTCTTTGCCATTCGATCTTATGTGTCTAATA
>NW_008331351.1:0-309 GCF_000622305.1 Nannospalax galili | reverse complement strand
AATATTGTAAGAGCCAGGGAGGATGTGCATGACCACATGGAAACAGAGTCCAACAAGCTCCTGGGATCCTGCTCATATGAACCAGCAATGGTGTTAATATGCACAAGACTCATGCAAACTCAAGGAGACAAAAGCCTAGCATAG
This sequence comes from Nannospalax galili, assembly GCF_000622305.1. Classification (NCBI taxonomy): domain Eukaryota; kingdom Metazoa; phylum Chordata; class Mammalia; order Rodentia; family Spalacidae; genus Nannospalax; species Nannospalax galili. Next base: position 165 of record NW_008331351.1, on the reverse strand, counting down.
AAATAGGGAAATGAACAGCAGACCCCAATCTTAGCTGAAGAAATATTGGCAACTGATTATTGCTGGGTGAGGAAGAGCTGATCTTCCTAAAGCAAGGGACTCTAGATCGGCTGGCTAGACCTCAGTAGATGAACTTGCACTGAGGAATGTCTGGGGACACTAACT
>NW_008331350.1:0-413 GCF_000622305.1 Nannospalax galili | reverse complement strand
TCTAGAGGAGTACAATGAGAACCCCCTAAAGATAATGCAGGACATGGAACTGAGAGGACATTAGAACTGACAGGAGAAAGGCTCACCAATAGGATGAATGAAATGGAAAGCAGAGTATAAAGACTGGAAGATAAGGTGGACTAACAAGACCACTCAAGCAAAGATTATGAAAAATTTAAGAAAGCACAAGAATGGAATATGCAGGAATTGTGTGGCACCATAAAAAAAGACCAAACTTACAAATCATAGGCATACAGGAAGGAGAAGAATCCCAAGATAATGGCATGGATCAGATCTTCAACAGAATCGTAAAGAAAATTTCCCCAAATTAAAGAAAGACATGTCCATACAAATCAAGAAGGATATAGAACACCAAACAGACAGGACCAGAAAAGAAATGCTCCATGGCACAT
>NW_008331349.1:0-246 GCF_000622305.1 Nannospalax galili | reverse complement strand
ATCACTTAGATACACATGTGACACATATTTGTCTAAACGAAAGAGACTGAAACTGATGGCAATACTCTTTTGTATACAATTCGTAGGAAGCGAGTTTTAACACAAAATGCTTCTGCTCGTTCGTTTTCACAGTAGTAAACACATTGAAAGATCTACGGATGTTTCTACAGGAAAGAAGCACTAAGAAACACAAGGAAAACACATGTTTCTAGAGCAAAGAGATTTACACTGATGGTCATACTCTTT
>NW_008331348.1:0-385 GCF_000622305.1 Nannospalax galili | reverse complement strand
TATATAGGCTGACTAGATTCACCAGAAGGGCAAGTAGTAGGGATTGGCTGGTGTGCTGACACAGCAGACAATAGCAAGAATATCAGAGTATAAGGGCTCTACTTGGGGGAGGGAGGCTATGGGAGGGTGTCATCTGGGAAGTGGGTGTATAGTCAAATAAGATGGTTTGGGATGTTCTGTGTGATATATCAACAATTTTTTTTAAAAAACGTATTATATTTGAGGAGGAATCATGGAAATTTACATCATGCTAATTAGTAGAGGTGATAAGCTTTACCATTGAAATCTACCTATTGCCTTTATAGACATACACAGGCACCAAGGATACAAGTGCAACCGATTTTGACTAGTAATAATCAGGTGCATACAGATTAGAGATGCACGC
>NW_008331347.1:0-1118 GCF_000622305.1 Nannospalax galili | reverse complement strand
AGAGTCTCTCATGGCAGAGAGCATGGCACGAGGCAACTGGATCAGAAAGCTAAGACCTCATATCTTCAAGCAGACACAGGGCGCATAAAGAATGAAACTGAAAATGACACATGGCCATTAACTTTCAAAGCCCACCCCCAGTGATGTGCTCACTCCATCAAGGCCACACTGTCTGAATCTCTCCTAAAAGTACCACCAAATTAACGAGTATTCAAATACTTGGAGCCTATGCGGGACAATTCTCATTCAAATCATCACAGCATGACAGAGTCCACAAAACCTGTATAGACATTACAACTTCATAAAAGTTTTCTTAATTATTTTCATTTTATGTGTATGAGTGTATTGCCTGCATGTATATAAGTGCACAAGTGTTGTGCAATGCTCGTGGTGGTCAGAAGATGGCATCAGACACCCTGGAACTGGAGTCATGGACGGCTGTTAGTCGCCACATGGGTGCTGTGATCCGAACCTGGGTCCTCTGCAAGAACAGTGCTCTTAACCACCTTGACCCATCTCTTCAGCAACAACTTTATGATATTTAAATGGCAAAATTAAGGAATTACCAAAAGAATTTGCATTGCATGAACTACTATTTTACAACACTGTGTATATTTGTCAGATGGGAAAGTCACAGTGAGTAGGATGGGCGCTGATTCTGATCCAGGAGTTCTAGACTGGAGTCTGAATTTATGAGGACACAGCAAGCTCTCTAGTGAAGCAGATGTCAGTGTCCGAATGGTGTTCTTTAATAGCCAGGAGGTAGAACACGAATGGATGATTCCAAGGGTGGACCTGAAAAAACGTTAAGGCAATTATGCATTCTATCCTAATAGAGCGTACACCAACGACAGTCTGTTTTGATTTTTTAAAATGTACTAGCTGCCATGCAGACGATTTTTTATGTTTCTCTTTCTCTACAACATTTTTGTCAAATGCTCAGTAAATGACCAAGTCTGGGTTCTAAACAAATCTATCTGATCTAGAATTTGGGTGGGAGTATAAGCTATGCACGCTCAAATAACTGTGGCTTTCACACGAGAAGAGAAATAGAAACATGTTGAGAGGCCATTAAAAGAAAATTAATCAAATATTTATACTTTATTTCCACACATATG
>NW_008331346.1:0-211 GCF_000622305.1 Nannospalax galili | reverse complement strand
AGACACACTCACCTGGGGACCACCTCATGTCCAGTCCTCTTTGTCATTTGACGGACCTTCATCCCTGGGACAGAGGGCACAGAAAGTGAGGCTCCTACCAGAGCTGCTGTGTCCCAGTCTCAAACACTGCATATCACTTCTTTTGCTCATTTTCCATCATGGTTTTCTAGTCAGTATGCCTGCAGGGTACCACGTTCTGCTCCTGCAGTTC
>NW_008331345.1:0-352 GCF_000622305.1 Nannospalax galili | reverse complement strand
TTCAAGGGGTTGGAGATGTGGCTCAGGGCTTTATAAGCACTAGCTGTTCTTTCAGAGGACCCAGGTTCAGTTCTCAGCACCCATATGGTGGCTCACAAGTGTCCTTAACAGGACAGTTCAGAACATCTGGTGCTAGTTTCTGGCTGCTGCAGGCACTGCACAGCACAGGTGCACTTCCAGACATTCAGGGAAAACATACATACACATAGATGGTAGATGATGATGATAGATTGATGATAGACAGATGATAGATAGAAGATAGATGATGATGATAGATAGATGATAGATAGATGATAGATAAATGATAGATAGAAGATAGATGATAGATGATAGATAGATAGATAGATGATAG
>NW_008331344.1:1893-2616 GCF_000622305.1 Nannospalax galili | reverse complement strand
CCTGAGTGTGCCGCGTCGTTCTTGCTGGCGAGATGATAGCGCGGGACAATTATTTCTCTTTTTATTGTTGTTTCAGGATGATTTGTCCACTTGTGAAAGTGGTATTGAAGTGGCCTACTGTTACTGTGTTCAGGATAATCTGTTGCTTTGTATGTAGCACCATTTACTTTATGTGCACCAGAGTTTGGTGCACGTATGTTTAGGATTGTAATGTCCTCTATTTTAACTATTTTATTATTTTTATTTTATGTGTACAAGTGTATTGCCTGCATGTATATGAGTGCGCCTGTGTCATGCAATGCCATGGAGGTCAAAAGAGGGCTTCAGATTCCCCTGGAACTGGAGTTAAGGACAGTTTGTAGCCACCATGTGGGTGCTGGGAATCGAACCTGGGTCCTCTGCAAGAGCAGTCAGTGCTTTTAACTGCTGATCCATCTCTCCAGCCCCCATCCTCGTATTGTCTGCAGGTATATGAGTGCGCCTGTGTCATGCAATGCCATGGAGGTCAAAAGAGGGCTTCAGATTCCCCTGGAACTGGAGTTAAGGACAGTTTGTAGCCACCATGTGGGTGCTGGGAATCGAACCTGGGTCCTCTGCAAGAGCAGTCAGTGCTTTTAACTGCTGATCCATCTCTCCAGCCCCCATCCTCTTTTTTTTTATTGATTCAAGAATTTCATACAATTTATTTTGATCACATTAAGATCTTCCTTCCCCACTCAACTC
>NW_008331344.1:0-718 GCF_000622305.1 Nannospalax galili | reverse complement strand
TTTTGCAATGCTACTTGGGCACCTTGAGTTAGGTGGCTGACATGTCTTGTGGTATGGATGTGTGTCCCACCTTTGTTAAGTGGGCATTTGGATCTCTAATTGCTGTTACCCTTACTTTCCAGCTTTTGGAATAACTGAGTGGCGCTTGAGGTTCAGTCTTGGAGCCACTTAGTGCTGACGTGCATTTGGTTATCAGAAGTAGTTCTGGCTTAATTTTGGCAAGGTGTGGCTTCTGAACACATGAACAATCCCTCCATAGAGCTAGCAGGTTCCCGCTACAGTTCCCCAGAAGTCCTCAGAGTGCCGGAGAGTGGATGAGGGGAGAGTTATCAGTTGGATGCACAGGCACTCAGCACACGTTTTCAGCCTACAATGTTAGAGTCCTAGTGTATAGGGGAGGGGCTCGGGGGCTCTCTGGGATTGTGCCAGAGGCTCAGGCACAGGTACTCATTTCTTTGCTTTGGAAGCATTCACAATCTTTTCCTCTAGGAATTTTGAAATGCACGATAAATTATTGTTACCGTTAGTCATCCTACTGTGCTATAGAACAGCAGAATTTATTCTTTTCATCTAACTGTATTTGTGAAGCCAGAAGTCAACCTCTTTCTATTCTTTCCAGCCTCTGAAAATAAACATACTCTCTACTTCTATTTATGTTGTCTTAAGGTACTGCATTTGCAGTTATGTATGTGGGAGACACAGGAAGTGGACTCAATTA
>NW_008331343.1:0-920 GCF_000622305.1 Nannospalax galili | reverse complement strand
AGAATTTGCACTTCTTAATTTCAAAACTTACTACAGAGCTGCAGTAATCAAAACATTACAGCACTGTCAGGAGGGCAGACATAAGATCAATGGAATAAAATGGAGAGTTCAGAAACAAATCCGTATATTGTGGTTGTTTGGTGTTTGACAAGAGTGTTAAGACCATTCTCTAGAAGAAACAATAGTCTTTTCAACAAGTGGTGCCCATCCATACGCAAAAGAATGAACTCAAAAGAATGAACTCAACCTTCTGTTTCATACCACATATAAAAAGCAACTCAAAGGCAGTCAAAAGCCAAAATGTAAGCGCTAAAGCTTCACAATTAATGAAAAAAAATACAAATGTAAATGTTCACAATCTTGGGCTAGGCAATAGTTTCTTAGATACTATACCTGAAGTAAAAGCAACCAAAGGAGAGAAAACCAGTAAGTTTTACTCATCAGGACTAAAAAAATGTATTTCAAAGGACTCTATCAGGAAAGTAAAAAGAACATAGGGCTGAAGGGGCTGGAGAGATTGCTCACTGGTTCAGAACATGTACTGCTCTTCCAAAGGACCTAAGTTGAGTTCCCAGCAACCATTTCAGGCAGCCCACAACAGCCTGTGATCCAGGGAATTGGACAGCTCTGAACTTCAAGGGCACCTGCACTTATGTGTATATATCCACACATAGACCTATACACATAATTAATTTTTTTTTCAAAAACATCTTTAAAAAATTAAAAAAGAACTTTTGGCTTGGGCTGGGGCTATAGTTCAGTGGTATAGAGCTTGCCTAGTATGCACAAGGCCCTGGGCTCAGTTCCCAGCATTGCTGAGAAGAGGAGGACATAATATTTGTAAATAATATATTTGATAAAGGGCTCGTTCAGAAATATGCAAATTTATAATTCAATAATAGAAAGATAACCCAATTAAC
>NW_008331342.1:0-203 GCF_000622305.1 Nannospalax galili | reverse complement strand
GGGGAGGGAGGCTATGGGACAGTGCCATCTGGGAAGTGGGTGTATAGTTGATTAGGATGGTTTGGGATGTTCTGTGAGATACACACACACACGCACACACACACACACACACACACAAAATCAACAAATGTTTAAAAATGTATTTGAGGAGAAAGCATGGAAATTTACGTTATGCTAATTAGTAGAGGTGATAAACATTACCA
>NW_008331341.1:0-338 GCF_000622305.1 Nannospalax galili | reverse complement strand
GTAAGGCTGCGGTGATTCTTATGCGAGCTGGTGCTTAACCTTCCTCAGGCCCTGGTGGCTCAGTGCCGTCCAGATGGGCCCACCCATACAATCAGCGACATTCCAGGGGATCCTGGGGGCTTTGAGCCCCATGTTCTGAGCACCAGTTGCCCCGGCCTGCAGGGCAGGAGACGGAGACTCGAACTCCCAGGGACCTGGAATGATGGGACAAGAGACATGAAGAATGACAGCAAGACAAAGAACTCTGATCAAGCTGCCAAAGTTAATTTTTCCACAGGAATTCTTTTATGGGCTGAAGCAGGAAGTTAGCTGGGGAAGGGGAAGGGAAAGTGTTGTCT
>NW_008331340.1:0-5453 GCF_000622305.1 Nannospalax galili | reverse complement strand
AACTCAGTATAAGCCCTGTAAGATATAAAATTGAATGAGTTTTTTAACCTTCAAAAAAATCTGGCAATCTACTATTTGTTATCCAGCAACCCCAGTCTCAATACAATGAATGCCTGTGTGAACCAACAGAAGCATCTGTGTCCAGCTGCCAAGTGGGTCTGTTCAAAACTGAAAAGGAAATACGTGCTTAGTATGTATATATACACCACACACATAGTTTCCCGTTTTCTCTTCTGAATGTCTCAAAAGAAAATAAACTGCTTTTCAGCAGCCCTGCCAAAAAAAAAAATCTACATTTCATTTTAGAATATATTGTTGCTTGTAGAAAGACTCATTGTTTTTGCTACCAGCACTGAGATGTTGGCGCACGCATCTCTGTTCTGTATGCATCTGATTATTACTAGTCATAATTGATTGCACTTGGATCCTTGGCGCCTGTGTATGTCTATAAAGTCATCTGGTGGATTTCAATGGTAATGTTTATCACCTCTACTAATGAGCATGATGTAAATTTCCATACTTCCTCCTCAAATACAATGCAGTCAAGCTTCATGGACTAAGTAGCCACCAGGTTTAGCCTCTCCAATGTTCAGATAGCCATTGTTGGACTACATAGCCCCTATCAGATAAACTAGTCTAATAAATCTCCAAATGTGTGTGTATGTGTGTGTGTGTATAAACACATTTTCTTGGTTCTGTTCTAGAGAATCTTACTTTAAGAACCCACTATGTTAAATTAAGCAATAAAATCTTTCTAGTGATAAATAATTGTGTATCATTTATTCTAACTGTCTACAAGAAATGAGAGATTTGTTTCTACTTCACTCGAGTATATTCACTCTTGGTCTAAACAACCATAGGCATAATGATTACAAGAGATAAAACATCCTGAAAATTCAAGGAGTGACACTCTCTGAAACGTTGAATGAGCTGGCCCATGTCTTTGTGTTTCTGATCTTGAGTGACAAACCTGACACTTTAAATCATTGTCAGTGTTGAAATATATGCTTGACATTGTATTATATAAATGTACATTTCAGGAAATATCATGAAATATTATAGAGCTCTCCACTTGCTAACATCTTACCCTTGGATGACCGACCAAAGGTCAGTTTCTTCCTGAAGCTTTCCTAGGTACCAGTGTTCTGCCATCTCTCCCTTTTCTACACTTCACGGAGTCTATTGCTTGCAGTGAGTTAGGATCAGCATTAGCCAAACATTGAGGCAATATTTAGCATTACTCACAAATACCTCAGTACTTGTGAACTGCTTGTGTCACATGTAGAATTCTTGCCTTTCCAAACTGAGGTCAGAGTCCATCCTCATGTTTGCTTCCTAACATTCAGAATTTCTAGGGTAACAGAGTCCTAGGAATTCATCACTCTGGCAGTCAGCATCAGACACAGAGGAGAATGTACCAAACTGCTTGCTAAATGTTCTTATTAAGGAAAAAAAGTAATCAACTCTCTGTGTCTCCAAAGTAAATTATAGCCCACCTTCAAGAATAGCTAAAATGAAAGAGACAATTGTTAATAGCTATGCAAATTTGTACAAGTATGTCTCAGCTTATCAACTAAAGCCGCACTTAGGATATCTTATGACCTGGATTTTATACTCAACAAAAAACACATGAGTATATCTTAAAACAAGAGCAACAATATGCACTAGAATTTTCAAGGCAACATGCATGATAGTACCAAATTGAAAGCTACCTCCTTGTCTATCAACAGTACGACGGTAAAGTGTAACCACAATTGAACACTATGTGATGGCAGCAACAGAAACGAATAAACTGTTTTCATATGTAAACAATAATGATGCATCTCATATACACAGTGCTGAGTGATGGGAGCATTAATTATGCTTTTGCTGTACAGCTTCACTAGAACAGCTTACACAAATTTCAAAAGCAGGTAAAAGTGGCCTGCCCTCCTAGGAGTCAAGACAGTGGTAGCTCTTGTTTATCTTTTACATTTCAGTCACTCTTGCAGGTGTGCTGTAAGGATGCACAATGAGGGATGCTAGTGGTGCAGGGAATGTTGTGCTTCTTAATGTAAGCTCAATGTATTCATTCTGCAAATTGCAAACTTAGCTGTACATTTATAAGTTGTGCATTTTGTCTAAGTATGCTGTACTTTAATGGAAACCTTACCTAAAAACAAATACAAAAATGAAAAGCTTATGTATCTGTGTGCAGTTGGGCACTGTAAAATGGTGAGCTAGATCCCTAGGAAAATCTCTAAAACTGCTTATATTGACCAGATCCTATAGTTGTAAGATTGCATTAAAATCTTATTTTAGAAAGACATAGAAAAGCAATTTGATGTCAGGCCACTGTAGCAAATTCTATTGCAAGGGAAGGGATTTGGGGGTAACTTAGGAGCTAACAATCATTTTTGTGCCACATGTCCTGGGTAATCAATGTGACAGGGCAGAGCATTCTTCACTGAGGAGAACGAGGCCAGGAGGCTAGGGCTCCAGTTGCACTTTCTGTGTTTCTCCCCATTTTCTCTTCTAACATTCTTGTTCTTGTCCATGGCTTTACAAGCTGTCAGCTTTTACTTGTAGGCCTGAGAGTTAGCTGAGGAAAGTCCCATAGGCACCCGTCTTAACTCTGCTTAGTAGGGCTGTTGTGAGCTCACACATCCTCTGTGTGGTGTGTTCCTCGTTCTCCTAATAACTGAATCTGCTATGTTTGCTCTTTCTGGAGGTGCACAGTGCTTCACAATTAAAAATGTAAACTAATCTCACTCTTCACCCTTCCTAATGGCATACTTGTCAGTTTCGATGGGCTACACTATACCTGTCGGAATAAAATAATCAAGGAGAGGGGCTGGAGAGATGGCTAAGCAGTTAAGAGCACTGGCTGCTCTTTCAGAGGACCTGGGTTCAAATCCCAGTACCCACATGGCAGCTAACAATCATCCATAACTCCAGTTCTAGGGAATCCAATGCCCTCTTCTGATGGCCACAAGCATTGCATGACACAGGTGCACTTACATGCATGTAGGCAATACACCCAAACACATAAAATAAAAATAATAAATGAATAAATCAAGGATAGAAAATAAAGAAATGAAACATTACAGATGGACAGATGATGGAAGGCAGAAATAGACATGTGACCAGTTGCTCCCATCCACCGCTTTGCTGTGAAGCACTCTTCATTCACATACTACGCACGGAGACAGGTTACAGAAGCACGATGGATATCAGGCAAGCTCTCCATAAGCTCCTGACCTCAAGGCTACAGGATGTGGGCAAATGTGTATATAATCAACTGTTGGAAAATTCAAACGAATAGTACTGAAGTGAGGAAATGGAAATGACACCAGCAATGCCAAAGGGCCACGGACCCTCCAGGACAAGGCCACTTTCATAAACAAAGCCCCACAGAGGCAGACAGGTTAAAACCGGAAACACTTTCAGCACAGGCCAAGTCTGAAGCTGGTTTGAAAGATTCATGGAGAATCCAGCAGGCTGGCTCCATAGTCATGAAATATAGAGAGCACAGAAGCTGGCTCTCTGCCCTTTACTTGGGGGCTTACAGCATGGCAGATCACTTTTAAGGGAGGAAGAATTACTAAGGGTTATCACAGAACCTAAGGGAAGTCTTGAACACAGAGAAGTAAAACTGATACATGAAGACAGAGGTGTTAAACCAACATTTGCAAATGTTCTCTCACTCCTGTACTTAAACCACTGTTGTAGGAACTTGACCTTTCTCCTTCCCACCCAAGTCATTGTCCAAATTCAAGTCCTGCTTACTTCAAACCCAATGCGTTAGTAAGGACTCCCGAAGTGGAAGGTAGGGGGAAGTAAAGAAAATCAGTTCATTCCTTCGATTCTTCACTCCCACCTTTGAGATAAAGCACTGACCAGTCATAAAGCAATCTAATCCAGCTATAAGATGAACTAGATGTGATGAGTCCCATTTTATCCATTTCTAATGTATGCGATTTTCTGCTATGAAAGCCAGCGAGGTATATTAGAGAAAAAGAGTCCAGGCCTCAATGGAACTGGGTGAAATACAATACTGATAGTGTTCAAGAATGCATCTCACTGCCAAGTTTAAGATCATTGCCTATAACACCACCAAACCATGCTAAACTAGTGTGAGGCTTCACAGTAGAAATCATCAGCATGAGCACTTCTATGGTACTTACTATGCACACGTTCCATTCTTTGTAGGCACTTTCAACAGCAGCCAGTGTTAGGTATGACAACTAAGAACTTGTGGCAGAGAAGAGCCGTTCGTATTCATTCAACTAGTGATTTTGAACCCTTAATGCAGGAACACATGACGAAACTGCTCAATTCCAGATGTATGCAGAACAGCACACAGGGTCAAGAGCTGCTGATACACTTTTTTTCTAGGGCTGCCTCAAAAAGAAACCAAAAAACAAAATCACAAACAAAAACCACAGTGTTGATTACTTGAACTATTGAACTATAGCAATTTATTTGTTCATGGTTCTGGAAGTTAGAAGTCCGAGATCTAGGTACTGGCAGGTTTGTTTTACTGAGGCTCCCCCTTTGGCTTGCAGATGGCTATTTTCTCCTTATGTCCTCACAGGTGGTTTTCCTCTGGGTGTCTGCGTCCCTGGTCCTAATGTGTGTCCTTTGTGTCCTATGCATCCAGATTACCTCTTCTTATAAGTTACTCATCAGATTGGATCAGAGCCTACCCCAGAGGCTCATTTTAATTTCATTACCTATTGCAATGCCTTATCTCCAAAGCCAGTCACATTCTGAAGCATGAGGGGTTAGTGCTTCTACATATGAATTGGGGGAGAACACAATTCAATTCATAACAGCTGCAAAGACAACCTGATTCTTCCATCAATATCATGGGATTTTAACTTCACCTCTCTAAGCTGGGACTGAAAGCTTTCTCTTGCCAGGCAACATCCATATTCACAAAAAGGGGGAAGTTCTTAAGTTGCACTCCTGAATCTCTGTGAAGAGCACCAGAGGAATGACACCGTGTCGATCTGCTATTTGTTATCCAGCAGCCCCAGTCTCAGTACAATGAATGCCTGTGTGAACCAACGGAAGCATCTGTGTCCAATTGCCCAGTGGGTCTGTTCAAAACTGAAAAGGAAATACGTGCTTAGTATGTATATATACACCACACACATAGTTTCCCGTTTTCTCTTCTGAATGTCTCAAAAGAAAATAAACTGCTTTTCAGCAGCCCTGCCAAAAAAAAAAATCTACATTTCATTTTAGAATATATTGTTGCTTGTAGAAACACTCGTTTTTGCTACCAGCACTGAGATGTTGGCGCACGCATCTCTATTCTGTATGCATCTGATTATTACTAGTCATAATTGATTGCACTTGGATCCTTGGCACCTGTGTATGTCTATAAAGTCATCAGGTAGATTTCAAGGGTAATTTTTATCACCTCTACTAATTAGCATGATGTAAATTTCCATGCTTCATCCTCA
>NW_008331339.1:0-776 GCF_000622305.1 Nannospalax galili | reverse complement strand
CTGTTAAATATCCATCTGCTTATTTTAGATTTCTAAAGTTGTTGCAGTATAAGTTTTTAAAATATTCCCTTAGAATGTTCTGGATCTTTTACGTGCGTGTTGTGCTGTTTCCCCTTTCATCTTTGATTTCTTCATTTGGATTTTCTCTTTCTATCTTTTGGTTAACTGGACTAACGGTCGGTCTGTCATGTTTAGCTTTTCAAATAACTAGCTCTTAGATTCATTGATTCTTTGTATTGTTTTCTTTGTTTCTATTTCACTGATTTCTGCTTTGATTTTTGCTATTTCTTCTCTTTTCCTGGGTTTCAGTTTCATTTGTTCTTGGCTTCCCAGCATCTTGAGTTGCAGTGTTAGGTCATTTATTTGGGCTCTTCCTAAGTTTTTAATGTACACACTTAGAGATATAAACTTCTTAGGACTGCTGTTAAAGTGTCCCACAAGTTGTGCTGTGTTGTATTGTCCTTTTTTCTTCAATTCCTAGAATTCTTTTCTGCCTTTCTTAATTCCTAATTTGACCTCATTTGATTAGGAGTGTGTTGTTGAATTGCCAAGAGTTTGTGTAGTGACGAGGACTTCTTCCAGGGCTGATTTTGAGCTTTACTGCATTGCAGTCTGATAAAATGAATGGAATTATTTCAATATTTTTATATTTGTGGAGGTTTGTCGCATTGTGGTCTGATAAAATGCATGGAATTATTTCAATATTTTTGTATTTGTGGAGGTTCGTTTTGTGCCCCACTACGTGGTCAACATTTGCAAACGTTCCATATTTGCTG
>NW_008331338.1:0-277 GCF_000622305.1 Nannospalax galili | reverse complement strand
GATGGCTGCCATTATCGGGAAAAAGGAGAGAGGAAAATCATGCTTTTCTTGTTTTTTTTTTTTATGTGAAAGAAAGTTCCACACCTCAGGATCAGATATGTCTGCTGATAAGATCCAGGGTGCAAATTGATACACCTCATTCCAAAATTTTAAGCTTTCTTCTTTTGAAATTTTAAGTCCTCTGGATTTGAGCAGGGTTTTAAGAGAATGAATTTGGCACTTTCTCTGGCGTGATGTAGAATTTCCCATTGTAAAGGGAAGATGTTTTTACAGCAGT
>NW_008331337.1:54088-55602 GCF_000622305.1 Nannospalax galili | reverse complement strand
CTGCCTGGGACAAGTACATGAACAATTAACTTCTGTTGTGTTTGAGCCACTGCATTGAGGACTGTTTAGACTAGCTCAGCTAAGATTGAAAGTATTACTTTTTAAATTTTTTTCATACACATATACAAAGAAATATGATCCTAATGATTCCCCATTACCTCCCTCCAACTCCCCCCATATTCCGTCCCTTAGTAGGTTTTATTTATAACCTACTAAGTCCAGTTAGTGCTGCCCACGTGTACATGGGTGTGGGGCTATCCACTGGAGCATGGGAAAAATATCAGTGGCCATATCCTCAAAAAAGAGTGATTCTCTGCCCCCCGCCTCCCACTCCATGAATTATCAACTGCCAATAGCTCCTCAGTAAGAGGTGGAGCCCTGAGCTCATCTACCCCATCTATGTCTGGTTTTTTATCTTACACAGGTCATATGCAAATGACCACAGCTGCTATGAGTTCATGAGTGCAGTAACCATGTCCTGTCCAGATGGCATTTCACAGCACTCCTCCCCATCCTCTGGCTCTTAGATTCTTGAGGCACTTTTAAAATTAGGCTTTTTATTTTGAGATAATTATAGATTCATGTATATACTTGTAAAAAATAACGCAGAGAAATGCCAGGTGTCCTCTATACCATTTCCTCCAGAAGTGGCTCATGCTGCCCCTAGGACCATATCACAGCAGGACATTGACACGAATAATCAAGAGAGGAAACATTTCTTCCATAGGGAGAGCCCCCTCCCTCCTCCTTTATAGCACCCCCAGTTTCTCCCAGCCTCAGTTCCCCTCCTAACTACCAGTGCCCATTAACATATAGTCCACTTCTAGACTTTGTCCTAGACAATGTTACATAAATAGAGCAGTATAGTGCCTGGCCTTTGGACATCGTTTTTATTTTTTCCCCACTCAACATAACACTCTGGAGAGAAATTTAGTTTGTTGCGTGTATCAAAAGTATTTTCTTTTCAACTTTATTTTTACTTTTTTTTGAGACATGGTCTTACTACATAGCCCAAGCTGGCCTCAAACTTGCAGCAATCCTCCTGCCTCAGCCTCCTGGGTGCTGCGATTATAGGCATGTGTCACCACACCTGACTTTTTCTTTTTTTATTGCTGAATACTACTCTATGACCTGGATGTGTACCACAGTCACTTTAACTATTCATCCACTGAAATGAAAACCACTTGGGTTGTTTCCAGGTTAGGACCGTTGTGAATAACACATCTATAAACATTGATATAAAGGTTTTAGATGACCTTTAAAGATTTGTTTCTCTAGGATGAATGCCCAGGAATACAATTGCTGGGTTATATGGTAGCTGAACTTTTTTAATGTTTTAAGAAACTGATGAAGGGGCTGAAGAGATGGTTCAGTGACCAAGAGCACAACCTGTTCTTGCAGAGGACCTGGGTTCAGTTCCCAGCATCTACATGGTGACTAGCTACTATCTGTAATTCTAGTACCAGGGGATCTGACAACTGCTTGGGCCTCCACAGGCATTGCACCCATGTGGG
>NW_008331337.1:52494-53725 GCF_000622305.1 Nannospalax galili | reverse complement strand
GTATACTTTATGTATAAGAAATATATACACATATCTATAATGATAGAGACTTCAAACTTCCTCTCAACAATTGTTATATAATTGATAATATATTATATATGATTGATAATATATGATAAAGAAGGATTTTTATTCTGTGTGTGTGTGTGTGTGTGTGTGTGTGTATACAGTCATTAGACATTGGTTTTTGCTTTTGGAACAGGATCTTACTCTCTAGCCCAGACTATCCTGAAACTCACTATGTAGCCCAGGCTGGCCTTGACCTTGTATCAGCCTCCTACCTCAGCTTCCCAAGTGCTGGGATGGCAGATGTCAGCCACCACACTTAGCTAGTTTTCTTTTCTCTAAATTGTCCTGTATTTGATATTAATATACTAATTCCTACTTTTCTTTAAATAACGTTTTCATAATGTTTTCCAAACTTCTCCTTCAAATCCATCTATTCATTATGCACCCCACTACCACCCCATCTGATCCCCCACTTCCCTAACACCCACCACACAGTCTCTACCAACCCCAAGTGCTGGTATTCTCACCACTTCTGGACCATGACAGAAGTCTGGACTCTAAACTAGGCTCCTTCCAACACCATCCACCACAGAAATGGAAAGACAATGTCTTTGGTGGGTGAGCATGAAGTTCAGGATCCGCACTCAGTACCTTGGGCAGTCAAGTCTAGGTACCTACTCAGCCGTTGGCAATGTAGACGCGAGTTGTGCCACAATCATCCCAGATTTTTTTCCTCAGGCTAGAGGAAAGCAGTTATGACCTAGAGTTATTCGGACTGACCAGGCTGCCCCTTCCCTGGTCTTCTGGCCTTCCTTGATTCTTACCTGAGTCCACTAAGTTGTCAACCTCCAGGCTCCAGGTTACAGATATGAAAGGCAGTGTAAAGCCCAAAGGATTCTCTAATGTCTTTCCCTTGGATACCTAGCTGATCTACCTTCTTTCTGCCTTCCAGAATCTTCTGTTAGTTTCATATGAAATATGTAGTGTTGTGAGCTGTACTTAAAGGAGCTTTCATGACAGGATTGGAAATGGTGGGGTTTCCCATTCTGTCTTCTAAGACAGGCTCCAGGTTACAGATATGAAAGGCAGTGTAAAGCCCAAAGGATTCTCTAATGTATTTCCCTTGGATACCTAGCTGATCTACCTTCTTTCTGCCTTCCAGAATCTTCTGTTAGTTTCATATGAAATATGCAGTGTCGTGAGCTGTACTTAATGGAGCTTT
>NW_008331337.1:48258-50877 GCF_000622305.1 Nannospalax galili | reverse complement strand
AACTGATTTGGAAGCCTTCTCCCTGAAGATACTATACAAGCTGCCAAGGGAAAAAAAAACAATCAATGGTCCTATCCAGCTGTAAGGTCTATGAGTCAAAATAGCTGACCCAGCATTGGCACAGGGGGGGCACTTTTATATTGGGAGCGATCAACAGTTGTCTAGTTGAGCATAAAGCCTAATCAACAGGAGGGAAATCAAGCATGGTACTGTAAACACAACCAAGTACATGTAGATGGAGAAGTCATAGATCTTAGAGAAAAATCTACTTCTGTCACTTCCCTAGACCAATGTAATTTCTTACTGTATTCTAAATATGTATTCTTATATTTACAGACAAGTGTACCTCTCACCACTCATCAAAGAAGATGGAGACTATTACAAAGGTCCATAGTGGTCAAATGCAGAGAATAAGTGACTATGAGGTGCCCACCCCTAAGTGACACATCTACAATGCGACCTCTATACCCAAGGCTCGGGCAATATCATGGAAGAGGGGGCGGAAGGAATGTAAGAGCCAGAGAGACAAGATATCTGCTGCTAGTTAATGCATGCTAGATATGATAGGGAAGCCACATGAATGAAATCTGCACAGTATGGTAATTTAATGTGATCTGCAAAACAAGTAGCCGTGCCAAAGTGGATAGGGGGAATGTCATGAAGTTCCACCTCAAGATGAAGAGCTACAGGCAATCAGTGGATGCTGAGGGAAGGAGAATCAGTTTTCTCCAGGGCCTAGCTCCCTAAGATATTACCTAATCGTAGATAGCCCTAACCACAGGTGCACACTAAGTGGACTCAGTGCATTATATATACGTGTGTGTGTGTATATATTTACAAATATATATATATGTAACAATAACAATCAGAAAAGAGGACAAGGGATTGAGAGGGAATAGGGGGACATGGGAGGAGTTGGTGGGAGACTGGGAGGGATGAAGCAATGCAAAGACAATACTCATGTATGAAATTCTCAAAAATTGAAAAATGAATAAACAATTTTTAAACCAGGTGTTTCGTAACTCACCTCCTTCAGAGTACATTTGCCCCATCAATGACTGTGTTACATGCTAGGAACATAAGCTGTGTTTGCCTCCTCATAAAGCTGAAAGTTAAATTTAGGACTCTTCCACCTGCATTTCTGAATAACCTAACTTCCTAGAAAAGATTAATTACCATGTAGCCAGATGCTTTAAAACCACTGGCTAATTTCCTTTGTGTTGGAGAAAGAAAAGCTGAGTGTGAAACGTGAGCACATTTACAACAAAAGCCACCTTTTACTAACCAGGGATTTTTAAAAACATCTCTAGCCAGGCATGGTGCCGCACGCCTTTAATCCCAGCCCTCCGTAGGCAGAGGCAGGTGGATCTTTGTGAGTTCGAGGCCAGCCTGGTCTACATAGGGAGTTCTAGGACAGCTGGGGCTACAGGGAGACCCTGTCTCAAAAAGACAAAAAAAATCTCTAAAATACAACATGGTATAAGCTCAATAGTATAAATAGTACAATTATTGCCATTAAAATGAGGCTTCTGTAAGCACCTTGGCAGGAACTGATGGACAACATGGCATACATAGACGGAAAAGGATACTCCAACACAAAGCTTCCCAGCCATTCACTTCACTTGGAACCTTCCCCCACTTGAAACACATCGGTTTGTTCCAAAAGATATAATAATGCACTAACCTGAGTAGGGGAGCCAGAGAACCCTCTCTCCTGACCTTGGCTTTCAGATGTCTACTTTCCCAGAACAATGTAAAACTGTAAAAATTGAGACTTAGTAAACAGATTGCATATTTCGGTTTTCTCTCCTAAAAAAAACTGTAAAATACAAGCCAAACATTGTGTATGTTATAACTGATGGTTTCTTTCTTCTTGCCTTTGAAAAAGGTGGAATTCACAGAAGCAAAGTCCACTGTTGTGTTCCCATTTCTATTGATTTGCCTTCTATTGGACTCCCTGGCGTAGAAGTGACTTTACACCTGTGTTTCTATAAATGGAAATATAGCACCATGTTTAGCTTTGTTTCAGCTTTGAGCTGAGGTGACAGAACATTCACGCCGTGGGGAGAACAGTCTGGGCTGTCAGGAGGAAACAGGGTTACAGAAAACCATAAAGCTAAATTCTCCTTCCAGGTCTACCATGAACAAATGAAACTTGTTTTCCTGTATATAAACACATCTTTTAAAAAGACGGGCGTGGTGGCGCACACCTTTAGTCCCAGCACTTGGGAGGCAGAGGCAGGCAGAGTTTTGTGAGTTCGAAGCCAGCCTGGTCTACATAGTGAGTTCCAGGACAGCTGGAGCTACAGGGAGACCCTGTCTCAAAAACACCAAAAAAAAAAAAGGATGCTTTTAACCCATTCTAATGTTCTATGACTCTAAATTACCTCTTCAAACAAGGTCATCCAAAACTAAAACCTTTGCCCCAGGATTCTTTAGAGGAGGATAATTTCCATGGAGGAAAAACCAATATGGTGATTCTCCCACAGCCATTTTTAGTGCAACACAGTCTTCTGGAAACTTGTTCCTTCTAGTGGGAGTTCACAATGTTAGGGACCCAGAGATAGAAGGCAACGTGCCTGTCATTCGGGCTATCCAGGATAAGATCTTTTTATGATG
>NW_008331337.1:43547-45217 GCF_000622305.1 Nannospalax galili | reverse complement strand
CCACATGGCAGCTAACAACTGTCTGAAACTCCAGTTCCAGGGGATCCGATGGCCTCTTCTGTCCTCCACGGGCATTACAGGACATAGGTGCACTTACCTACATGCAGGCAATACACACATACACATTAAATTAAAAAATAATAATTTTGTGTGTATTGTGTATGAGTATATTGCCTGCATATAGGTAAGTGCACCCATGTCATGCAATGCCAGCGGAGGTAAGAAGAGGGTGTTGGATCCCCTGAACTGGAGTTATGGATGGTTCTTAGCTGCCATGTGGGTGCTGGGAACTGAACCTGGATCTTCTGCAAGAGCAGCCAATGCTGTTAACTGTTGAGCCAATTCTCTAGCCCTGTATTTTATATAATCTTATGGCACTTAGTATATTATTCCTTTCACTTTTAGGAGGTGCTAGGGGATCAAATCCAGGGACCCATGGATGATAGGCAAGCATTCTATCAACTGAGCTATCTCCCCAGCCAACTTTAAACTTCTTATTGGTGTGGATTTAATGAATACAGTAATTTCACAATGTGATTTCATATATATTTTTTAAATTATAGGGTTTCATAAAGACACTTTCATTCAAGTGTGTCATGTAACCTGACTGTGTTAAGGCACACCTGTAATCCAGCACTCAGGAGGTTGGAGGCAGTAGGTTCAGAAATTCAAGGTTATGCTCAGCTACATAGAGAGTTTGAGTCCAGCCTGGGAGCCATGGGACTCTGGGAGAAAAAAACTTGACTATGTGATATAAAATAAGGAAACTATTAGTATGTGGGAAAAGGCAGAAGGGGGGATAAATGGAAGTTAACAGACATATTATGAAGCTTAAAAATAGAAGAATAGCAATAAAATTGCAGAATTCTCCAGGTGGAACTTTACAGGAAAATGGAAATTCTGAGTTTCTGAGGAAAGGGCAGATTCTAAGAGACACCAGAGAACTTGGTGGATCTTTGACTGTGTGAGCAAAGTGCTACTTCCCTTCCTGTCAACGTTCTCTCCTCCATTCTGAGCTCATTATTCGTATTTCAACATCTAATAAAAATCATTTGGGATTTTTGATTAAGGGAAACCTCCTGACTTATATACCTGTCCGCACCGTGTGGACTTTTGCTACTGTGAATATTCAGCCACACAAGTCTTATTTTAGAAGATTTTCTTTCTCTCCCAACTGTCTTTAGACCTATTTCCCTTCACCTAGTTCATACAGCACTTGAAGTTAGCATCATTAGGTTATAGGTTTAAAAGAAAATACCTCCAGCTTCCCCCGGCTTCCAAAAATAGTTATCACACCAGATACGAATCTATGACTGTGTAAGTATAAGACCCGAGCTCTTTTTAATAACATGTACGTGTTCACTTTTGTAAGGCATGTTGCATCTAAACAAAGTCTGGCACCTATTAGCCACTTACTTATGTGTACGTTTGGCTGGTATCAAAACTATATTGTCAATTCCTTCACTGACCAATGTTGTCCAATCTTCATAGTACTTGAGCTTTTTGAACTGTTGAGTTCAAAATTTATCCTCACTTCACATGGTTTCCATACTTTCCACCATTCAATCAAATACCTGTGGCTGTCTCACACTCCTATGATACTTTCTCAGTTATAAACCAGCAGTAAGCCTTGGCCCAGGTCTTGGTGATAATGGTCTACCCCTTTTCCT
>NW_008331337.1:28366-35230 GCF_000622305.1 Nannospalax galili | reverse complement strand
TCCGCCTCTGGCTCCAACAAAGGGGTGAACATTCAGCATTTCTCCTGATTGATGCCCTGACGGGTCCCTTCACTGACATATCCTGACTTCTGTCTGCCTTATGCTCATCTACTTGAAATTGTCAGCTGTTTCTAGAATAATTGGTTTTCTTCCTGATCTTAGTCTCAAAGTAGGCAATTGATTTTCTTCACTCAGGGATATGTAGGGGTTATTTCTATAGGCTGTCTCCACCCCCAGCCCACCCCAGCTCACCAAAACAGTAATGAAAAAAATCAACCTGAACTTTACAAATTCTTTCCCCCTGGCTGTGAGTCACCAAGCTTCCCAAATACAGCAAACAGATCTCCTTGGATCTTATTAAATGCAAATGAAGGTTATACAGTTCTGGGTAAGGCCTGAGATTCTTCATCCCCTCAGAACCTCAAGTCCTGTGGACCCTTGCTGGTCCCCTGCCCACACATGAACAGCAATATGATGTTTCTCCTCAAGTTGATAGAGATACCAGGCGATGTAATTCGGTTTCTTCCCAGTGCTAGGGGAGCTAGAGGGAGGGGGCACCTAACTGACTGGTGAGTTAAAGGAGACCTCTCAGTGAATTCAGTCATAGCAAAGAGGGAACAAGTGACTGGTGCTTCTGGGCATGGGCTGCAGTGTGAAGAATGGAAAGGAGCTGAACTGAAGGCAGAGAGGCCAGGAGGAAACTTGCAATAATCAAGATAAACCTGGTGAGTTTTGAAGTAGGCAGAGGGGGTGGCACTAGGGGGAAGAGTCAGAGCAGCACAGCCAACTACTAGGGAAGGCACTGGGGAAGGATCAAACCCCACACCTAGACCCTTAGTCTGGCAGCTCTGAGGGAATGAGGAAGAACTTTCCAAGGGTGCTTAGGGAAGATGGAGGCCAGGAAGGAAACGTGTACGGAGACTGAAGGAGGGGACAAGGCTCACCACCAACGGGCTGTCAACAAAACAAACAGCTTTTACCTCAAAAGAATAAAGAGATGGCTTATCCTGGAGTCAAATATGAGTGACCAGGGCCCAGGAACACAGATTTAGGCTTCCCCAAATACCATGTTCCAACGTGGTAAGAGTTGCCTTTTTTTATAGTAACAGAACAAAGAAAAGTCATAAATCAAGACACTTTTCAAATACATTGGTGGATACATTCAGTAGGCAGGTCATAGCAAAGTGTGGGTAGTTTCTACTACAGGTCTCAAATGCTATGATGACATTCTTAGCTTTTTGATTGGCAAGACCTGGTGGTCTGCTAAGTTAACACATTTTATTAGTCACAAGAATGTTAATTCAGAAACAGAGGTACGCAAGGTGTGGCTATTTATGTGGTTAAAGATGTCCCCAGATGATTTGTGAATAGGTTCTGGATCTGCAACATCTCAAACTCTCCACAGTCATTAAGTGTTAATCAGTTGGTGAGCCTTGAAGGAGGTTCAGCTTAGGATACAGGAGTTCTTTCTGGGAACTTTCTTTCACAGTTCCCCTGATAGTCAAGCATCACATTTTGTGCATACAGGGACCATATATTATTTATTCCCAGGTCGTCACTAGGAAGGCTGATTCTTAGACTCTGATGTAGATGAGGCTCAGTTGTAGGCGAGATAGCAGTCTTCAGGAGAGAGGAACAGCTAGCTGGTAGAGCCAATAAGAAAGAAATTCCTGGATCATGTCAAAACTATTAGCCATCATGATCCAACTCTTACTTTTTTTTCTTTCTTTTGTCCTCTGTATCTGACATAATATTTGCATGTGACATACAATGGAATGATTATACCTAAATTAAAATAATCAACAACACTGCTCAGTCTAATGGAGTAAGATTAAGGCAACAGACATTAAAATAAAAATGAGATTGACAATGTTTCCCTCTGTATTTACAGTAAAGTTATCTTTATAAGCTATTTTATTTATTTGGAATTTTAAACAAATATATTGTTATCTAATGTTTGGTTTTTCCATGGATCATCTGGACCTTGTAGCTATAATCTCATGGAGTATCTAGCTCTAACTCTAGTAGTTCTTACTGTGGATAATGACTTCATCTGTTTTATTATATTGGTATCATACCAGATTTAGTTTGAAAAAAAAGAAACATCTTATAGAAGAAATTACACAACAATACAGTATTCTTTAAACTTTCTTCTAACAAGAATGTCTTCATTTACATAAAAAACATTAATTACATTATTAGAAACAAGAGATCAAGCCTGTTAGAAAAATCAGAATTTTATAGGCCTTTAAGGCTTAACAAGACTATTAATATATTTTAATAAAACACTCATACACACAAAATAAAAATAAATAAAAATTTATAAATAAGTTTTCTTTGCATAAAGGAAAAGCTGTATTCATTTTGAAAATTATAAAATAAATGAAAGATTACCAGGGCATTAAGTTGATGAAGTTCTCTTAATTCTATGTACACAGAAGCAAGCAGAATCAATGTCCCAAGTAGAACCAGTACATTTAGTATTTCCCAAAAGGGTATATTACTTGGAAAAGGGGGTTTTGTAGTCACATAAATTGGCAGATTTCACATATTCCTCTTGTAAATTCACAATACATAAATTCTTCTAGGAAAAAAATTTTAATTGGCTTGACAGCATTTTCAATTCTTAATCATGGAATTCCTTGACATATAATCCTTATTTATAGTAGCATAAATTCAAGAAGCTCATGCATTTTGAAAGTGGTATTATGTATCCCTCATCCTGTGTGGGACATGACACCCTTGTAGAACATAATATGTGTTTACATATCAAGAAGTTTGGCAATAGCACAGGGTTTGAATATGAGTCTTGCTATGGAATCCACTAGCTGGGTATCTCTGGAGCAGCCTGGTTTGTGTGTGTGTGTGTGTGTGTGTGTGTGTGTGTGTGTGTGTGTGTGTATTCATGCTTGTGCCTGTGGAGACCAGAGATCACCCTCGGGTGTCATCGCTCAGGTGCTGTCCACCTTGTTTTTGAAGCAGGGTCTCTCATTGACCTGGAGCTCCCTCATTAAGCAAGAATTCCTGGCCAAAGAGCCCCAGGAATCCACCTATTGGCCTCCCAAGTGCTGGAATTACAACTGCTCATCACAACAACTGGCTTTTTAAAAATATTTTATTTTTATTTTATGTGTATGAGTGTATTGCCCGCATTTACATGAGTGCACCCATGTTGTGCAGTGCTGCAGAGGTCAGAAGAGGGCTCCGGATTCCCCCAGAACTGGAGTTAAGGACAGTTCGTAGCTGCCATGTGGGTGCTGGGAATCGAACCCAGGTCCTCTCCAAGAGCAGTCAGTGCTCTTAACCAGTGAGCCATCTCTCCAGCCCCACACTTGGCTTCTTTTTTTTTTTTTTGGTATTTTTGAGACAGGGTCAGTAGCCCCAGCTGTCCTGGAATTCACTATGTACATCAGGCTGGCCTTGAACTCACAGAGATCTGCCTGCCTCTACCTCCAGAATGCTGGGATTAAAGGTGTACACCACCACGCCCAGCCCCACACTTGGCTTTTTAATGTAGGTTCTGAGAACCAAACTCAAGTCTGTATGCTTGTACGGCAACCACTTTACAGACTGCACACTCTCCTCAGTCCACAACCTTGTTTTTATTTTTTTATGTTTACTTGTCAATTTTGCTTGTTTTTTGTTTTTTTTTTTGAGATAGGATCTCCCTATTGCCCCAGCTGACCTGGAACACTGTGTAGACCAGGCTGGTCTCAAACTCACAGAGATCTGTCTGCCTCTGCCTCCCAAGTGCTGGGATTATACGTGTGTGCCACTACACCCAAACTTGCCACTCTTTTAATTAGTTTATTATTGTTATAATAGTTTTCTTTATTCTTTAGAATTTCATACATTAATTCAAAGAACTATGATTCCCCCCCAACTCCTCCTGTATTGCCCTTAACACATTCCCCTCCTTCATGTCCTTCATTTGGTTTTTTTTTTTATAACTCACTAAGATTAGTAAGCACTGCCTATACATGTATAGGTGAGGGACCATCCACTGGAGCATGGGAATCCTAGCAGTAGGAAGACCCTCAGAAAAGAATGGCTCTCCCTCCCCCAGCAACTATCAACTTCCATTAGCATCTCAGTAAGGGGTGGGGCCTGAAGAGTACCTCCTCCATCTGTGCCAGAATTTGGGCTGCTTGATCTTGTGCAAGTCTTGTGCAGGTAACCACACGCTGCTGTAAGCTCATGAATACAGTGGCCTTGTCCTGTCTAGAAGACAGCATTTCACCAAATTCCTCCCCTTCCTCCAGCTCTTAGATTCTTTCCCTGAAACCTAATTTTAAACAGAGTTAATATTAACTGTACCTCAAACTCCACAATAAGGATTATGCCTCTGAATTATATTTGACCATCAATTTCTTAAGTCTCCCAATCTCTTTCCCCTCTCAGCCTAACTGATGAAGCTGTTAAGAAAATCCATGCACTCACTGCCTTCTATAACACCGGCAGAGAATTTTCCCCATCCCACCTCTAGCCATTGTAATGACCCAACCTATTCCTGCTTTAGAGCTACCCAGACCTACCCAGACAGTTGTCACCAGGAGGTCCTCTTTGAATAAGACTTCCCTTAAATTCTCTTGGTATGCCTTTCCATCCTCAACATTCAAACCAAATTCCAGGTGAAGACTCATTCTGATTCTTTCCAGTTCTGCCAGGCTTCCTATGTGGGTTAAGTTGTGTCTACCACACAATGAATTCTCAATGGAAAGCTGATCCTTTCCTTCTCCAAATTTGTACCACCCTAGAGAGAGCTGCTAATTGGAGACAGGAGATGAGATAAATAGTTCTGACTGCTGTTTTTAAAAGAAATCTCACTTTAGAGTTTGCTTCTGTGGTTGAGCTGCTAAAAGAAAATATAAAACAATAATACAATGTATAAAAATAAATTTTTGAGCCTGGTGTGGTGGCACATGCCTGTAGTCCCAGCACTTGGGAGGCAGAGGCAGGCGGATCTCTGTGAGTTCAAGGCCAGCCTAGTCTACATAGTGAGTTCCAGGACAGCTGGGGCTACAGGGAGACCCTGCTTCAAAAAGATAAATAAATAAATAAATAAATAAATAAATAAAAATTTTGAACTGAACCATTTGCTGTGACTAATAGCAAGAACTCCTGAAAGCATAAACCATTGCAGTCCAAGTAAACGCAATCCTCTTGTTTTACTAAATTTTCCCCTTCCCGCCCTCTGGGAGACTGGCCCTCTGTCACTGGGTCTCCCGGTTCTGACTCTGGTTAATAAAACCAAACCAACACAATTCTATTTGAATTTTGCATAGTTAATATGACATTTGGGAGGGGGTGACTTACAGAGAAACAGCTTCTCATAACCCATGCCTTTAAAGACCACCCATAGTATCCATCAGCCATGCTGTTAACTCCAAGTTCCAAAATGGCTGTGACTCCACCCCTTTTCCCAGGGTGCCCTGCACCCTGCATCGCCCACTCTTTTCAGAGGAAAGAGTAATTTTGGGGCTACACCTCTCAACCAAAAGTTCAAGGAGGATTTGGAGCTAATGATGGTATTATTGATAGAGTAAGGAAGTGACACTTGAGGAAAGGTGCTAGGATCTCATCTCTGTGATGTAACTCTGTGATGATCTCAACTCAGGAGTAATAAAGAGGAATCCCCAGTCTCTCTAAGCATTGTGTCATCCACTGATCATTCTGGGAAATTAACTGAACATTTCCTGTATGCAGAACAATGAGAAGCAACAAAAAGATGGCTCTTACAGTTGTCAAGTGATGCTGGAATTTAGGAACCCATTGACCCTCAGTTCTCATTGGCGAGAGGGCAAGACTGCATTAACGAACGGGAAGTTTACAGAGCATGACCTGGTGAAGAGGCCCGGAATGGCTCTGCTTCTAATTAAATGGGGAGATTAGTGTTCTTTCCTGGTCATGGCACCCTCCTACCAGTGTGCACTGTCCATTTGTTCCTCTAGTCTGTGTAGATGATTTTATGTTTACAGACTCTAGAAGATTCTGTGGTGCCATACCCAGATCTCTTCATAATTGAGGTAAACTTCCTGTTCCAAGCAATGCTTTGTCCCTCAAGAGAAACTGCCCTCAGCCAAAGGATCCTTCAAAAACTGAGGCCTCTCCAGGAACAGTGGTGCTGTGTCTAGCCCTTCATATCTGCCCTAGTCTGCTTTCAATTGCTGTGACAAAACACTCTGACCAACTTGTGGAGGAAAGGGTTTATTTGGCTTACATCTCCTGGGTCACACAGTTCATCACTGAGGGAACCCAAGGTAGGAACTCAGGGCAGGAACCTGGAAACAGGAGCAGAAGCACAGGCCTTAGAGGAATGCTGCTTATTGGCTTGCTTCCCTGGCTTGTAATCAGTCTGTTTTCTTATACAATACAGGACAATCTGCCCAGGGGTGGCACCAACACAGTGGACTGGGCCCTCCCACATCACTCAAAAATCAAGAAAATACCCATCCCACAGACATGGCCATAAGCCAGTCCAATGGAGGCAATTGCCCAATTGAGGTTCTCTCCACCAAGTGTGTCAAGTTGACAGCTAACTCTATCCAGCACACCCTGGTAACTTGTGCTTCCATAGAAAAGCAAGCATAGGGAGATAAATTGTTCCAGTAATGTCAGCCCACTGCAGGCTTTTCTTTAACCTGGCCTCAAAACTAGCCTCATTTATTTTAGAAGAACTCACCTGTTTCAGGGAAAACTTACCTGGATTCAGTTTTCTGCTTAATTTTCTTTGCAACATTTGCAAAAGGAAAAGGAACTTAATTTTAAGTTCATTGTTGAGCATATTAGGATTGCTTAGTAATTCTGATAATCTAATGTTATCTTTAATAGACTTTGAAACTGTAGACCTAGGAACCAGGGGCA
>NW_008331337.1:22265-26047 GCF_000622305.1 Nannospalax galili | reverse complement strand
GAAGGCCTGGTTCCTTTCTGCTTTACAACACTGAGGTGCACATCATCCTTTTAATAAGAAAAGAAAGTGAATTCAAGACAGAAACCTGTCCAAGCTCACTCCACTGACAGATAAGGGTTGAAATCCACCTTGCTTGACTCCACAGCCTGGGTCTTAACCATGACACAAGTGGCCTCTCAAACCTCTGTGTGACACACTTTTCTACTGCAAAGTCCTTTCCTTTGGGTGTGCAATATCATAGTTACACTGTAGGGGAGAATTCTTCCCGTAAACCACACATATTCTCTTTTTCTTCTGTATCTCAATTAAATTCCCTTCACTCTAAATATATGGATCATATCATTTTAGCTGTGTGTCAATATATATGTATAAAGCACTACGGTTCAAATCCTTTGAAAGGACAGCTAGCTAATTCAAGGCACGGTAATAAACTTCCACATTCTGCCCCACTGTGGTGTGAAAAAGCAGCTGCAGAAACCCTGACCACAATGTTTGTCAAAAATCTTTACTATGTCTTCTTACAACTTACCATGGTCTTAAAAAAATAGAGATTTGGAAAGTCTTGGGTGAGCCCCAAAGAACAAGCCCTACTTCCCTCCATAAATCATGCCATTGTGTGGTGGAATACCAGCAAGACAAGCCCCATTTATCTCCCCACAGCAATCCTCACAGGAATATGTTCAGAGAGTATTGGTCATGTTATCTTTCCAAAAGGTTAAGAGAGGGATTTGCTTATCTATAATGATTTATGGAACTGACAAAGGGTGCACAAATGTGCCCAGGAAATGCATAGACGAATAGACGGAACGGCTTAAAACAAAATTATGGTGTCGGGACACGAACCCGATAGCTCCTTTCTATAATAGGACAAAGGAGCTCAGCTTCATAAATCACATTTGTCAAGAATAAATAAAAAGAGCAGCCAGTGAGGCCAGTGGCCCTTGTTGTTTCTAGCTTGCTCCTAATTTGTTGAGCTGCCCTGCCCTGCTCTGCCTCTGTCAGAGATAAGAGCCTCTATTGCTTTCTGCTATCTCCAGATTAGGTCTAAACACCACTAAATAAGACACACCTGCTTCTGGGAGTGGGTCCTGTCCATCTCTCACTTTCCCAGGGACAGCTGAGTGATTTTCTGCGACTTGGCAACTTAAGCCAGGAAAAGACATATCTGGGCAAAGACCCATGTCAACCCATGCAGGAAACAGGATTTCTGTGGCTACAGTAACAAGAATGACCATATCCCAGTTCTTTCATTTACAATGCTTTTAGAAAATATATTACCTACCAGTTAGAGCGCCAAGAGGAAAAAAATGAGGAAGACTAAGAAGGGCCAGAATACAGTCACACCAGAGGCCCCAGCTCTGTCAAACATACGGGGTGAAGGGCCGTGAAGAGCACATAAACTTATAAAGTGAACGTAAAGACCTGTCTCATATTCCTAAATAAAAAAATGAAATAGAAACATACCAGATCTGTTAGTCCTTCAGAATTAATTCTGAAATTATATCATTGAACTTTGAAAGAGGACTAGCAAGCCATCTGCTGACTTAATTGACATTTTAACATTAACTAAACTGTTTGGGAATAAATAACATTTTATAGCTTCCTGGGTTTTGAAAAGCATTGTGTCCTGTGTTTTACTATAGCCACAACAAAATTCAAAGGCAAACAAATTTCAGCACAACTCCTGCCCCTGGGGCTATACTAAGCTCTCAGGACACCAAGGTGGTATAAGCACCTTGTCAGAAAACCTCCATTTAATTCCCTAGAGAAGACATCAGCTGTTGAGTGGGCTGTGATGTGGGTACATATGTTTAGAGCTATCTGAAGCCTAAGCTGGGAACAAGCACCCTCTGAAGACCATTGTCAGGATTGTTAACAATATGGACAGCATCAATATACCAAGCTCTTGCTCTCTGTTTCCTCTCCCAGCTCTGCTCTGTGTCTGAGGACCCCAATCCTCATCCCAGATCCATCCTTGCTCTAACCTAGCTGCTGACTGGCTGGCTTCATCTTCCATCACCAGATCATTGCTCACCCCAAGACCTGGGTCAACCACTTCCCTGCGGAATCTGCTGTGCTTTGTAGGACAAAGGTTTCTCCTGGCTCTGAAGGTCCAGTTACTTTTCTATAAGACACCCTATGAAGCTCTGGCCCTCTCTACATGGGTTACATGGCTCTCCTGACCTACCTGGAAGGACCACATGACCATCTGTCTACAGCTGTGACATACCTTTGGAGTACTGCAAAATGTAAGCACAAGGCCCCTCCAATTCCTCATTCAACAGGCAAGAATTCACAAGAGAATGAGGTCTAGGAAGTCATCGGAGGAAAGGCTGATTAACCAGAGTTGGGAAAAGCCGACAGGTCTGGGAACCTGTGATTTCCTGGATGTTTATGGAATGACAGCCTATGTACAGAAGAGTCTGGAATCACAGGGGTCCACATTGCTACTGAGAGGAACAGTGTGTACAGACACCTGCTGCAGACACTGCTTGTTACCCCACAACAGTGGGTGAGAGTCATGTCTTCTTTCACTATGAAACAATCTGGCATTTGGGTTTTTTTGTTTATTTGTTTGTTTGTTGTTTCTTTATTTGTTGAGAAAGTGCCAAACTATGTCGCCCCGACTGACCTGTAATTCCTTATGTAGACCAGGCTGGCTTCTAACTCACAAAGATCTGGAGTGCTGGGATCAAAACTCTGTACCACCATGTCCATAAATTTTAAGAGTTGAGATGTTAGTGCATCTGTAAGTTAGACTCCCATTTCTCCTCTCCTTTATGTTTTCAGCACACTTTTAGACCTAATGGTTTTCAACAGAAGACTTGAAAAATTTCAAAACAACCTTGGGGAAGTTATCAAGAATGAGAGCAGATAGTGTTCTATGACCTTGAAAGTCTCAGTCCTATTCTTTTGGTTGCTCCTCGGCACTTCTCTGTTGTCTGGGCAGAAGTACTTAGTGCTTTAAGCAAGGTCTCTTAACACTCAGAAGGTCAGAACAATGTAGGTTTGGGGTGAATAGTTTGATAAATAGCATTGATTGTGAGGCCTTACAATAGGGAAATTGAAAAACAATAAAGAAGGGGTACAGAGGGAGTGTGAAGAGGACAGAGAGGGTAATGGAGTGGACATGATCAAAATACATTGCACACATGTATGAAATTGTCAAATAATAATTTTTTTTGGTCTTTTTTGAGACAGGGTCTCCCTGTAGCCGCAGCTGGCCTGGATTTGCTATGGAGACCAGGCTGGCCTTTAACTCACAGAGATCCACTTGCCTCTACCTCCCAAGTGCTGGGATTAAAAGCATGCGCCACCACATTTGTATGTACTATTTTCTACTGTTTGAGAATTTCATACTTGAGATCTGCTTTGACGAAATTCACCCCCCACCTCCTTCATTCTTCCTATATCTTCCCTTCCACTTTTCCCTCCTAACTTCAAGTACTCTTTTTTTTTAACCCACTGAGTCCATGCAGTGATCCCAGTATGTACATGAGTGGGGGACCATCTTCCAGAACATGGGCAACCAGCCTATCAGGGCAGCATCCAAAGATAACTGACACCCCCTTCCCCAGCAGCCATCAGTTGCCACTTGACCTCATCTAGGAGCAAGACTGCATGAGCCCTTTCCCATGCATGCTGGGAGTTTGGCTGGCTGGATCTTGTGCAGATTTTGTGCATGGAGTCATGGCCACTGTAAGTTCATGTGTGCAATGGCTCTGCCACACCCAGAAAACACTGTTTCAAAGCAGTCACCCACTACCTCTCGCTCTTACAAT
>NW_008331337.1:21463-22139 GCF_000622305.1 Nannospalax galili | reverse complement strand
GCATCTTCTTGATTGTTGTGTGATGTGGGAGGGCCCAGCCCACTGTGGGTACTGCCACCCTGGGCAGATGGGCATGCGTTGCATAGGAAAGCAGGCTGAGCGGGGGCCAGGGGAGCAAGCCAGTAAGCAGTGTTCCTCCATGGCCTGTGTTCCAGCTCCTGCCTCCAGGTTCCTGCCCTGAGTTCCTACCTTGGGCTCCCTGATGAACTGTGACCTGGGAGATGTAAGCTAAATAAACCCTTTCCTCCCCAGGTTGATATTGGTCATAGTATTTTGTCGCAGCAATGGAGAAACAAACTAGGACAGATGATGATAGAAGACGATGGATAGATAGATAGATGATAGATAGATGATAGATAGATAGATAGATGATAGATAGATAGATGATAGTTGATAGATAGATACATACATACATACATGATAGATACATAGATACATAGATAGACACATAGATACATGATAGGTAACTGTCAAGGATAGATAGATAGATAGATAGATAGATGATAGCTAGATGATAGCTAGATGACACATACGTACATACATACATACATACGTACATACATACATAGATACATAGATAGACACATAGATACATAGATACATAGATGATAGCTGTCAAGGACAGATAGATAGATAGATAGATAGATAGATAGATAGATAGATGATAGCTAGATGA
>NW_008331337.1:15117-20413 GCF_000622305.1 Nannospalax galili | reverse complement strand
TTCCAGGCCTTGTCAAAAATAATACAAGTTTCAATGGATTCAACACATCTGCACCCTGAATTCGATTGCCACTGTTTACAGGGTACATGTGCATCTAAATGAGTCCTGGGTCTTGGAATATGGGGAATATTGGAAGAAGTAGAAGAAAATTTCATTTCGAGAACCTGAAGATATCTTTTTTAAACTTTTAATGTGTCCCTTTTGGGCATGTCTACTTTGCCATGTATGATTTACCATCTAGAACAATCTAATTCCTTTCAAGGACAAAACTGCAGGTCATGTCTTGATGTGGCAAACTAGCATTTGGTTCACTTCTGCATTCCTCTCTCTCCTGGGGAGTGAGTCACACAGCTGGCTGACTGGGGTCCTCAGAGCACATCTGGAACAGTACTGGCCTCCTGCCTGATTGAGCTGTCAGTCCTTTGTTCTGTAAAAACTCACAGTAAACAGACGTAGTTTTATTTCAAATACCAGAGACTCATTCAAAGCTCTGAGGACTCTGTGCTTGGAACAGTGCATTAAAGTGCTTTGTGCCTCCAAAACCATGCAGATGGCAAAGGAGCTGACAGATATTTGTGTCATTCTTTTTAAAATTCGGCTGTTGCCAAACAAAATTAACTTTACATTCATTTATGAGGGATATATTTTTGCTTGAAGTTCTTATAAATAATAATTGTCGTTTTTTACATTCATTATGGTAGTAGAAAACAGTTTCAAGCAGACAAACCCAATTAACATGAACATATTGCACTTTCATCAGCAAACAAAGAGATGGAATCACAGGAATAAACTCTGGTCTCCAATGGAGGCAGAAGTGGGTTCTAAAGACTCGTTTCAATTCTTGCTCTAACAATTAATACTGAAGCCGGAGCCACGGAAAATCCCAGCACTATGTGACAACCCAGCTGATAAATCAACCTGTGCAGTGGGTCCATAGTGGCTCCTATCACCCAGGATGTCAGTCAACAAAGCA
Source organism: Nannospalax galili (assembly GCF_000622305.1). Taxonomy (NCBI): domain Eukaryota; kingdom Metazoa; phylum Chordata; class Mammalia; order Rodentia; family Spalacidae; genus Nannospalax; species Nannospalax galili. Next base: position 19,440 of record NW_008331337.1, on the reverse strand, counting down.
AGAAACAGCCTGGACTTGGGGATTGTTTTCAACCACTGATTTGTATGAAAAAAGTTTTCATAAAATAAAAAAATAAAAAAATAAAATCTTGTTCTTTCTGTATGGAAGCAGAGCAGCAAAGATCACTGACCAGGACAACTCCATGGAGGGGTGGGCAGCAGTCTATCTGAGGGCAAACGACTGTTTCGCCTACATGTATGTAATGCACCATGTGCACGTAATGCTCATGGAGCCAAAAGAGGGCAATGGATCCCCTGGAACTGGAGTTACAGATGGTTGTTAGCCACCATGTGGGTGCTTGCAATCAAACACAGGTCCACTGGAAGAACAGCAAGTGCTCTTAACTACTGAGCCATCTCTCCAGTCCCTTAATGTTGTTTTTCTAAATGGTCATGTTGTCAAACTGCTCCTAAATAGTTGTTTATATCCATAGATTTGTTCTGCTCTCAGTCTTGGTCTTCAGAGAAGCCTCTTGTTGCAGTGGGTAATGGTTAATACACACAATCATAATCGTTCAACGTGCTGGGCATAAGTGCCTGTGCACGCTCAACCACAGATAGGACATCTATACTGACCCTCAGTACTATTTTAGTTCTCATACTAAAATCATCTCCTTTCAAGATTTTGAAAAATAGCTGAAAACTAAAAAATGACACATCAGATCTGCAAAACATCCAAACAAAAATTAAATATTTTAATGCAGTAAGTAAGAATTTTGTGAAGATTAGACTCAGATGAAGAGGAAATGTATATAGTGAGAATGTATTGTTCAAAATGCTGATGAAAGGGGTAAAATATGGAAAATAATAAGAGAATAACAAATATATAGAAAATACAGGCCAGTTGTGGTGGGACACGCTGGTAAGATTTGCTGAGGGAGGCAGAGGCAGGAGGATCTGGAGCTCCAGGCCAGCTTGGGCTACACACTTTGGGCTGGAGAGATGGCTCAGCGGTTAAGAACACACACATAGCCGCTAACAACTGTCCATAATTCCAGTTCCAGGGGATCCAACAGCCTCTTCTGTCTTCTGCGGGCATTGCATGACATGGGTGCACTTATATGCAGGCATAACACTTAAACACATAGAATAAACATAGTAAGTAAAATTTTTTCAAAAAGAAAATACAGTAAGAGGTTCAGGTATACAATCATATGGAATCACAGGAGAAAAAGAGCATGGGACAGACATAAGGAAGGAAGGAAATGGCTAGGAATATTTCATAGCTGAATAGAAACATCACCTCACAGATTGAAATGAATCTGAGAAGCTAAATGAATTACAGACGGAATAAATTAGAACTAAGTTCATGCCTGGACATACCATAGAAAAACTGAAGAAAAACAGAGACCAAAAAATTAATAACATAGCCAGAGGAGAGGAAAAGGAGACGACAGTTATTGGCAGGAGACATCTTACCAACAACAGAAAATAGACACAGAAGAATATCTTCAATGTGCCCAGCAAATACTGCCAGCCTAGAATTCTAGATCCTGAAAAACAAATTCTCTCAGAATTATGTGATATGAAGACATCTCCAAACAAAAACTCAAAGAACGTATTTACTGCCAATCTCCCTGTGTCAGATTCAAAGAATCTACTGTATGCGGGAGGCAAATTATTTCACCTAAAACGTTACAGGTGCAGGGGCTAGGGAGACAACTCCATGGGGAAAGTGCTCAACGTGCAAACATAAGGACCTAGTTTGGATCCCAAGCACTCACATGAAAAACAAATCTAGGTGCAGTAGAACATGCTATAATCTCAGCATCGATGGTGTGGAGGGTGGGGATGAGGGGAGACAATGAATTCTAGGGACTGACTGGTCAGCCAGGCTAGGCAAAACAGCAAGCTCCAGGCTCAGTGAGAGAGCTTGCCTTTAAAAAATGTGGAGAACAATACAGACACTTGACATCAACCTCCGGCTGAGAGAGAGAGGGGGGCGGTTCAAAAGAAATAAAAGGAAAATAAAGAGGTCAAACTATAAGGTTAAGAAACATAACTAAAAAACACTTAGTCTATGATCTCTGGAGAGACTCACATATAATATAGTCCCAAGAGAGAAGAGTAGGGGCTGATCAGCAGAACAGAAAAAGAGGTTAAAGCCAATAAAGGGCTTATTCATAACAGGTCTCATCTGTGAACAACTGGACCTCCAACCTACCTGGGCCTTTTAGAAGCCAAGTGCAATGAATGTACCAAGTAACTGTCCACTTGACTAGCAGAAGACATGAGCTCGCTACGCAGTGCTGGACAGCCCGGAATTCACTATGTAGATAGGTAGGCTGGATTCAAACTCACAGAGAACCCCCTGCCTCTGCCTCTGAGTGCTGGGATTAAAGGTATGTGCTACACCCAGATAGATCCCATATTTTTAAAAATCTGAATGTATGCCCCTAACTCCAGTGCTGGGAGGCAGAGACAGGAAGCTCCTTGGGGCTTGCTGGCCAGTCAGTCCGATGGACCTGGCAAATTCCAGGTTTAGTGAGAGACTCTATGGTGGAGAACAATTGAGGAAGGCACCCAACATCAATCTCTGGCCTCCAATTGCATATGCATACATGCACACACACACGGAAGAGAATATATTAAAAGATTTAATACATTTAAAATGTCTGCAAAACTTCAAGGGCAGACACCAAGTCCAGCTTACTTGTGAGTAGTGTTTGAAAGTTTCTTGGATGCTTTTAGCTCTCTCATTTGATCCATATGATACGCACTAAAAATCAAATAGATGTGTTTACATGAAAAAACCAAGGCTAAGAAAAATTACCTTGTGCAAATTTGCCCAGAAGATATCATGGCAAAGCTCAATTCCAGCTCACCCGCGCCCAGTACCATGCTCAGCACTTACCTTACAGGTAATCAAGTCTGTAATGGAAGTGTGAAAAATAACCTTGGCTTATTAAAAGATTGTTTTCCTTCGGGAATAAAAGTAGCAAAATTTGACATAGTGACAATACAAGCAAACATCTGAGACAGAAGTTTCTTTAGTGTTTCTATAATCTGGCATTGATAAGCTCCTTAAACACACTTTTATTGGTCCCCAACCCCTTAGGATATCATGAAGCATCATCTTTTCTTTTAGAACCCAGAGGGGACTTTTTTACATCTTATGCTACTATGATTGTTTGCTCTTTATTAGCTTGTGATTAGAAAGCATTTGAGCTGGCTCCAGGCTTGTACCTTGTACCAAATCTATTCTGTTTGGTGTGCTTTCAAACTTGTCAAATACTTTCAATCGTCTATGTCTTAATGTTTATTCTGCTTGAAAAACTTTTATTACATTTTTATTTATTTTATGTGGGTATGTGTGTATGTGAGTGGTACATGTATGCCACAGTACACATGTAGAGGTCAGATGATAACTTAAGGGAGCAAGTTCTTTCCTTCCACCATCTGAGTTTCCAAGGATTAAATTCAGGTTGCAAGGCTTGGCATTAATCCCCTTTAGTCTCTCAGTCATCTCATCAGCCCTATACATTTTAATATTTAACAGAATCATGTGTTAATATGCAAATATATGAATGAACAAATCTATCAGGTCTTAACACTTATGAAGAAAAATGGCAGCAGTGGTGGTAATGGTGAAGATGATGATGGTGGTGGTGCTAATGGTGGTAATCGTGATGATGGTAATGATGATTGTAGTACTTATAATGGTGGCAGGAGTGGTGATGGTAGTGATGATGATGATGGTAGTAGTGATAATGATTGTGATGGTGGTTGTGATGGTAATGGGGATGATGGTAGTGATGATGATCATGGTGGTGATGGTGGTGGTGGTGGTGGTAATGATGGTGATGGTGGTAGTAGTGGTGGTAATAGTGATGATGGTGATGATGATGATGGTGATGGTGGTGATGATTGTGATGGTAGTCATGGTAGTAATGTTGATACTGGTAATAATGATGATGTTGATAATTATGATGGTGATAACGGTGATGGTGGTGGTGATAATGGCGATGATGGTGGTAATGGTGATGATAATAGTGATGGTGGTAATGGTGATGGTGATTATGGTGATGATGATGATGGTGGTAGTGATGATGGTGATGATGATGGTGGTGGTGGTGGTGGTGGTAGTAATAGTGATGATGGTAGTGATGATAATGGTGGTGGTAGTGGTGGTGATGCCTCCTTGACAGCATCAGAGTATAACATGATTTGACTCCACACTGCTTTCCATAGAAGTTTCCTGAGTCTGCAATCCCACCAGCAGTGGATGAGTGTTCCCCTTTCTCCACATCCTCCCCAGCATTTGGTATCATTTGTCCTCTTGACTTTAGCCAGTCTGACAGGGGCAAAGTGAAATCTTAAGGTG
>NW_008331337.1:13027-15014 GCF_000622305.1 Nannospalax galili | reverse complement strand
ATTACTAATGATGTTGAACACCTTTTAAGATGTTTCTTAGCCATCTTTATTTCTTCTTTTGAGAACTCTCTGTTTAGCTCTTTAGCCCATCCTTTAACTGGGTCATTTGCTTTCTTGCTTGTTTGTTTTATGAATTCTTTATATATTCTGGATGTCAAACCTCTGTCAGATGTGTCACTGGTGAAGATTTTTTTCCCGCTCTGTGGGTTTTCTCTTCACTTTCTTGATTGTTTCTTTTGCTATACAGAAGCGTTTTAGTTTAATGAGGTTCCATTTGTTGATTGTTGAGCTTAATTCCTGAGCAATGGTTGTCTGATTTAGAAAGTCCTTTCCTACACCTGTATCTTGTAGGTTACTGCCAATGTTTTCTTCTAATAGTTTCAGAGTTTCCAGTTTCACATTGAGGTCTTTGATCCATTTGGAGTTGACTTTTGTGCAGGGTGAAAGATAAGGATCTAGTTTCATTCTTCCACAGGTAGAGATCCAGTTTTGCCAGCACCATTTGTTGAAGATGCTCTTTCCTCCATTGTGTGCTCTTGGCCCCTTTGTCAAATATCAGGTGGCTGAAATTGTGGGTACTCAGAAAGCAAAACCAGGAAACTACACTAAGTCTTTCCTCTGAAAGTATGCTTCCCAGTCTCCCAATATTAAAAAGTCCTGCAGAAGGTAAGATGGGAAATCTGTACAGCCAGCAGGCATCTCCTTCTTACAAAGGAGAAAATGAAAGCATTTCAGGTCCTTCAAATATTTTTGCTCAAGCTTAGCATGGCAGCTCATACCCATAATCTCAGCACTTGGGAAATTGCAGCAGGAAGTTTGACATGTGCTTGGGGCTAGCCTGAGCTATATAGTGAGTTCCAAGGCTTAGTCTATAAGACCCTGTCTCAAAAGAAAAAAATAAATCTGCTCAATTTACAGTGTTCATCCTGGAATTAGACGTTAGATTGCCAATGAATGGAATGTGGAAAACAAACAAACAAATATGTCCATTTACATGTTCACAATGAACATGCTAGAACCTAGCTTATGCAAACACTTTCCCATGCGCATCTACAAATATTCCCAGGCTTTTTTTTTTTTTTTTTGAGACAAAGTCTGATTTATCCCAGGCTGACTTTGAACTTCCTGTAGAGCTAATAATGACCTTGAATTTCTGATCTTCCTGCCTCTACCTCTGAAATCCTGGGATTTTAGGCACATGCCACCATGCCCAGTTTGATGTGGTGCTAAGGATTGAACCCAGGGCTTTGTGCATGCTAAGCAAGTACTGCACCAACGGAACTGTACCCCAGCCACCACTTTTAGTTACATAAAAATTTCAGAGTTATTTAGGGGCAGGACACAGTATTTTTTATACAGTATTTAAATGTTTATATTTATATTTACATTGCATTCGAAACAGAGTTCAGAATCCTCACACTATTTTGTATAGTCAATCAACACTTATGATGATGGGCTTCAAAGGAATTTCCTAGAAGCCTCAGCTTACCTGTCTCATGCATCTCAGTTTTACTCACCGTTACTGGGCTAACTGCTTCATGTTAAAAAATAATGGTGATGAGAATGTAAGAAACAGTAGATATTAGTCTTTTCTTTCAAACTTTGTAAAACTTGAAACTTGTTCATGAGACAGAATTCTAATCTTTAAATCACACCACACCCTGTAAAACCTTTGTTTAAGGAAAGGCCCTGCTGTACTCCTGAGCCTGATGACCTGGAGCAGCTGAGCTTGGCTCCCTTCCCCTTAATTCTTTAAACTAGCCAACCAGGAAAGATTGTGAGGTCAGACTCCAGCCAATGGGAAAGGACACAGTTCCTTTGCATTAGGGATAAAATCACCCCCAAGCTTCTGGGTCCAGTGTGTACTTGCTGGATCTGACTGATCATGCAGGTCACCCTTTTGTGAAAGTAAAATGTGCCTTGCCGAGTTACTTTCCGTTTTGTCTGCATGTTTTTTGTGCGGCATTGATGGGGTTCTTGGACCTCC
>NW_008331337.1:7656-9881 GCF_000622305.1 Nannospalax galili | reverse complement strand
AAATCCCCAGAGAAAAAAATGATAGAAAATCAAATTCAGTATTAAGGCGTTTCTGGAAAGCTTTAAAACTAGAACAGTTTACAAAGGACATTTGAAGGATAACAATTGTACAGGGGGTGGTTAAGAATCCCCAAAGATTAAATAAGATGCATTTCTCTTCTGATAAAGTCTATTCTAGGGATGGAAGCAGGTTTTCCCACAAAGTTCTCCACCAGCAACCTGGTGGGATCAATGAGAAGATGACAGATGTGGCTACAGTCAGGAGGCAGACCCAGAGCCTGCCTGACTCAGGGAACCAACAAGTGCAATGGGAACAGGAGAAGCCCTCTGCCTCCTTAGCCCAGTGCAGGGTCAGGCAACTGGAGCCAACACCTGTAAGTGTATCAAGAATAAAAGAATACAAAAAGACCCCGTGTAAAATCCCCCAAGTACAAAATGATTCCAAAGGGGTAAGTAAAACTGAAAAAGAGCTAACCAAATTAATGCCTCGTACCCATGCTATGGTACCTAACAAGGATCTATGGAGAAAACAGTTAATACGAATGGACAAAACCTTTCCATGCTGTGTGAGACCTTGTCTATGAGTGATTTAATATATAATTTTAACATTGCTCCAAGTGTTTTACAGATGTGAAACCCACTTGAAAGATACCTGAAGAAGCAAAGGCCAGCTATAGCTGTAAGATTCTTGGGAGTTTTATGTAGGTTGGGTAAGATGAGGATAGAGACTCCCAAACTATACCACTGTTAAGAAAATCTACAGTACCAGGGGTGGGTTGCCCCCGCATGAGCTGTTGGTCAGCAAGGTCCTCCAATTCACCAAGGCTATTGCCATTAATGTTGGTTGTACACTAGAAAGGTCAGTAAGGCCGTGTTGCTGAGGACACTGCATGTTGTAAGCATGGGAGAAGAAGAGATGGAACTGAGACTAAGCCAAAAAGAAAAAAAACTCCGTGCCACTGGATGGATGACATTCACATTGATGAGGATGGTTGGGGAAGAAAGGATCCCCTATAATTCTACTCAGTGATGGACCCCACGTGCTGCACACTATGGACATACCAAGCAATACCTGGAAGTGCAATAATGGCTCAACCAACACAAGTACAGCTGACAAATTTCTAATTGGATAAGGCCTGCTTCTAGGGGTGAAATACACATCTGGTGCTGTAGACCAGGCCAACACCTTTTGTCAAGACAGGCTACAGGCCCTAGTGGAGAAGCAATCATGAGTATATTGTTTAATGAGTATAGTACACCTACTGGGATATCTTCTAGGCATTTGTATTTACATTCATGTTTGTTTAAATGTGTCTACTTCCTTCCATTTGTCTTTATAGTAAAAGAAACACCACTGAGATAGATCAGTGACCACAGCCTAAAGACAACTAATGGGGAGGCCCAAGAAGCCACTATCTCGCCATGATACAAGAGAGATTGCCCTACATCTCTCACTCCCTTCAAGGCTCAGTGACTTTAGCTGAACATGGATAGGAAGATTGTAAGAGTGGAGGAAAGGGGTGGAGTGTCTCCCTATTGGCTAGTTCCTCCAATGGGCAGGGCCTGATGCAGAGTGTGGACTACGAAGGGGCTGCTGGGAGCCATTTTGGGATGGAAGCCACAAGCCACGGGTAGCACGCATGGTATGGTGGACATGCAGCCAGCCGCTCGGCAGCTCAGGGACAGAATGGACTGACTCTTCTAGACCTGGGGTAATCACTGGCCCCAGAAGCATGAGCAAATGCTAGTGGTGACTATGGGTGTAGCATGGTCTGATATGGTGGGTTCTGCGTCACTGTGAGGGGCTAGGCATTGGGTACTCATTCCTTTGTAAGTTAATAAACTCACATAAAATATATTATATGGTTTGTCTGATCATGGAGGAGACCCAGAAGGAATTTGGGCCACAAAATGCCATCTCTGTGGACCTGTGTAGAGGTAGAATATTGATAGGTAGAGAGCGGGAGAGAGTGAGCGGATGGATGGAGGAAGGCACCGAGGCACAGATGGAATTCTCAGCGGGATACAGATTTATTTTTCACGGGGCACCTTTCCCTCGGGGAAGGGAAAGATGTCAGCTAAGGGAAAGATGTCAGGGGAGGGAAGGGAAGGGAAGGGATGGGAAGGGAAAGATGTAAAGATGTCAGAGAAAGATGTCCGCCCACGGGTTGTGAGCTGGGACTTTATATATGGGGGCTTTAGGGTGTGGAAGGGGGGATGTTTGG
>NW_008331337.1:2579-6705 GCF_000622305.1 Nannospalax galili | reverse complement strand
CAAAAACCACAAACCACAAGCAATTCAAGCCAAGAAAAGCAGAAATGGGAGGGGGATTTCTCGGGTGTTTTTCCAGCTTGGGCAAGGAGCATGAAAAGGTCAGCTCAGTCAGCTCTTTCTTAGCAGTCAGAATCATTTTTACTTCCTTGTAATTATTTTTCATTTTTACTTCCTTGTACAATTTTCTCAGGCTTGGGGGACTTAGTTTGAATCCATCATTCTAGGGGACTTGGTTTGATTCCAACATTCCCCCCTTTTCTTATGGCGAGATTTTAATCCTAAAATCTATAAATCTTCTGTTCTTTTTGAAGCATGATATTGCTGAGTAAGGACTAAAGCCTGAGTCACTGATAATCAGTTCCTGATAAAGTGTAGCAGCTTACTGAGAATGCATGGCCCGAAGGTTAAAAGAAGGAGAAGAATTACTAGGGGGCCTATTAGGGTGGACACTAAGGTAGTTAACCAGGGGTTTTTATTAAACCAGCCTTCGAACCATCCCTGTTTGGATTCACATTCTTTTTGTCTTTTATCTAATCTCTGGCGGAGTTTAGTCATAGAATCTTTAACAACCCCCGAGTTTTCAGCATAGAAACAGCATTCTTTGCCTAGAGCTGCACAGAGTCCTCCTGGGTTGGGGCTCTTTTGGTGTGGGAAGCATGGATCCAGGCCGAAATCCCGTCTACCTTGAGGGCCGTGGGTGTAGTCAGGAGAACCATGTAGGGTCCTTTCCACCGTGGTTCAAGGGTCTTTATGTTGTGTCTTCTCACGTACACCTGATCTCCAATTTGGTAGGAGTGAGGCGTTTGTGGACTACCAGGCCGGTAGACAGCAGCCAAGGGTCTCCAAACCTGGTTCTGGATTATCTGGAGAGCTTGGAGTCTTGTTTTAAGGCTGGGGTTGTCAAAAGAAGAGGGCAAGGGGGACAAGGTTACATTGAGGACAGGAGGCGGTCCTCCAAAAAGGATTTCATAGGGGGTTAAGCAGTGTATAGCAGGAGTATTTCTAGCCTGAAATAGAGCTAGAGGTATGAGCTGCACCCAGTCTTTAGTGCCAGTCTCTAGAGCTAATTTAGTTAAGGTCTCTTTAATAGTTCTATTCATTCTTTCTACCTGTCCTGAACTTTGGGGTCTGTAAGCACAATGTAATTTTCAATTAATCCCCAATGCTTTGGCCACTCCCTGACTTACCTGGGAGACGAAGGCAGGGCCATTATCAGATCCAATTACCTTGGGTAGTCCAAATCGAGGGAAGATTTCTTCAATCAGTTTCTTTACCACAGTCTGGGCTGTTTCCTTTTTGGTGGGGAAAGCTTCAACCCACCCTGAAAAAGTGTCTATAAACACTAAAAGGTATTTATACCCATATTTTCCTGGGAGTACCTCAGTAAAATCTACTTCCCAGTTAGTCCCTGGTCGTGTCCCTCTTTCTCTCTTGCCAAATGGGACCTTTGACTTAGTTGCATTTACCAGGGAACATGAGACACAATCTCCCACTACTTTTTGAACTAGTTGATTGAGGTCTGGGAAGTAATAATGTTGTTCTTTTCTTTCTAATAGTGTTTTTAGTTTCTTGTGTCCCAAATGTGTCCACTGGTGAAGTTGGGAGATCAGCTCAAGTGCTGCTTCCCGGGGCAGTATAGTACGATTTTGATGTCTCCACATCTTGGTTTCAGGATCCAAAGTAGCATTAAGCTTTTGAACAAGTTCCAAATCTTGTTCAGTGTAAGTAAAAGAAGCTTCTGCTTTCTTTTCCTGTTTCTTCATCTCAGCCTTAAGGTCTGCATGTGTGTAAAGAATGTATGTACCTTCTGCTGCCTGACGGGCAGTTTCATCCACCATCCGATTGCCTCAAGCAATTGGCCCCTGGTCTCGTTGATGTCCAGGGCAATGAATTATGCTGACCTGTTTTGGCAAGTATAAGGCTTGTAGAAGGGCCACTATTGCTTCTTTGTTTTTGATGTCCTTACCAGCCGAGGTGAGGAGTCCCCGCCTCCGATAAATTTCCCCATGTATATAGGCAGTGGCAAATGCATAGCGGCTGTCAGTATAAATATTGACCTTTTTGCCCTTTGCTAATTTTAGGGCCTGAGTTAGAGCTTCTAATTCAGCTCGCTGGGCTGATGTTCCAGCTGGCAGGGCTTGGGCCCAAATTATCTTTTCCCCATCAACCACCGCAGCCCCCGCCTTACGCTCACCATTTCGTAGAAAGCTGCTCCCATCCGTGTACCAAGTGGCATCTGCATCTGTTAGGGGCTGGTCAGTGAGGTCTTCTCTGGTCCCATGTGTCTCCGCAAGTATTTGCTGGCAATCATGAGGAATCTCAGTGCCTTTCTCGGTGGCTGGTAGTAGCGTGGCGGGGTTTAGGGTGGCAGGGTTTCCAAACTTGATTTTTTCTGGATTTAATAGTAATGCCTGATAATGGGTCACCCTGGCATTTGACAGCCACCTGTCAGGAGGTTGTCTAATGATGGACTCCACTGCATGAGGTGTTATAACAGTTAGGGGCTGACCCATAGTGAGTTTGTCTGAGTCTTTAACTAAGGATGCTATTGCCACCATGATTCTCAAACATGGGGGCCAGCCAGCGGCCACATTGTCCAGTTTTTTTGAGAGATAAGCCAATTTTGTCAAAGGCTCTCTGGTGTTCTTCAGTCCAGACGAAAGGAGTTCCATTTTTTGTTAAAGGATATAAAGGAGCTGCTATTTCAGCAAAACCCGGTATCCATAATCTACAGAATCCTGCACTTCCCAAGAACTCTCTGAGTCCTCTGGCTGAGGTTGGTGGGGGGATAGAGGCTACTGCCTGTTTCCTGCTTTCCGTTAGCCAACGTTGCCCTCCCTCCAACCGATAGCCCAAATAGTTCACCTGTTGTAGGCAGATCTGGGCTTTCTTTGCCGAGGCCCAGTATCCAAGTTCCCCCAGTCTCAATAGGAGAGTCTCTGTACCTTGTAGAAAGTCAGCTTCTGTCTCAGCTGCCAAGAGGAGGTCATCCACATACTGGAGGAGCATAATCTGTGGGTTTCTTACCCGAAAGTCAGCCAAATCACGGTTTAGAGCCTCATCAAACAGAGTGGGGGAATTCTTGAATCCTTGGGGTAGTCGTGTCCAGGTTAGTTGTCCTGATATTCCAGCTTCAGGATCCTTCCATTCAAAAGCAAACATGGGCTGGCTAGCCGGGCTCAGTCTTAGGCAGAAAAATGCATCCTTCAGGTCAAGCACAGTATACCACCTGTGACTGGGAGGCAAGGTACTCAGGAGATTATAAGGATTTGGAACAGTGGGGTGTATATCCTCTATCCTCTGATTGACTTCTCTTAAGTCTTGGACTGGTCGATAGTCATTTGTTCCTGGCTTCTTTACAGGGAGCAACAGGGTGTTCCAAGGGGACTGGCAGGGGTGAAGTATGCCTATTTGTAAAAGTCTTTGGATATGGGGTCTGATTCCCTCTTGGGCCTCTCTGCTCATAGGATATTGTCTGATTGAAACCGGAGTTGCAGATGGTTTTAGTGTGACCACTATTGGAGGCTGGTTGCATGCTAATCCTGGGCCTCCTGTCTCGGCCCATGCCGAGGGGATTTTACTTAGCCAATCAGACATACCAGGAGCTTCTGTTATCGGTCCCTCATATAACCGATGTTCATCTTCCAGCCGCATGGTTAATACCTGTAGTGGAGCTCCATCTTTTCCTTTTACAGTAGCTCCCTTTTTAGTGAAGTGGATGTGAGCTCCCAGCTTAGAGAGTAAATCTCTCCCAAGAAGGGGTTATGGACAGTTGGGGACCAGTAAGAATGAATGAGAGACCCGTCCTGTGCTGAGGTCCACTTTTCTTTCGGTGGTCCATCTATATGTTTTTCCTCCGGTGGCCCCTTGGACCCAGGCTGTTTTGGAACTCATGGGTCCCTCGGTTGCTGTCAGAACCAAATGTTGAGCTCCTGTGTCTACCATGAAGGTGGTCAATTGTCCCCCTATCTTCAAAGTTACCCTGGGCTCAGGGGGGAGCTCCTGGCCCTGACTCCCCTAGTCTCCTAGAGTCAGGACTGGGGTTGTCTTCTTTTGAAGTCTGTTTAAGTTTTTCGGACATTCTCGAGCCCAATGTCCTCTCTCCTTGCAATAGGCTCACTGGTCT
>NW_008331337.1:0-2401 GCF_000622305.1 Nannospalax galili | reverse complement strand
TGGAGCTTACCACGAATGTCAGGAGCTGATTGTCCTATAAAGGCCATAATAAGATCTGCCTGATGCTCCTGGGCTGTGGTATCAAAAGGGGTGTACATCCGATATCCCTCTATCAGGTGTTCTAGAAACCCTGCGGGGGTTTGATTTTCTCCTTGGGCTATAGCACGTACCTTTGCCAAATTGGTCGGGTGCCTTCTGGCTCCTTTGAGACCCACTAACAGAGTCTGGCGATAAAGACGTAGACACTCCCTACCAGCCACGGTTTCAGGGTCCCAGTTGGGTCTGGTCAGAGGAAATCCTGTGTCTATTTCATTTGGGAGCAGAGTGGGTCTCCCATCCTGCCCGGGGACATTTTTCCGGGCCTCCAGGATGACTCACTGTCTTTCTTCTGTGGTTAGAAGGGCCTGGAGGAGTTGCTGACAGTCCTCCCAGGTGCGTTGGTGGGTGAGGAGAATAGTCTCTATTAAAGCAGTTAGAGCCTGAGGATCCTGAGAAAAAGAGGGGTTATGAGTCTTCCAATTATACAAGTCAGAGGCTGAAAAAGGCCAATATTGGATCTGATCCCCTATAGTTCGGAGAGGAAAAACCTGGGCAGTCCAGGTTCCATCAGAGGGGCCCCCTCTATCTCTTCTCAGGTGGAGTCTGCTAGATGGCGGGGGGATTGGTCAGGTTCAGTGGAATCAGGAGAGAGGGGAGGTAGTTCTTGGGCTGGAGGTGCCTGCACAGGTGGATAGGGAGGTGGAGGATCAAGGAGGGTTAGGGAAGCTTGGTCCTCGGGGAGGACTGGCTTTTGCTTTTTCTTTTCAGGGGAAGACTGAAGGGGTAGGAGAGAGGAAGTGAGACTCGGGGGAGCAGAAGGAGTAGGGGGCCCTTGATCAGTCTCCCTGGTTCCCCGGGGAGGTAGGAACGGCAGTGCCCAAGATGTGGGGTTCCGGGCCAAGTCTTCCCAGATGACTATGTAGGCCACCTGGTCTGGGTGTCCGTGTGGTCCTGGGTGGAAAATGTATTCCTTAACCTGCAAGATAGTAGCAAGGTCAAAAGTCCCATCCCTTGGCCATCCTTTCTCAAAAGAGGGCCATACAGAGGAACAGAGACTCTGTCACTTTTTCTTTTGGACCTCTAGTGATAAGTTATGGGCCCGTTCCACAACCTCCTTCCAATGTTCCAGAGTTAGACTTAAAGGGGTAGTTAGCGATTGACCCATAGTGGAGGTCACAGAAGAAAAAGGGAGAAGAGAGAGAGACACAGATGCCACTCCAAACAATAATGACCAGTGAGTGTGCTTGTGGACAAATACCTATCGTTGCCCAGTTTTTCTTCTGCAGGGGATGTGAATTTGTTCTTTCACCTTTAACAGTCCCACGTGAAGACTTAGGCCAAGAATAAAAAGGAAAGAGAAGGAGGAGGGGGAAGGTTTAAAATAGATAGCGTAGAGAAAAATGCAATATCAGACCTTTCCCTTTTAAATATTAACACACCATCAAGCACACACATACACCGCATTGAATCACATTCATGTGGACCGGTCCTTCTTACACCCAGACACGCACTTTACTCACTATTTTCACTTCCAGGATCCCCAAACACAAACACAGACAAACACAAAACAAAAACAATCCTTGCCGTGGCTTCTTGACTCAAAACTGAAAGTACAGATCGGGAGGGGAGTAGCCAAGCCAATCTCCGTTCTTCTCCTGGGGTCCAGATCACTCTAGTCACTAAAGACAGAGTGAAAGAACCAGGGGTCTCTGGGCATGTCTGCCACTCCTGCTGGTTCCCAGAATACAGACTTACAGGTCCTGTACAGGCACAATTATTCAGACAGAACGTTCCCAGAACAGGAAATGACTGACAGACATTAAGACCAAGACAAACCAGAAGACCAATATTCTTACCTCCTGCTGATCTGAGGAAATGGGTCTGGGGGGGCGACCGAATCCCGGACGAGCCCCCAAATGTAGGACCCCCCCCCCAAACAGTGGATAACTCAGTCCTCAAACCAGGAGATGCAACAAGCAAGAGGATTTAATTTCATCTGCAGACGGACTTCTGCCTCAATCAGAAAGGAGAAGTCCCGAATTCAGCTTACAGTCAGTTTATAAAGGCAAAAACCACAAACCACAAGCAATTCAAGCCAAGAAAAGCAGAAATGGGAGGGGGATTTCTCGGGTGTTTTTCCAGCTTGGGCAAGGAGCATGAAAAGGTCAGCTCAGTCAGCTCTTTCTTAGCAGTCAGAATCATTTTTACTTCCTTAGAATTATTTTTCATTTTTACTTCCTTGTACAATTTTCTCAGGCTTGGGGGCTTAGTTTTAATCCATCATTCTAGGGGACTTGGTTTGATTCCAACAGTTTGAGTTGTTCTATATCATGTTCGACCTTACCGGATTGGTTGATAAAAT
>NW_008331336.1:0-1357 GCF_000622305.1 Nannospalax galili | reverse complement strand
TTCTGTCTCCTTTCCTTTCTTTCAATCCTCACTCCCCCTTTCAGGAACTGTCCGTTTTGGCCTTTGCCGGCTGGCACCGGCAGTCCCCTCACAATCAGCAAATTTGACCACACAGTTCTCCATAGTACCATCACAATATTTCCATATGACTTCACTATATTCCACTGTGACATTACAATGCTCCAATGTGCAAACACTATCTCCACATGTGCCATTATATTGCTCCAATGTGCCATTACAATGTAGTAACATGACTTCACAATGTGACATTGCAATACTTCAGTGTGCCAACACTATTGCCCATGTGCCATTCTATTGCTCCAATGCGCCATCACACTGTTACAATATGACTTCACAATGCTCCAATGTGATATCACAATCCTCCAATGTGACATCACAATGCTTCAGTTTTACAACACTATCACTTCATGTGCCATCACAATGCTCTACTGTGCCATAACGATTTTACAATATGACTTCACTGTGTTCCATTGTAATATCACAGTTATGGGTCGTGCGCTCTCTCTCTGGGCGCACTCCTGGGATGGCACTCCCCCGCCACACCTGGCTAGTCACTGGCGGGTCTGGCCACAGGCATCTCTGGCTGCGGTGGCGGGTGCCCTGCAGGCTTTTCCCAGTGGCTTGGGTCCCGTGTCTCTGGAGCCTCTCTGCTGCAGAAGCGTTGTCCTGCTGCTCCACCAGTGTACTCTTCCTCAGGATGCGAGGTCCACTGGCCACTTGGGCCTCGCGGGAAGAAGTACGGGGACAGCGAAAGCTAGGATGTCCACGAGTGGGTAATGAGGGTGTGTGCCCCCTGGAGAGATTGGGCCGCTGGTAGTGACACAAGACTCAAGACTTGGCTTAGTCTGTGTTACAGCTTTATTCTCTGAGACCCAGCTCTCTGTGTCCCAGCTTTCTGTGACCCAATTCGCTGACTATTAAGAGAAGACTAAGGCATTTATACCATGGGGGTAGTGGTAAAAGCTTTGGCTGTTAGATGCTTTGTGAGGCATTCTATTTACATATGGAAGTGGATTTCTGCCAGACTGCTAGACTGTTGTCTGCCTGGAGAAATTACAGGAAGGCATGGTACCTTTCTGAGCCAAAGGCCATGTTTATGTTATGGCATTTGTGGCGGGCACTTCAAAAGGAGAGACAGGAAAGATGCCAGGAAGACACCCTGCTTATGAAAAGAGCCCACAGCACATGATCCCAAGCTGCATGAGCTGTCCGGTCATGAAGGGGCTTCTACTTTGCATAACAGAGGTCTCCAACATCTCCCTCTCTTTGATTTAAAAATATGAAGAAGTGCCATGCCAGCCCTAAAGGTCAACTCATTTTATCTCGGGAGAATCCA
>NW_008331335.1:0-266 GCF_000622305.1 Nannospalax galili | reverse complement strand
AGTCCCTGGCATGCTTGTCTGTGCTCAGGGGTCATTCCTTCACAGACAAGGATGTTTAAAAGCATTGCTTTGCTGCAGGATCTGTTATTTTTCTATCTAAACTTGCTTGCACTCTTAGTATAAAGTCTGGAAGAGCCTCAGTTGGCTTCTGCTTGAAAAGGTGAGTGCAGAGTTCTCTCCCGGCCCGGTGGACAAAGGTGTTAAGCGTTCACAGACCTGCAGAGCACATAAGCGAATTTGCTCAATGCAGCCAGCTGGAATTGCAG
>NW_008331334.1:0-727 GCF_000622305.1 Nannospalax galili | reverse complement strand
TCTTTAATTAGCATTTTCGTGATGTTAACAATGCTGAACATTGTTTCAAATATTTATTGACTTTCTGTACTTGACTTTGGATACTTAGTCATTTCAATACTTACTCATTCGGGGTGTTTTTTCAGCTTTTGAGTGTCCTGAGTTCTTTAATGTATTAATACTCATTCAGATGCATACCTCACTATGAATATTAATTCTTTGGAAATAACCGCCAATCAAGTCTTTCCTTTCCTGTAAAAAAGCTTTCAATTTCATAAAATCTCATTTCTCAACTTTTAACATGTGATTTACATTTGACATTTCTTTGTTGGTGTCTTGTGTTGACCACCTGTCTGTTAGCAGGAGTGTGGTACTAAAGTCATCCATTATCATTATAATGCAGTCAATCTGTGTCTCTTTATCCTTCAGTGTTTATGAAATTGGGGGAGGGGATGCTGATGGCTGATACACATGTGTAGAATTTTACTGTCCTCTCTAGAGAGTATGACCTTAGTATAAAAAATTGTTTATTTTGAGGCTGGAGAGATGGCTCAGTGGTTAAGAGCACTGACTGCTCTTGCAGAGGACCTGGGTTTGATTCCCAGTACCTACATGGTGGCTACGAACCATCCTTAACTCCAGTTCCAGGGGAATCCAAAACCCTCTTCTGACCTCTGCAGCACTGCACGATGTGGGTGCACTCATTTACATGCAGGCAATACACTCATATACATAAAATAAAAATAAT
>NW_008331333.1:0-256 GCF_000622305.1 Nannospalax galili | reverse complement strand
GTTACACAAGCTGTGCAGGATGGTTTGAGAGAGAGTGACTGAGAGAGAGAGGAGAGAGAACAGCAGCAGTCTGTTACACAAGCTGTGAAGGATGGTTTGAGAGAGAGTGACCGAGAGAGAGAGAGAGGAGACAGAGAGAACAGCAGCCTAGAGTCTGTTACACAAGCTGTGAAGGATGGTTTGAGAGAGAGAGAGAGAGAGAGGAGAGAGAGAGAGAACAGCAGCCTAGAGTCTGTTGTGCAAGATGCAGAGGATG
>NW_008331332.1:0-434 GCF_000622305.1 Nannospalax galili | reverse complement strand
ATATGGGAATGGAGATATTTTCCAAACTAGAAAAAATGAGAAAGCCTAAGCAAGTAATGAAGGTATGTGTAGGTTTGTTAGAGGATGAGACAAAAATAATATACACGTAATCTTAAAATGTCTATGGTCATAGTTTAGTCAACTAGTTTAAGGAACAAAATATATATATATAGTCAAAGTTTATCTGAGAATATTTGATTTTTTTTTACCCAAGCTTAGCTATATAGCACATGATAATTAAAAGTACTAGACTGGTGGAACTAACCTTACTGAATGTTTAACAGCCATAGTTTGAGGCCTATACTAATATGGTCAGAGGAACTTAAAGGACAGTTTTTGCCCCTTGTCCTCCAAGGTTGACTAAGTTCCAGGGGATTATGGACATCTCTCAAAATGTCCTGTAACTGTGGTGAGTCACCTGTCCTTCTGTTCAG
>NW_008331331.1:0-820 GCF_000622305.1 Nannospalax galili | reverse complement strand
AAAAATTATTTTTATTGAATTTTTGCCCAATTCATACAATATATTTTGATCATATTTTAAACCCCCTTCATATCTGTACCCCTCTTAAAGTCCCCCTCAGGATTTCGTGTACTCTGTCATATATGTAGACGCCTATAGAGTCAAGTTCATGTCCTCACATGTCTTTTAGTGTGCATCCATCCACTGGAGCCTGGTCAGGCTATCTAGCATCATATCCTTAAAGAAAACCAACTCTCCTCTCTCAGTATTTATCGGCTGCCAATAGTTCCTCAGCTAAGGTTGGGGCTTCTTACCCTCTTCCCAACTTCTGCGCTGGCATTTTGTCTGGCTTGAACTTGCATGGGTCTTTTGCATGCTGTCACCATTGCTGAAGTTCATGAGTAACTTCCCAGCCATCTGAAAATCTTTGTTTCCTTGTGGTTATCAACCACCTAGAAACTATTTTTAACGGAGGAAATCCCTGGTCTGCCATGAAATGCAGTAACTGACATCACTAAGCTGAGACTTTTAGTACATTCCTAGCCAACTGAAATTCATGACATTGGCAAAGAATGTAAGTTTCCTAAGCTGAAGTTTGGATGTTGATTGTTCCACTTAGATTCAGTAAGAAATGCCTTTGTCCCTTGGAAACAAAGAGGTTGAAGGGCCTCTAATCATATTCCCAAAAAAAGGCAACTGCGGGGGGAGGTCAAGTTCTATGGAGAAGAGTAGCTTCAATAGAAAGGGAGAGAGTGGTGTACTTAGAGGAAAAGTGGCCTCTACACTGAGCCCACTAGGGTGATTCACAGAACCCCCCAGAACTTGGATAAGCCTCTATGAC
>NW_008331330.1:0-325 GCF_000622305.1 Nannospalax galili | reverse complement strand
GTTGAGGTATGTTCCCTCCAGTCCAATTCTCTCTAGGACTTGAACATAAATCTATGTTGAATTTTGTCAATGGCCTTCTCTGCATCTATTGAGATGTCATGTGGTTCTTCTCTTTGAGCCCATTTATATGATTTATGACAGTTATTGACTTATGTATATTAAACCATCCCTGCATCTCTGGGATAAAACTGACTTGATCATGGTGGATGATCTTTTTGATGTGTGTCTGTATGCGGTTTGCAAGTATCTTGTTGAGAATTTTTATATTTATGTACATTAAGGATATGGGTCTATAGTTTTATTTTTTGGTTATATCTTTACCTGG
>NW_008331329.1:0-213 GCF_000622305.1 Nannospalax galili | reverse complement strand
ATGTCACATTGAAGAAATATAAGGCCCATGGGGAGATGTTATTAGCACATCGGAGCATTGTGGTGTCTCAATTGAACTTTGTGATGTCATTTTGTAACATTGTAATGACAAAGTGTAGCAATATACTGCACATGGGGCGATAGTGCTGGACATTGAAGTATCGTGATGTCACAATGGAGTATGGTGATGTCACAATGGAACATTGAGAAGTAA
>NW_008331328.1:0-290 GCF_000622305.1 Nannospalax galili | reverse complement strand
ATAGTAACCCAACATACTACTGGAAAAATGAACAGCAGACCCCAATTCTACTGACAATGGATTGCTGTAGATGAGGTACAACAGGGACCTCTGGCTGACTAGATTTACCAGAAGGGCAGATAGGGGGGAATAGATGGGTGTGCTGACAGCACAGTGGACAGTGGCAGGGATGGCAGAGTATGGAGGCTCTAGTGGGAGAGGGAGGCTGTCTATCTGACGAGTTTATATTCATCCTCAGGTGCCAAGGAACTCAGAAAGTAAGTGACTGTGACCAGTAATAATCATATATA
>NW_008331327.1:0-612 GCF_000622305.1 Nannospalax galili | reverse complement strand
TAATGACAAAATTGGAGCATTGTGATGTCACTTTGGAGCATAGTCTACACATATTGGAGCATTGTGATGTTCTACTGTGGAACTGTGAGGGTACACTGAGCAACGTGTTTGCATATTGAGCATGGTGACAACACAACGGATCATTGTAATGACGCAAGAGTGCATTGTGATGGCAAATTGAGCATTGTGATGGCACAATGGAACATTGTGAAGTCATACTGTAATCTTGAGAAGGCACATTGAAGCAATATAATGGCACATTTGGCCATAATGTTGGCACATTGGAGCATTGTGATGTCACTTTGCCGAATTGTGATGTCACATTGGAGGATTGTAATGACACATTGGAGCATTGGGATGTCACATCGGGGAATTTGGAGCCAACATTGAGCACTGTGTCTGCATATTGAGCATGTTGAACTACAAAATGGATCCTTTTAATGACACAAAGTGGCATTGTAATGGCACAATGAGAATTGTGATGGCACAATGGAACATTTTGAAGTAATGTTGTAACACTGTGATGGCACATTGGAGTAATATCATGGCATATGGGGACATAGTGTTGGCACAGTGGAGCATTGTGATGTCACATTGGATAATTGTAATGTC
>NW_008331326.1:0-317 GCF_000622305.1 Nannospalax galili | reverse complement strand
ACATGGGGCGATTGTGTTGTCACATTGAAACATTGTAATGTCATATTGGAGGACAGTGATGTCGCAATGGAATATTGTGAGTCATATTGTAACATTTTGATTACACATTGGAGCAATATTTTGGCTCCAAGAGTTCCCTGGTTCTTGACAAGAGTGCTGTTTGACAAAGTTCCAGTGGAACGCCGATGACCGCTACTCTTTGATGCATATCCCTTCCCGAACTACTTCTTGTTTTTGTAATTTGTATAACTTTCTCTTCTTTAAGCATGCTGATAACCAACTCTGATGATGGAATCGGAAACTAAACCGGGGTAATC
>NW_008331325.1:7473-7807 GCF_000622305.1 Nannospalax galili | reverse complement strand
GCCTAAAAATATTCAGCAATAAATATATGAAGATGTGGTTATATAGTAAATGGTATATGTACTATTTATGAGGGGTAATAAAACAAGTAGAGGTGGAAAATATCAAAATATACATGGAAAATACAGTCACGTGTCGGCTTCCCTCAAAATTCATCAATAAGTTGGATATATTGGCATAGTCTAAATTTTATTTATTGGCAGATACCACATCATGGAGTGTTTTTGTAGCGTATGATAATTCAGTTGATAACTCTAAGGGACGTATTAGAGCGGTGTGTTTGAATATAAACACAATAAGAGTAGATATTATGATTTCAAAAACTGCCTCAAGAAT
>NW_008331325.1:3876-5260 GCF_000622305.1 Nannospalax galili | reverse complement strand
GCTGTATCCCTTTTTTTCATTTATATTGTAAAGAGTTACTTTTCTATAATTTATTTATGGAATCTTTAGAGATTCAACATGGAGCACTACCAGGCATTTATATATTTGTGATGCTGTAAATCTCAACATTTAAAATTTCATTCAGGAATGTCCCAAGAAAGATTTAACCATTCTTTTGTGGGGTTTGGTTGCATTCAGGTAAAAATGTGTTCAATTATTAATCCACTATTTAACTTGATTTTATGTTTATACAATATCACCACTGGAAAATAATACCAGTGATATTTCTTGCTTTAAAATAAAGTTTTGCTTTTAATTATTTAGCAGGCAGTAGAGCATTGGTCAATACCTCTAGCATAGAGTCTGATAGAAGTGGTCGCATAAGTGCTTGTCTCATTCCAATTATTAACACTGAAACATAAAACGTGGTACTTGTTTTAGTATTCTGTAAGCACAGCTTCCTTCTAGTCTTAAGATTTCTTTCTGTTGGGATTAGAGCGCTAACTCAACAGCTAAGAGCCTCGTCTGCTTTTACAGAGGACCCAGGTTTGGTTCCAGACAGGGTGGCACACATCCTTAACTCAAGTTCCAGGGGATCTGATGCCCTCCTCTGTCCTTTGCCGGCATTGCATGACACAGGTGCACTTAGATACATGCAGGGCAAACACTCATACACATAAAATAAAAATTTAAACAAGATCTGTTTCTGGTTCCCACCTGCTCTAGCTGGGTCTTGGCCACATCCTTCAAAGGCTGCAGGAGAGTACCTGTCTAGCCAGTTGTGATGAGTTACCCAAATCTTGCCGTGAGCATCCCCTTCCTTTGGGATCATCTTTAGTCCCTCCCACTGTCCTACAGTTCAGGCTTTCTTCACTAGCTAGTAAGAAGAAGCTTATTCTGCTCATATATGCTCTCCTTGGGCCTTGTCCTGTCCTGCTAAAAGACATCTGGAAAGAACATGACTAGCTCAGAGGGATAGCCAGATCCTGTCATGGAGGGTCATCATTCTCCTGTTGTGTGATCAGCCCCCAGTTCCTTGGCTTCGTGGCTTACACATTCTTTGCTTAGCTAGCTAGAACCAGCCCAGCTGATACCATCACCTGGATTTGGACCTAAGCTCCTTCACCCTCCTGGAAACCTATTGATTCACTTCTCTGGATTCATCAATACCTTCAAATAATAAAATAAAAAATGAAAGGAGAGTCCCTGAAGCCCAGACCAACTATTCATACCAGATCAGAAAGCAAACAAGCTACATCAACAATATAAACAGAATCAAACTTCAACTCAACAAAAGCAGGATTGAGTTTCATACCAGAAACACAAGCAAAAAAATTAATGTACATACCCAGATCGCATCAGAAAAAAACTATGATATGAAAAA
>NW_008331325.1:0-3045 GCF_000622305.1 Nannospalax galili | reverse complement strand
CATGAGCAAGCCTCCAGTGGCCTGGAAGCTTCCATTTCTTTATACTCATGAAACAGCCCTGGCTCTTACAATCTTTCTGCCTCTTCTTCTGCAATGGTCCCTGAGCCATGGGAGGGTAAGGTTACACGTAGGAGTCCCATCCTACACTCTACAGTCTCTTATTCTCCAAAGCTTGGCCAGTTGAGGCCTTCTTTGTATATCACACTCTGATGTACATGGAAACATCACTGTTTAGAGTCAAGAGGTGCATTAGCCCTCTACCCCCATTAATTTGCAACATGCCATGAGTCTTAGTTGCAGAGATTCAACTGCAGAAGTGTCACCTAGTACTGGACATCTCCCTGACCATCTGCGCCTGACCAGATGTACAACCCTGCAATAACCTCCATCTGTTGCAGAAAGAAACTTCTTTGATGAGTGCTGTACAGCATGTTTGTCACTGTAAGGGAGGTCTCTTCTATCTGGCACTGCATTCCCTGACAAGGAACTCTTAGATATACATATGCATTGATGTTCAGACGCTCTATGTGCATTTCTCATAGGACTCTGGGGCATCACTTTTCCTTCTAGGATTCCTACTCCCCCGAGATTCAGTCATCTCCACTCTTTTTACTCCCATCCGGCCTCCCTCCTCCCTCCTTCCCTAGTCACAGTGCCCCCATTGTCCCCAGCCTTCCCCCAATACCTCTTGACTCCCCCCCATCTTTCCTTTCCTGATTTTCCTCCCTCCCACACACTATGGTGCCTTACATGCCCCTTCCTGCTGTTTACTCCCACTTTTTCCACCTCCCTCAGGTAACATGTATTACCTACTATCCCCTTGAAAGTTGTTTTATTTCCTTTACCTCTGTTGGGAGCCTCTGTTATACAAAGTGGAAGCCCCTTCACACTGGACAGCTCACACAGCTCAGGAATTATGTGCTGCGGGCTCCTTTCATAGCGGGGTGTCTTCTTGGCATCTTTCTTGTCTCTCCTTTTGAAGTGTCCACCACGAATGCCATAACATAAACATGGCCTTTGGCTCTGAGAGGTACCATGCCTTCCCGTGATTTTTCCTAGCAGACAGCAGTCTGGCAGAAACCCACTTCCATATGTAAATACAATGCCTCACAAAGCATCTAACAGCCAAAGCTTTTACCACTACTCCCATGGTATAAATGTCTTAGGCAGAGAATTGGGCTGCAGAGAATTGGGTTGCAGACAATAAAGCTGTAGCACAGACTGAGCCGAGTGTGAATCTTGTGTCACTACCGGCAGCCCAATCTCTCCGGGGGGCGCACTCCCTCCTGACCGGCTTACGGACATTCTAGCTTTCGCTGTCCCCATACTTCTTCCCACGAGGCTCAAGTGGCCAGTGGACCTCGCATCCTGAGGAAGAGTACATGGGTGGATTAGGGACAGGATTCGGCAGAACAATGCTTCTGCAGCAGAGAAGCTCCAGAGACACGGGACCCGAGCCTCCAGGGGAAAAGCCTGCAGGGCTCCCGCCGCCCTGGACAGAAACACCTGTGGCCAGACTCGCCAGCGACTAGCCAGGTGTAGCAGGGGCCCCGAGATCCAGGGGCCCAGAGAGACCCCGGGATATCCACACACACCATGCCTGAGGCCCATAGAGACATGGAGAAGCCAACGGGACCAGACCTGCTTTCCTCCAGACGCACAGCGGGAGAGCACGCGCACACCTGCGGATCTGCCCTGCCATCCCGAGAGTGTGCACAGGGACCCCGAGCACCCAGAGAGAGCACACGCCCCAGGCACATGGCAGGGGAGTGCCATTCCGGGAAGTACACCCAGAGAGAGCACGCATGCCCATATACCTTCATGTATCTTTTGCATTTACCTGGTGTGCTGGCTAGCTTTAGTGTCAACTTGACACACCTGGGTTGAGGGAGCCTCAATTGGGGAATTGCCTCCATTGGACTGGCCTGTGGCCATGTCTATGGACACACCTGGGTTCAGGGAGCCTCAATTGGGGAATTGCCTCCATTGGACTGGCCTGTGCCCATGTCTATGGGGCATCTTCTTTATTGTTGTGTGACGTGGGAGGACCCAGCCCACTGTGGGTGGTGCCACCCCCTGGGCAGGTGGGTCTGTGTTGTATAAGTAAGCAGGCTGAGCATGGGTCAGGAGAGCAAGCCAGTAAGCAGTGTTCCTCCATGGCCTGTGCTCCAGCTCCTGTCTCCAGGTTCCTGCCCCGAGTTCCTACCTTGGGTTCCCTGATGAACTGTGCCCTGAGAGATGTAAGATAAAATAAACCCTTTCATCCCCAAGTTGGTATTGGTTAGAGTATTTTGTTGTAACAATGGAGACACAAACTAGGATACCTGGCTCCTGGTGTTACATCAGAATTTATATACTCACAAATAAGGGATTGGTGCTACAATCCACAAATGAGGGAAAACATAGGTCGCTTGCTTTTCTGTCTTTGTGTTTCTTCACATAGTATAACAGTCTCTAGCTCCATCCATTTACCTGAAAATTTCATAATTTCATCTTTTCTTACTGCTGAGTAGAACTCCATTGAGGAGGTGTACCACATTTTCATTAACAATTTGTCAGTTGGGGGACATTTAGGTTGTTTCCATTTCTTAGATATTGTGAAGAGAGCAGCAATAAACATGGATGTACAGGCACCTCTACAGTACAATGAGTCCTTTGGGTAAATGCCAAGGAGTGGCACTGGATCATGTGGTAGGTTCATTTTTAGTTTTTTTGAGGGTTCTCCACACTGCTTTCCATCGTGGTTGCATGAGTTTGCAATCCCACCAGCAGTGAATGAGTGCTCCTCTTTCTCCACATCCTCTCCAGCATTTGAAGTCTTTTGTTCTCTTGATCTTTGCCAATATGACTGTGGTAAGATGGAGTTTTAAAGCGGTTTTTATCTGCATTTCTCTAATGTTGAGCACTTTTTAAGGTACTTGTTAGGAATTTTAATTTTTTGTTTGAGAATTTTCTGTATAGCTCTACCATCATCATTTTATTGGATCATTTATGTTTTTCTTTCTTTTTTGAGTTCTTTGTATATTCTGGATATTAATCCTCTGT
>NW_008331324.1:0-554 GCF_000622305.1 Nannospalax galili | reverse complement strand
GGCTCCATGCACATGTGCCATAGCAAAAGCATATCAGCTGTCTGTGTACACATTCAATTGTCTGTCTTTTCCAAGCCTAAGGACCTCAGTCATAGCGATCAGTTCAGCTTTCTGAGCCAAGGTTCCCACAGTCAAAGCCGCCACCCAAACAGTCTCAGTCTCAGTTGCCACTGCCGCCCCTGCATACCTCTGCCCATCCTCATGAAACAGCTACCATCAGTGAACCAAGTAGCTTCTGCATCAGAGAGTGGCTGATTGGTCAGGTCATTTCTGAGTCCATGTACCTGGCTCAGGATCCCCACGCAATCATGCAGGGGTGTGCCCAAGTCGGAGTGTGGCAGCAGGGTGGCTGGGTTAAGGGAGGTGCTTGGGAGGAACCGAATTCTCAGAGGTTTAAGAAGTAAGCTCTGATAATGGGTTATTCAGGCATTGCTCAACCAGTGGTCCGGTGGCTGCTTAAGAACTCCTTCAATAGCATGAGGAGTGGTGATGTGCACTTCTTTCCCTAACATCAATTTATCTGCATCCCTGACTAGAAGGGCAGTAGCAGCTAT
>NW_008331323.1:12651-16582 GCF_000622305.1 Nannospalax galili | reverse complement strand
TCTTCTAAGTATGTGGTTATTAAATAAATAATAAACTGAAAAAAATACAAACTATATATCTTGGTTGTTGGCTTCGTTTTTGTTTCTTTGTATCTTTGTAGGTTTGTTTATTTTGTGTCAGGGTCTCATATTTCTCAGGATGCCCTCAAACTCACTCACCCTGACTCAAAATAGTAGAGGTTGACCTTGAACTTCTGAGCCTTCTGTCTCAATTTCCAAGTTCTGGAATGACAGGTGTCCTAGTTTGTTTCTTCATTGCTGTGACAAAACACGCTGACCACTACCAACTTGAAGGGGAAAGGGTTTATTTAGCTTACATCTCCCAGGTCCCAGTTCATCAGGGAACCAGGGCAGGAACCTGGAGGCAGGAGTTGGAGCACAGACCATGGAGGAACGCTGCTTACTGGCTTGCTCCCCTCGCCCCTGCTCAGCCTGCTTTCTTATGCAACACAGGCCCACCTGCCCAGGGGTGGCACCACCCACAGTGGGCTGGGCCCTCCCACATCACTCATCAAGAAGATGCCCCTCAGACATGGCCCCAGGCCAGTCCAATAGAGGAAATTCCCCAATTGAGGCTCCCTCAACCCAGGTGTGTCAAGTTGACACTAAAGCTACCCAGCACAACAGGTATGTGCCACCATGCTTGGCTAAAACTATAATGTCTTTTAGCATTGCTAATGATGATGATGAATGTAGAAAAAGGAGGGCATACACTCACAGTTTATAGCAGGCATTACATTTCAGGAAAAGTAACAGTGTTACCATATAAATGCTGGTGCATTGCCTGGTGTCATTGAGTGTTCCAGGGGTGCTGTGTTTATATCTCTCCCTCAACCCAAGTGTGTCAAGTTGACACTAAAGCTACCCAGCACAACAGGTATGTGCCACCATGCTTGGCTAAAACTATAGTGTCTTTTAGCATTGCTAATGATGATGATGAATGTAGAAAAAGGAGGGCGTACACTCACAGTTTATAGCAGCCATTACATTTCAGGAAAAGTAACAGTGTTACCATATAAATGCTGGTGCATCGCCTGGTGTCATTGAGTGTTCCAGGGGTGCTGTGTTTATATCGCCTCAAGAAAATGTATCAATGTAAATAACACTTATTTGCCAGATAATAATTCTCATCAAATTATGAAGCCCTAGGGAGTGTTTCAATATAAGTAGGAGGGGCTGGAAGATGGCTCAACAGTTACAAGCACTTGCTGCTCTTCCAGAGGAACCAAGTTCAGTTCTCAGCAGCCATATAAGGCGGTTCACAACTGCCTGTAACTCCAGCTCCAAGGAATCTGATGCCCTCTTCTTGCCTCCAAGGGAACTGCACACAAGTGACATACACTCATACACAGACACACACAGACACACACACACCACACAAATAATTAAAAATTAGAATTAAAAATAAAATATAAGTAGGAAAATAGTCCAGCTTATAGAATGCGTTATAAATCTAAAGTAGAAAGTTTTCTTCAGTGACAGATATGATGTTGTAAATCTTTTTTCTTACTCTACTTGAGGACTCTATGACTAAAACTTTCCAAGTGAGATCATTCACTATTTATTACAGAAATAACTCCATAGATGATTACCTGTACATATAAATAATACACCTTATTTATTGGCTGAACTTGAAATTTTAACTTAAATTTCAAAACAATTAGTAATATTAAGAGAAGGTATAAAATCAGTAAAGAGGAGTGAGAAGATTTTCTAAGAACTAAATTGACAGAGTGAAATTTGCATAAATCCAGAAATAAACTACCCAGTGGCTGCACTGCTGTTATAGTGAATTGGTGGCTCATTAGTCAGTAAGGTAGAAAACCCACCAAATGTGGACGAAACCGTAAATTCCAGAACTAACAGATGAGAGGGGTTCTGAATGAAGCCTCCAGTAAGAGTGCTTCAACAACAGAAAGATACAATAAAAGTCTTTGCTGTTAATTTTTACTGCATATCCATTACGAAATTAACGACGTCCACTTTTCATTTATTAATCTACATGTAAACAACATTAATGTAAGGAATAGTCATTTTCTTGAATCTAATATTGTATTTCAAAAAGTCATTGGGAAAATCTATTTCATGGGAAAAGTGGCACTACAAAAAAGTTTGAGGTGGAGGCTCAATGTAACACTGAAAGGCATAACTAGAGTGAACTAGTTCAGCGTTCTATAGTTAACCTGGTAAATATTATCAAAGGTTAAATTTGTGGTCTAAGCATTTACTTTGAAGCATAATGTTTTCTGCAAATAAAAGAGACAAAGGAGAAAACTTGGACATTGGTGTTAATAGACGAAAATTAAATACATTACCTTTACAAACTGGAAATGAGTTTGGTCCAGTTTATTACAAGTATTTAGCTTTCACAATGGTGGTATGATATTGCTGTTTATTAAGTATACAGTCAAATTCAGTATGACATTGGTTGTAATAGACGAAAATTAAATACATTACCTTTACAAACTGGAAATGAGTTTGGTCCAGTTTATTACAAGTATTTAGCTTTCACAATGGTGGTATGATATTGCTGTTTATTAAGTATACAGTCAAATTCAGTATACAGTCAGTATTGAACAAGAGTCATAGTGTTCCTCCTCCAATTAAAAATCTAAGTGTTATGTTCTCCGCTGGGTGACGGGTGGCGGGTACATTTTCAGCGGTCTTCTCAGAGGCTCACGTGAAGGAGCGCTGTGCCTGGATCACCACAGCTGGCCAAGGACATGTGATGTCCATGGCGCCCGGCCTTTTATAGCGGAGGTTCTTCCGTGGTACCCTCAATAGACGTCCATCTACAGAGGACGTTTATCTTCCCAGAACCTTGCTGAGTGCTCCCGCCACCTCCTTGTTCCTGAGGCTGTAGATGAGCGGGTTCAGCATGGGGGTGAGGATGGTGTAAAAGAGAGAGACCACTTTATCCCGCTCAGCCGAGTGGTAGGCTCTGGGAAGAAAGTACTTGCTGATGGCTGTTCCGTAGAAAAGGGACACCACAGTCACGTGGGAAGAGCAGGTCGCCAGTGCCTTCTTCTTCCCTAAACTTGATCCCAGTCCCAGCACAGTGGAGAGGATTTTCCCATACGAGGCCAAGATGGCCGACGCGGGCCCGAGGAGGAACATGACGCCGCTGACGAAGAGGCCGTCTTCGTAGACGGAGGTGTCCGCACACACCAGCTTCAGGAGAGCTGAGATCTCACAGAAGAAGTGCTGGATTCTCCTGGAAGGGCAGTAAGGGAGGTGCATGGTGTAGGAGACGTGGAACAGGGCGTTGAGTAGCGCTGCGAGCCAGGATCCCGTCACCATAGCAACGCAGACCGAGGGCCGCATCAGGACCGAGTACCGCAGAGGGAGGCACACGGCGGCGTAGCGGTCGTAGGCCATGACAACCAGGAGCAGACATTCGGCTCCCATGAGGATCATGAAGAGGAAGAGCTGGATCCCACAGCCGACGAAGGAGACGGTGTTCCTCCCGGACAGGAAGTCGGCGCTCATCTTCGGGACAAAGGCCAGGCTGTACAGGAGGTCGATGACGGACAGCTGGCTGAGGAGAAAGTACATGGGGGTGTGGAGGCGCGAGTCCAGCCAGATGAGGATCGCCATCAGGGTGTTTCCGGCAACAGCCACCAGGAACCCGAGGAAGACGAGGGAGAAGAGAAGGCCGGGCGCCCGCACCTGGTGGAACAGCCCCAGCAGAACGAAGTCGGTCACAAGTGTCCTGTTGCTCAATCCGTCCATCCCTCCGCTTGTCTGTGACCTTGGGCAGAACATAACCGTCCGTTCATCTGTCCCCTCCCTGAGTTACAACCTGCCACATTGCTTTC
Source organism: Nannospalax galili (assembly GCF_000622305.1). Taxonomy (NCBI): domain Eukaryota; kingdom Metazoa; phylum Chordata; class Mammalia; order Rodentia; family Spalacidae; genus Nannospalax; species Nannospalax galili. Next base: position 12,764 of record NW_008331323.1, on the reverse strand, counting down.
CTTGTTCACAGTATCATAATACAAACGCTCCGTTTTTTATTATTTTCAACTATGGAGAGAGAGAGAGAGAGAGAGAGAGAGAGAGAGAGAGAGAGAGAGAGAGAGAGAGAGAC
>NW_008331323.1:11442-12135 GCF_000622305.1 Nannospalax galili | reverse complement strand
ATAGATAGATAGATAGATGATAGATAGATAGATAGATAGATAGGTAGATAGATGATAGATAGAAAGAATAGCTTAAGATCATATAGAAAGAAAAGTAACCACAAAAAATAAAATCTGGTATCAAGCAGATTGCTTGCTTGTAGGGTCAGATTCAGAATCCTGACTCTATGTATTCTGAAAAATGAGCCAACACCCACAGGGAGGAGGAGAACTGTAGCACCACAGTGGCCTGTTGAAGGGCTGGGCAGTGCTTTTGTTGTGCGTTCCCATGGTTCAGGGAAAGACAAGGCACTTCTCCTGCAGTAGAAATGATCCACTCCAAGTGGAAAGGTGGAACAGCTCCATGTAGAGGACCATGTGCTACTTTCTGGAAAACAAGCTGAGTGGATTGGTTTAGCTTGGTAGCCTACAGAGAACTGTTGGTCATGTCTGGAAACTGTCCCATGATGTTATACTATGTGGGAAGGTTGCAGGAACACTGGCCTCTCACAGGCTTGGACCATACGTTACAAGAGTTCTTTATCGACAAAATATTTCTTTTAAAAAGTGAGCCTAGGCATTACTACACTGAGTTCTTCAATATATATGTATTATACTGTGTAATATAACGTACAACTGTATAATATAACTTATAAACTGAGAAATTCAAAATGCAGTGAAGCCATCCCTTCTGCTAGACTCAGGGAGACTTCT
>NW_008331323.1:7829-11314 GCF_000622305.1 Nannospalax galili | reverse complement strand
CATTTTTATAATCTTTATTCTCTTAACGTAACTTTTATAATTTTTATTTCCTTTGGATGGTTCATATGTTGTTAGAATTTTTGAGATATGAACATTTTTATTTAGTTTATTCAGTTAAAGACTGATCTCAATATTTAAAAAATACCAAAGTCTGAATTCTATTTCAATAGCAAACTTTTTTTTCAAAATTGGGTAAACATCTCTTAAGGATGCTAGTTACATAAACAAAGTTGAAAAATGAAATGTGTCATATTTTAAAATATATGTGATGACTATTTCAGAGTTCTTTATTGATGATGATTGAAAATTCAGGATTCATTTAGTCTACTGAAGCATCTTTAAAATAACAAAAAACCAACTACTTGGATTCTTATTGGTAAACAAATAAGTACAATTTGCTTGCATGTAAGCGTCTCATTGAGCACTGAAAACGGACGCACTTGGCAAAGGGGTTGTTCTACACCAGGGCACAGCGGTCAACACAGATGCGCAGATGTGACCTCAGTAGGAAAAGGGGATTTAAGATGGAAGAGTGACTAAGCCTTCCAGAGTGATCTTCTCCTTCCGATTTTTTTTAACATGGCCATTTAAAGACCTTAGAGATCATTAAGGCTTCTGTAGGTTTAGATTATGTCTAGCCGCCCAGTGCTGACTGAGAGACAGCTTGGCATGTGAGCTCTAGGAGTACGAGGCCCCAGGAAGGGAGCCCCCATCCTGCTGACCCCCGAGAGCAAACCTACAAGCAAGAAAGTGAGTCGGCTGCAAGCTATGTTGTTACACTGCACATGGGGATGATTTCCACGGGTGTTTTTGCATATTTAATAGGAACGCTGTAAAAATATTCACAGCAGTAAATATAACATTAAAGTTACTAGTGTATATTCACATCGTACCCCAGTGTGAAATAGCTGATAGAATTTTAAAAACAAGTTTTAGAGGTCCATCCAGGTCTAAGCTGAAGAGTTTCAACATTTGAAGTCCTGTGCATACTAAACCTTTGAAATGATGATCCGTGCTCCTACAGCGTCTCCCTTTTAGATTCAAATTGTTATGCCATCATTTTAAGTAAAATTTCTGACATGTAAACATTATCAAAATTATTTCTAATTTAAAACTATTGAAGGAAGGAAAGAAAAGTTATGAAAGAAATGTTTAACAAACAAAGAACAAGGAAGGAAACTGATTTCTTCACTGTTCAGGTGGCTATTTAATGACTGTTCAGGATGTCTTTTTAGGGGATAGGAATTCAGCCCGGTGGTAGAGCACTTTCCTAGCAAGCACAAAACCTTGGGTTTGGTCCCCAGCACCAGAAAGAAAAAAAAAATCACAAAAGAACAAAACATAGCAAACAGACAAAAATGAAGGGGAACCGGAATATATTTTTATAGTTAAAACTTCCCTGAGCCATTTTCTCTTCTTATTATTGAAGAGTCTCAAAAGAAGGCACAACATCAGACACAGGCAGCAAGGCCCTGGACCTGGGATTTGGAGTGCGTCTCAGTCCCTCTTACAGTCATGCCAGACTACTGGATGAAATGGGATGTTGCCTCCCTCAATGTAAAGTAGCTACTCACCTGAGTAGAGTAATGCCTTGGGGTCACCATTTAAATTGTCATTGAAAAAGCCGGGGGTGGTGGCGCACGCCTTTAATCCCAGCACTCGGGAGGCAGAGGATGCGTACACTTACATACAAGCAGGCAACACATATACAAATAAAATAAAATTAATAAATAAAATATTTAGGTGAGCCGAAGACAGACATTCCTCCTCCTCACAGTTTGGAAACCCTTCATGGAAGGTTCATTCAATCTGATCCCGTGTGGAGGTTGGGGACTACTAATAGTGACAGGTCACATGAGATGAGGTGAAAACAAAAGTAAGATGAAGTCAGGGAAGGTGGCACCACCTTTGATCCCAGCACTAGGGAGGCAGAAGCAGGTGAGTTTCACTGAAATTCAGGCAAAGCTGGTCTACAGAGTGAATTCCAGGACACCTGGGGCTAAAGGGAGACCACGACTCAAAACAAGTGAGGTGAGGGTATCAGTGGAAAGGGATATGTTTGCCCACAACTATGCTTCATTCTGACCAAAGATAAGAAAGTACATATGAGAGAAACTAGCCAATAATACCAACTAAAGAAACTCAGTCCATGAGGCTTCAGGGCTTCAGTGCTGCCTGACTTTCCCACATATTCCAGGTGCTCTTGTGGAGTCTTATTTGGACTGATTCAAACCACCTCGTGCATTAACCCAGCAGTCAGTAATTCCAATCTGGGAGATGGTGGCCACTGCAGTTTGGGTATTTGGGCCCCATGTGGTGAAAATAAACAGTAAGATCTGCAAACACTTGGAGTTTATGTACTCCTGTACAAGTTACAGTTCTTTACTGGAAAAGTAAGATGCTAACAGAAGAGAAAACATGATGATGTTTTATGGCAAAGTGATATAAAATTTTGTAACTTTTCTGTAGGTGTAAAAGAATTCTGATATAAAAAATTTCATAAAACATAACAATCTATGGTTTTAGGTAAGATAGTAGACTAAAGGCTGCCTCTGTGAGAGCCTGTGAAGAGACTGAATAAGAAAGGTAGATGTGAAGGCTGAGATCCTAGCAGACTCCTGAGAGAGTGGGTTTGGACTTCCTCCATCAGGGTAGCTGCTCAGAGCTCAGTAGACTGCCAGAGAGTGGCCGGTTCTGGCATCCCTCTGGCCTCCAAATACCAGAGGGCCTGAGAACCCAGGGGACAGCCTTACAGGCCCCAGATCCTGCCTCCACGTGGTGGTGAGCTTCCCTTAATTGCGCCATAGCATCCCCGTACCTGGCAATTTGTGAGGCCCCTCCCAAGGCCCCCAGAGAGATCTGGCTTTGGTTGGCTAGGGCTGAGATCCTAGCAGACAGCCTGAGAGGGTAAGTTCAGACCTTCTCCATCTGGGTAGCTGCTTGGAGCTCAGCAGACCACCAGAGAGTGCTGGGTTCTGGCCTCCCTCTGGCCTCCAACTACCAGAAAGCCTGAGAACCCAGGGACATCCTGACAGCCCTCACATCCTGCCTCCACATGGTGGTGAGCTTCCCCTAATTGCACCATACCACCCCCCTACCTGGGATTTTTTGAGGCCCCTGCCAAGGCCCAGGACAGATCTGGCTTTGGTAAGCTAAGGCTGGGATCTCAGCAGACTTCCAGAGAGTGCCGAGTTCTGGCCCCCTTTTGGCTTCCCTCTGGCATAGGGTTGACAATACACAGGACTGCCTGAGAGACCCTGGATCCTGCCTCCATGTAGTGAAAGCCAGAAGAGCCTGGACCAAGGTATTTCCAGTTCTACATGACAATAGATGCCAGCCTAGAATACTATACCCAGCAAAAATGTCTATTATATTTGAGGGGGAAAGAAAAATCTTCCATGACACAAATAGCCTAAAAGAATGCATGTCCACAAAACCAGCCCTTCAAAGAATACTTGAAGCAATACAGAGAGTAGAGAAGCAAC
>NW_008331323.1:4697-6600 GCF_000622305.1 Nannospalax galili | reverse complement strand
AATCCTAAAAGAAATGGATGGGTATCTAAAAGCATGGGAACCACTAAAACTAAACCAAGAGGTGATCAGCAGCTTAAACAGACCATAACACATAAGGAAATTGAAACAGTAATACAAAACCTCCCAGCTAAAAAAAGCCCAGGCCCAGATGGATTTACAGGAGAATTCCACCAGACATTTAAAGAAGACCTCCAACCAATACTACTTAAATTATTCAAAATGATAGAAACAGAGGGAGAGCTCCCAAATTCCTTCTGTGAACCAGCAATCAGTCTAATACCCAAACTGGGTAAAGACACAACCAAAAAAGAAAACCATAGACCCATAGCCTTAATGAACATAGATGCAAAAATACCCAACAAAATACTGGCAAACTGCATACAGACACACATCAAAAAGATCATCTACCATGATCAGGTCAGCTTTATTCCAGATGGAGGGCTGGTTCAATATACATAAGTCAATAAACATCATTAAGCATATAAATGGACTCAAAGACAAAAACCACATTGTCATTTCAATAGATGCAGATAAGACTTTTGACAAAATTCAGCATGCATTTATGTTCAACATCCTAGAGGGAATTGGACTGGAGGGAACATACCCTAACATAATTAAAGCTATATACAACAAACCCACAGCCAATATCATTCTAAATGGAGAACAACTGGAAGCATTCCCATTAAAATCAGGAACCAGACAAGGATGTCCACTATGTCCACTCCTTTTCAACACAGTGCTTGAAACTCATGCTAGGGCAATAAGACAGGAGGAGGAAATTAAAATAGTAATTGGAAAAGAAGAGGTCAAACTATCACATTTTGCAGATTATCTGATACTGTACCGAAGAGATCCCAAAAGTTCCACCAGGAAACTCCTAGAACTGATCAACACTTTCAGTATAGTGGCAGGTTATAAAATCAATCTACAAAAACCAGCAGCCTTTCTATATACCAATAATGAGCAATTGGAGAAAGAATATGAGGAAATGCTCCTATTCACAATTGCTGCAAAAAACTAAAATATCTTGGAATAAATCTGATGAAAGACACCAAAGATCTCTACAATGAAAGTTTTAAATTGTTAAAGAAAGAGATTGAGGAAGACACCAGGAGATGGAAGGACCTCCCATGTTCATAGATTGGAAGAATTAATATTGGTTAAATGACCATCCTACCAAAAGCAATATATAGATTCAATTCAATCCTAATCAAAATCCTCATGACATACTTGACAGAATTAGAAAGATGCATCCTTAATTTCATATGGAGGCACAGAAGACCCAGGATAGCCGAAGCAACCCTGAGCACAAAGAGCAATGCTGGGGGGATTACTATATCAGATCTGAAAGTATACTACAGAGCTATAGTCATAAAGACAGCATGGTACTGGCACAACAGCAGACACATAGATCAATGGAATATCATTTAAGATCCAAACCTGAGTCCACGCAATTTCAACCCACCTGATATTTGACAAAGGTGCTAAGAACACACAGTGGAGGAAAGACAGCGTCTTCAATACATGGTCCTGGCAAAACCGGATCTCCACCTGTAGAAAAATGAAACTAGATCCTTATCTTTCACCCTGGACAAAAAGCATGGTACTGGCACAACAGCAGACACATAGATCAATGGAATATCATTTAAGATCCAAACCTGAGTCCACGCAATTTCAACCACCTGATATTTGACAAAGGTGCCAAGAACACACAGTGGAGGAAAGACAGCGTCTTCAACACATGGTCCTGGCAAAACCGGATCTCCACCTGTAGAAAAATGAAACTAGATCCTTATCTTTCACCCTGGACAAAAATCAACTCCAAATAGATCAAAGACCTCAATGTGAAACTGGAAACCCTGAAACTATCAGAAGAAAATATTGGCAGTAACTTACAGGATAC
>NW_008331323.1:0-3401 GCF_000622305.1 Nannospalax galili | reverse complement strand
TAAAGATTTAAATTGAAGACCTGAATCTAATGTAGATTCCACTAAAAGAAAACATAGACAAAATACTTTAAGATATTGAAATGGGTAAAGGGTTTTGGATAATACCCCAAATAAAAACAAAACTGAAACTAAATAAATGGGATTACATGAAAGTGGAAAGTTTCTGCTTTTTTAATTAGCTCAAAATAGATTAAAGATTTAAATTGAAGACCTGAATCTAATGTAGATTCCACTAAAAGAAAACATAGACAAAATACTTTAAGATATTGAAATGGGTAAAGGGTTTTGGATAATACCCCAAATAAAAACAAAACTGAAACTAAATAAATGGGATTACATGAAAGTGGAAAGTTTCTGCTTGGTAAAGCAGACAGTCAGCACAGTAAGCAGAAGGGGATGATAGTAGCGAAAGGCCAAAGTCCAGGATATGTAAGCAACTCCAATAATTTAAAGCAAAACTCAAATAATCCAACTGAAAAATGGACTGCATAGACTGAAATAGACTCTTAAAAAGACAGAGAAATGATTGACAGGTGTATGAACAAAGTTTAGCACATTCATCATAAGGGGAACACAAATCAGACCAAAGAGATGTCACCCCACTGCTGTAAAATGTTCTGATCAAGAAGAGCAAAACTGGCTGGTACCGGTGAGGATGTGGAGAAAGGGAAAGCTTGTCCACAGTTGCGGGGAATGAAAATTAGCACAACAAGTATGGCTGGAAACAGTATGGAAGCTCCTCACAAATGCAACTGGGATATGATCCAGCAACCCCACTAGTGGTCTTATCTCCAAAGAAAAGAGATCAGTATGTCAGAGTCAGCTGGATTCTCGAGTTCATTGAAGGACTAGTGGTAAAAGCCAAGAAATGAAAATAAGGTGTCAATCAGCTGAGGAATGGATAACGAAAACTGGAGGAATGCTACAGTGGACTCTACTCAGGCACAAAAGAAGTGAAAGTGTGTCATTTGTGACAATATGGATGGGCCTGGAAGACATCATGCTGTTAAAATGATCCAGGCTCAGAAAGACAAGTACCACCTGGTCTCTCTCATATGTGAGGCATTACAGCGCTGATCTGATGGATGAGGGTTGGCTAGCACTCACCAACAGCTGGGAAGAGTGGCAGTGGGAGGGATGAGAAAGCTTGGACAGTGGGTCCTGAGACTGTATAAGGGAGGCAGAAGTTCTGATTCAGACACTTACAGTCAGAATGACTGAACTCTGGACTCTGAAGGTGTAAAATAGGAACTTTATTTAATGGCATTCTGGAGCACACTTGAAAGGGTTAAGAGAATAGCCATGGGTACTCACAAATACATCAAACTCAGTCATATCTCAAGGAGCTTGATCCCCACAATCATTCAAATGTAAGCCAAGCATCACAGCGTACAACTTACACAAATACAGTTTTTATTTATCAACTGTACCTCAAAAAGGCTAAAAGTAACATAAAATTAAAATATGGGAAAAGTGAAAAATAAAAGTTTTATACAGTTGTCAAGTCACACACACAACACACACAAATACACACAACACATACAAATACACACCACACAACACACACACAAATACACATACAACACACAACACAAATACACACACAACACACACACAATGCACACACAAATACACAACACACACACAAATACACACAACACAAATACACACACAACACACACACAAATACAACACACAAACAACACAAATACACAACACACACAAATACACAACACAAATATACACATACGCAACACACAACACACTCACCACACATACACCACACACACACATACCACACACATCACACACACACCACACACACACATCACACACACACACACCACACACACATACTACACACACACCACATATACATACCACACACACACCACACACATACCACACACACACCACACACACACACATCACACACACACCACACACACACACTACTGAAAAGAATGAAGGAAGCCGGAACTCAGTGGAAAGTGCTCTAACAAGGACTGGAATAACAATGCTACGAAGACACAGCTAGCACTACACCAACATTCAATACAATCCCGACTTGCTTCTCAAACCCATTATCTAGTCTAAGAGAGAAACTGAATTTTTATACATATAACAGTGGACATGTATTAGAACCTTTAAAAAACTATTTTTATGCCGGGCGTGGTGGCGCACGCCTTTAATCCCAGCACTCAGGAGGAAGAGGCAGGCAGATCTCTGTGAGTGAGTCGGAGACCACCGTGATCTACATAAAGAGTTCCAAGCCAGCTAGGGCTACAGGGAGACCCTGTTTCAAAACGAAACAAAAACCCAGAAAAAAACAAAAAACAAAACAAAATCTGAATGCATGAACTGGAATTGAATGTTACCTTTCTCAAAATGCATCATCTACCGAGGCCAGCCTGGTCTCCATGGTGAATCCAGGACAGCTGGGGCTACGGGGAGACCCTGTCTCAAAAAGACCAAAAAAAAAAAAAAACTTTTTATGATAGGACATGAAAGAAAGCCAATCTTCACAGTAAAGTACTCTGTGTTTCTTTTCAATTTTTCTACATTTATTACTTATTTGTGTGTTCGTGTGCACATGTGTATGCATGCGTGGTTACACTCATGGCACTGTGCACTTGTTGAAATCAGAGGACAACTTGTGGGCATCGGTCTCTCCTTCCACCATGTGAGTCTCGGGAACTGAACTCAGATGATCACCTTGGTGGCAGGTGCCTTTACCTCCAGAGCCATCTCACCAGCTCTTTCATTCTCGGTTAATCGTTGTTGCATGTGTGCCGTAGTGTGCATGTGGAGGTCAAACAACAACTTTCTGGAGTCACTTCTCTCCTCCAGCTCTTTGTGGATTTCAGGGATAAAAACCAGGTGGTCAAGCTTTCATGGCAAGTGCCTGAAGTGCTGAAACGTTTCGCACAGCTCCGCTTTTAAATGAGAAAAAGATGTATAATAACAAGCCTAATTGTGCTTTATTCGAACGATTGTCACGCTAGAGTGGCTCCCTTCCTCTAAGTTTATCCCCATGTGGTAACTCGGTTTCTGTACAGATAAACAGGAAGCATTTGTGAAGCAGGACAGTGGATGGGTTTGTCTGGGGTACTCGCACATCTTTGTCCGAGCTCTGCATTTCATTTGCTACTCTTCCTCTCCTCCTCCTACTTACCTACCCAGGCAGGGCCAGTGGTCCTTGGGCAAGACACATTGCACCCCAGGTATAGAGGAAAGAGACCCCCATGGTGATCTACAGGGTCTAGGTGATAACTCACGTGGGACTATTATTATTTTTGTCATCATCATCATCATTTAATTTGCATATGCATGTGAGTATGGTGCCCTTGGAGGCCAGAACAGGGCATGAGATCTAGAGCTGGAGTTACAGGCAGTTAGGA
>NW_008331322.1:17472-18132 GCF_000622305.1 Nannospalax galili | reverse complement strand
ATAAGCTCACTATTTCTTCAATAAAGCAGATCTGTGTCTCTGAACCTGGTCCCCTGTGTCTGAATGCGGGTCCTCTGACACAGCCTCCTCATCAGCCCTGGGGTCCGGGATCAGGAGGTGGGGGTGCAGAAAGTGAATGTGGCCCAAATGGTTGGCCACACATTTCCAGAGCAAGGATACATCTCTTTCGAAATTGGCTGTAAATTTTTAGGTTCACAGTTGTATTAATGCAGTTATACAATAGTGAACTCAGTATAAACCCTATAACACATGAAATTGAATGAAGTTTTAACCTTTAAAAGATATCTTCATTTCATTTTAAAATATACTTTTCATACAGAAAATCTCATTTTTAATACTACTAACACTTAGATGTTTGCACATGCATCTCTAATCTCTATGTATCTGATTATTACTAGTCATAGTTGGTTACTTTCTGAGATCACTGGCACCTGAGCATGGATATAAAGTCATCAAGTAGATTTCAAAGGTAATTTTTCACCTCTACTAATTAACATGAAGCAAAATTTTATGCTTCTTCCTCAAATATAACTCATTTTTTATTTGTTGATTTTTTTGTGTGTACTTCATAAAGAACATCCCAAAAAATCTTATTCAATGTCGTGAATAGTACAATACTTTGTATAGTAATGAAATTTT
>NW_008331322.1:7472-17343 GCF_000622305.1 Nannospalax galili | reverse complement strand
CCCAGGGGAGCGAGCCAGTAAGTAGTGTTCCTCCATGACCTGTGCTCCAGCTCCTGCCTCCAGGTTCCTCCCTTGAGTTCCTACCTTGGGCTCCCTGATGATCTGTAACCTGGGAGATGTAAACTGAATAAACCCTTTCCTCCCCAAGTTGGTATTGTCAGAGTGTTTTGTAACAGCAATGAAGAAACAAACTAAGACAGAAATTGGTACCAGAAAGTTGGATATTGCTGACAGACCTGACCTTGGTATTTTTGGGAGGACTCTGCAAGTGTTTGTAACTTTGGGCTGGAAAAGCCATTGCATGCTCAGAGTTTGTTGCAGTGGAGCTTGGAACAGCTATGCTGAAAAATGTGTAGATGATGGAGGCCTGGCTTGTGAAGCTTCAAAGGGAAGCAGAGCTATCAGGGCTGTTCGTGTGATATTTTAGATTGAGAATCTGTGGGTTCTGGTTGGCTGGAGCTGAAGAATCAGCTGTGGGTAAGAAGAGACCAGCATCACTGTGGTGGAGTCTTCTGGGAGGTATTTCCTCAGGGTCAGCACACAGAGGGGACTCGCACCTCTATTTCAAGCTGGAAGCAGGACTTGGTAATGTATAAGAGTCTCCTGCATAAGGTTCTGGTGTTCAAACCGTGAAGGGATCACAAAGAGCAGCTGATCCTTGACACTCTGAGAGGCCAGGAAAGGCCATATGTGAAGGTGCAGCTTCAGTTGCAGCAAAGAACCCAGGATTGAAGGGGTCATGGAGAGAATCTGAGGCTTCACACCCTGAGGCAAGAAGAGGCCATTGGTGATGGTGTAGCCTCAGTTTCAGTGGAGACCCCAGCTTTTGGAGATGCGGGGAACATGGGATGACCACCAAGGACAGCAGTAAGTGTGGGATGGAGATGGCCTGGGTCTGAGAGATGAGTTGAGTGTTCTGTGGACTGAAGAGTCAGAGCAGTGGAGCTGCCAGTACCCTTTGGAGCCCAGAAGATCTGGAGTGAAACCCAGATGTCCAACCTTGAGATACTTAGCTGGACTTTGGTTTTGCTTAGGTGTGTCCGATTCTTCCATTTGAAATAAGAGAGTACTTGTATTGGATTTTAAAGAAGCCCGCCCAGAGCTGAAACTTTTAAAAGACACTATGGACTCAAAAGCATTTGAAAATTTTAGGGACTGTGGGTTAGGGTTAGGGTTAGGGTTAGGGTTAAGGTTAGGTTAGGGTTACAGTTAGGGTTAGGGGTTAGAGGTTGGGGGTTGGGGTTAGGGTTAGGGGTTAGGAGTTGGGTTGGGGTTAATGTTAGGGTTAGGGGGTTAGGTTGAGGGGGTTAGGGTTAGGGTTAGGGTTAGGGGGTTAGGGTTAGGGGGTTAGGGTCAGGGGTTAGGGGTTAGGGGTTAGGAGTTGGGGTTGTGGTTAGTGTTAGGGTTAGGGGGTTTGGTTTAGGGGGTTAGGGTTAGGGTTAGAGGATTAGGGTTAGGGTTAGGGGGTTAGGGTTAAGGGGTTAGGGTTAGGGTTTAGGGTTAAGGGCTAAGGGTTAGGGTTTAGGGTTAGGGGTTAGGGTTTGGGTAGGGTCAGTGTAGGGAAAGGGTCAGTGTCAGTGTGAGGGTCAGGGTCAAGGTTGTGGTTAGGGTTAGGGGGTTAGTGATTAGGGTTGGGTTAGGGTTAGGGGGTTAGGTTTAGGGTTAGAGTTGGGTTGGGGTTAGGGTTGGGGTTTAGGTTTTTGGTTAGGGTTAGAGTTAGAGTTAGTGTTGGGTTAGGGAGTTAGGGTTAGGGTTGGGCATTAGGGTTAAGGAGTTAGGGTTAGGGGTTAGGAGGTTAGGGGCTTAGTGGGTTTGGGGTGAGGGGGTTAGTGGTTAGGGATTAGGGTTAGGGTTAGGGTTAGGGGTTTAGTGTTAGGATTAGGGGGTTAGGGTTAGGGGGGTCAGGGTCTGGGTCAGGGTCAGTGTCAGGGTCTGGGTCCTGGTCAGAATTAGGGGTTAGGGTTAGGGTTACAGTTAGGGTTGGGTTTAGGTTTAGGGTTGGGTTAGTGTTAGGGTTAGGGTTTAGGGTATAGGTTTAGGGGTTAGTGGTTAGGGTTAGGGTTACAGTTAGGGTTAGGGTTAGGGTTTAGGGTTTAGGATTAGGTTAAGGGTTTAGGATTAGGGTTAAGGGTTAGAGGTTAGGGGTTAGGGTTAGCGGGTTATTGTTAGGGTTAGGGGATTAGGGTTAGGATTAGGGTTAGGGGTTAGGGTTAGAGTTACGGGGTTAGGGTTAGGATTAGGGGCTTATGGTTAGGGACTTAGGGTTAGGGGCCTAGGATGAGGGTTAGGGTTATGGTTAGAGTGTTAGGGTTAGGGGGTTAGAGGTAGGGGGTTAGGGTTAGTGTTACGGTAAGGGTAGAGTTAAGGTTAGGGTTAGGGTTATGTTTAGGGTTAGTGTTAGGGTTAGGTTTGTTAGGGTTGTTAAGGTTGCTTAGGTTTAGGGTTAGGAATAGGGTTAATGTTTGGGTTTTCGGGTTAGGGTTAGGGTTATAGTTATGGTTTAGATGTTAGGGATAGGGTTACAGGTTAGGGGTTAGGGGTTAGGGGTTAGGGTTGGGTTTAGGTTTAGAGTTAGGTTTGTTAGGGTTGTTAGGGTTGTTTTAGGTTTAGGGTTAGGGATAGGGTTAATATTTGGGTTTCAGGGTTAGGGTTAGGGTTAGGATTTAGGTGTTAGGGTTAGGGTTACAGGTTAGGGGTTAGGGGGTCAGGGTCATGGTCAGGGTCATGGTAGGGTCAGGGTCAGGAACAGGGTCAATGTCAGGGTCTGCGTCAGGGTCAGGGTTAGGGCCTGGTGTTAGGGTTACGATTAGTGTTAGGGTTAGGGTTAGGTTTAGGGTTAAGGGTTAGGGGTTAGGGGTTGGGGGTTATGGTTAGGGTTAGGGTTAGGGTTAGTGTTAGGGTCAGAGTTAGGTGTTAGGGTCAGGTTTAGGTTTAGGGTTAGTGTTAGGGTATGCTTAGGGTTAGGGTTAGTGTTTGGGTTAAGTTTGTTAGGGCTAGTGTTCTTAGGGTTAGAATTAGGTTTAGGGTTAGAGGTTGGGGTTAGGGTTTTAGCATTATGGTTAAGGTTAGGGGTTAGGGTTGGGGTTAGGGTTAGGGGTTAGGGGTTAGGGTTAGGGTTAGGGTTGGCTTAATGTTAGGGTTAGGTTATGGTCAGGTTAGGGTTAGGGTTAGGGTTATGGTTAAGGTTACAGTTAGGTGTTAGGGGTTAGGGTTATGGTTAGGTTCGGGTTGGGTTAGCATTAGGGATAGGGTTAGAGTTATGGTTAAAGGTTTTAGGGTTAGGGTTAGTTTTAGGGTAGGGTTAAGTTTAGGGTTAGAGTTAGGGTTAGGGCTTAGGGCTTAGGATTTATGGTTGGGTTCGCAGTTGGTGTTGGTGTTGGGGTTGGGGTTAGGCTTAGGGTTTATGGTTTAGGGTTAGGGTTGGGGTTAGGGCTAGGGTTGGGTTAGGGTAGGTTTAGGTTAAGGTTAGGGTTAGGGTTAGGGTTGGGAGTTGGGTTTGTTAAGGTTGTTAGGTTTGTTAGGGTAGTTAGGGTTGTTAGGGTTGGGGATAAATTTAGGTTAAGGGTCATGGTTAGGGATAGCATTAGGGTTAGGTTAGGGTTAGGGTTATTGTTTTAGGGTTAGGGTTAGGGTCAGCGTCACGGTCAGGGTCAGGGTTAGGGTTGTTAGCGTTTGGGTTAGGCTTAGGGTTAGTGTCAGGGTCAGGGTCAGGATCAGGATTAGGGTTTTAGGGTTAGGGTTAGGGCTAGGGTAAGGTTTAGGGTTAGGTTTAGGTTTAGGTTTAGGGTTAGGGTTAGGTTTGTTAGGGTTGTTAGGGTTAGGGTTATGTTTAGGGTTAGGGTTAGGTTTGTTATGGTTAGGGTTCTTAGGGTTAGGATCAGAGTTATGGTTAGAGGTTAGGGTTAGGGTTAGAGTTTTCGGGTTAGTGTTAGGTTTAGGGGTTAGGGTTAGGGTTTAGGGTTTAGGGTTAGGGTTAGGATTATGGTTAGAGGTTAGTGTTTTAGGGTTAGGGTTCAGGTAGGGTTAGGGTTATGGTTAGGGTAGGGTTAGGGTTAGGGTTGGGTAAGGGTTAGGGTTAGAATTAGCATTAAGGTTAGCATTAGCATTAGTGTTCGGGTTCGGTTTGGGTGCGGGTTAAGCGTTAGGGTTAGGTTTAGGGTTAGGGTTTAGGATTTAGGGTTTAGTGTTGGTCTTGGGTTGGGGTTGTGGTTGGGGTTAGGTTTTAGGGCTTAGGGTTAGGGTTAGGGTTAGGTTAAGGGCCAGGGTTAGGTTTTAGGGCTTAGGGTTAGGGTTATGGGTTAACGTTGGGTTAGGGTAGGGTTAGGGTAGGGTTAGGATAGGGTTAAGGTTAGGGTTTGGGGTTTTTAGTGTTCTGAGGGTTGTTATGGTTGTTAGGGTTGTTAGGTTTTTTAGGGTTAGGGATAACGTTAGGTTAAGGGTTAGGGTTAGGGTTAGGTTTGTTAAGGTTAGGGTTCTTAGGGTTAGGGTTAGTGTAGGGTTAAGGTTAGGTTTAGGGTTGATTTAGGGTTAGGGTTAGGGTTAGCATTAATGTTAACATTAGCATTAGGGTTAAGTTTCGGGTTCGGTTCAGGTTCGCGATAAGGGTTAGGGTTAGGGTTAGGGTTTAGGTTTAGGGTTTAGGGTTGGGTTTGTTGTTGGCATTAGGCTTAGGGTTTATGGTTTAGGGTTAGGGTTAGGGTTAGGCTTCTGTTTGGTAGGGTTAGTGATAGTGTTAGGTTTAGGGTTAGGGATTAGGGGTTATGGTTAGGGGTGGGTTAGTGTTTGGGTCAGGGTCAGAGTTAGGAGTTAGGATTAGTGTTAGGGTTAGGGTTAGTGTTAGTGTATGCTTAGGGTTAGGGTTAGGTTTAAGTTTGTTAGGGTTAGGGTTAGAGGTTAGAGTTTAGGTTAGGGTTTTATGCTTAGGGTTAGGGTTAGTGTTAGGGTTGATTTAGGGTAGGGTTAGCCTTAGCATTAGCATTAGGGTTAAGTTTCGTGTTCACTTTGGGTTCGCAATAAGGGGTTAGGGTTAGAGTTTAGGATTTAGGGTTGGGTTTGGGGTTGGTGTTGGGGTTAGGCTTAGGGTTTATGGTTTAGAGTTAGGGTTAGGGTTAGGGTTGTGTTTGGTAGGGTTAGGGTTAGTGTTAGGTTTAGGGTTAGGGGTTGGGTTTGGGGTTGTTAGGGTTTTTAGGTTTGTTAGGGTTGTTAGGATTAGGGATAAGGTTAGGTTAAGGGCCAGGGTTAGGGATAGTTTAAGGTTAGGGTTAAGATACATTTGGGTTAGTGTAAGGGTTAGGGTTAGAGGGTTAGGGTTAGTGGGTTGGGGTTAGGGATGGGGCGTTAAGATTAGGTATCGGGTTAGGGATCAGATTAGGATTAAGGTTAGGTTTAGGGTTAAGGGATAGGTTTCTGGATATGTTTAAGGTTAGGGTTAGAGTTACAGTTAGGTTAGAGATAGTGTTAGCATTAGGGTTAAGGTTAGGGTTAAGATTGAGGTTACGAAGAGGGTTAGGGTTAGGGTTAGTGTTAGGGCTAGGTTTAGGGTTAGGGTTAGGGTTTTAGGGTTAGGGTTAATGTTAGTGTTAGGGTTAGGGTTAGGGTTATGGTTTTAGGGTTAGAGTCAGGGTCAGGGTTAGGTTTGTTAGGGTTAGGGTTAGGCTTAGGTTTAGGGTCAGGGTCAGGGTTTTAGGGTTAGGGTTAGGGTTAGGGGTTAGGGTTAGGATAGGATTAGGGTAGAGTTGTTAGGGTTGTTAGAGTTGTTAGGGTTAGGGTTAGATTTAGGGTTAGGGTTAGGGTTAGGGTTGCAGTTGTTAGGGTTAGGATTAGGGTTAGGGTTGTTAGGTTAGGGGTTGGGGTTAGGGTTAGGGTTGGGGTTAGGATTAGGGGTTAGGGGTAGGGTTAGGGGTAGGGTTACATTTAGGGATTAGTGTTACGGTTAGGGTTAGGTTTAGGGATAAGTTTAGGTTAAGGGTCAGGGTTAGGGATAGTTTAGGGTTAGGGTTAAGATGGGTTAGGGTTAGGGTAAGGGTTAGGGTTAGAGGGTTAGAGTTAGAGGGTTGTGGTTAGGGTTAGGGTTTTAGGAGTAGGTAAAGGGTTAGGGATCGGTTTAGGGTTAAAGTTAGGTTTAGGGTTAAGCGATAGGGTTCTGGATATGTTTAGGGTTAGGGTTAGAGTTAGCGTTCGGTTTAGGGATAGTTTTAGCATTAGGGTTAAGGTTAGGGTTTAGATTCAGGTCACGGATAGGGTTAGGGTTAGGGTTAAAGTTAGGGTTAAGATTCAGGTTACAGATAGGGTTAAGGTAGGTTTACTATTAGGGTTAGAGTTAGGATTAAAGTTAGGGTTAAGATTCAGGTTACAGATAGGGTTAAGGTAGGGTTACTGTTAGGGTTAGTGTTCAGGATAGGGATAGGGTGTTAGGGTTAGGGTTAGGGTTATTCTTAGGGATTTGTTTAGGGTTAGGGTTAGGGTTTTGGGTTTGGTTTAGAGCCTCCTGCTTCTGCCTCCTGAGTGCCGAGACTATAAGTATACTGGTGCCACTACAGTATGGACTAAGTTTTTAAAAAGAACACAATAGAGGTGATGTTCCCTTCCCATAATATCCTTTGGAGGGGAAAGACCTTGTCAAGCCCACCACCAATGAAAGTGAGGGTTAGGGTTAGGGTTTGGGTTGGGGTTAGGGGTTAGCAGTTAGGGCTTAGGGTTAGGGGTTTGGGGTTAGCAGTTAAGGGTTATGGTTTAGTGTTATTATTGGGTTAGGGTTAGGGTTAGGGTTAGGTTATGGTTAGGTTAGGGTTAGGTTATGGTTAGGTTAGGCTTAGGGTTATGGTTACGGGTAAGGTTAGGGGTTAGGGTTAGAGTTAGCATTAGGTTATGGTTAGGGATAGTGTTAGGGTTATGGTTAGAGGTTAGGGTTAGGGTTAGCATTAGGTTAGGGTTAGGGATAGGGTTAGAGTTATGGTTAGAGGTTGGGGTTTTAGGGGTACAGGTTAGGGTTAGGGTAGGGTTAGGGTTAGGTTTGGGTTAGGGTTTGGCTTAGGGTTAGCATTAGTGTTAGCGTTAGCATTCGGTTTCGGGTTAAGGGTTAGGGATAGTGTTAGGGAAGGGTTAGGGTAGGGTTAGGGTTAGGTTTGGGTTAGGGTTTGGCTTAGGGTTAGCATTAGTGTTAGCGTTAGCATTCGGTTTCGGGTTAAGGGTTAGGGTTAAGGTTTAGGGTTTATGGTTTAGGGTTGGGGTTGGGGCTGTGGTTAGGGTTAGGGTTAGGGTTTAGAGTTTAGGGTTAGGGTTAGGGATAGTGTTAGGGAAGGGTTAGGGTAGGGTTAGGGTAGGGTAGGGTTAGGGTTAGGGGTTGTTAGGTTTGTTAGCGTTGTTAAGGTTAGGGTTTGGGTTAGGGATAAGGTTAGGTTAAGGGTCAGAGTTAGGGTTAGTGTTAGCATTAGCGTTAGGGTTCGGATTCAGGTTCAGGGTTAGGGTTTAGGGTTTAGGGTTTAGGGTTAGGGTTGGGGTTGGGTTTAGGGTTTAGGGTTTAGGGTTTATGATTTAAGGGTTAGGGTTAGCGTTAGGGTAGGGTCAGGGTAGAATTAGTGTTAGGGTTAGGGGTTGTTTGGGTTATTAGTGTTGTTAGGGTTGTTAGGGTTTTTAGGGTTCGGGTTTGAGTTAGGGATAAGTTTAGGTTAAGGGTCAGGGTTAGGGATAGTTTAGGGTTAAGGTTAAGATACGTTTGTGTTAGGGTAAGGGTTAGGGTTAGAGGATTAGGGTTAGAGGGTTGGGGTTAGGGATGGGGGTTACGATTAGGTATAGGGTTAGGAATCGGATTAGGATTAAATTTAGGTTTAGGGTAATGGATACGGTTCTGGATATGTTTAAGGGTTAGGGTTATGGGTAAGGTTAGGTTAAGTGTCAAGGTTAGGGATAGTTTAGGGTTAGGATTAAGATACGTTTTGGTTAGGGTAAGGGTTAGGGTTAGAGTGCTGCGGTTAGGGTTAGGGTTTCAGTAGCATGTTTAGGATTAGGGATCGGATTAGAATTAAAGTTAGGTTTAGGGTTAAGGGATAGGGTTCTGGATATGTTTAGGGTTAGGGTTAGAGTTAGTTTTAGTGATAGTGTTAGCGTTAGGGTTAAGGTTAGGGTTAAGATTCAGGTTACAGATAGGGTTAGGGTTAGGGTTAAGTTTAGGGTTAAGAGTCAGGTTACGGAAAGGGTTAAGGTAGGATTACCATCAGGGTTAGAGTTTAGGATAGGGACAGGATGTTAGGGTTAGGGTTATTGTTATGGATTCGTTTAGGGTTAGGGTTAGGTTTAGGGTTAGGGTTAGAGTCTCCTGCTCTGCCTCCTATGTGCCGAGACTATAAGTATACTGGTGCCATTACAGTATGGACTAAGTTTCTAAAAAGAACACCATAAAGGTGATGTTCCTTCCCCATCATACCCTATGTAGGGGAAAGACCCGTGACAATCCCACCACAAATGAACGGTGGGGCTTACCTTAACCGCACAGTTAGGGATATACCTATTGGGTTTCTCCACCAAAAAGCAACAGTGCAGTGGACAGAACCAGGGCTCTGTGCTTGCAAGATAAGTGGCCCTGCCACCAAATTACACCCCCATTCTGAAATCCATATTTTAAAAACATTTTTTAAAGATTTATTTTTAATGTTTGTGTGGGAGGGGTGCCCACAAAGGCCACAAGAGGGCATCCAATCACCCCAGGAACTAGGGTTATAAGTTATTTTTAATGTTTGTGTGGGAGGGGTACCCAGAAAGGCCACAAGAGGGCATCCAATCACTCCAGGAACTAGAGTTATAAGCCATTAAGCTATGTCTCCAGTTTCTATTTTTAATTACCTTTCAACAATCCTAAACTATGCATTTAATCCTAACACTTTGGAGGTGGGGGCAGAAAGATCAGGAGTTCAAGGCTATCCTTGGTTGCATGGAGAGTTCGAGGTCAGTCTTGGCTACCTGTGACCCGGTTTCAGAAGGAAAGAGAGGTAGGGAGGAGGGAGGAAGGAAGAAAGAAAAAAAGGAAAAAACTAAATAACTATGATTTGAAATTAAAAAAGGAAAATATCTCTCCCATCTCTGTCCCCAATTAAACCATTCACTTGTGAATCATCCTAGAGGTATTTTATGCACAGACATGTAATTATATATGTTTATAATGCCCCACCTTTCTTACACAGTGCCAGCAGCCTGGCCATATCATTCTTTACACAGCTGCAGAGTTTCTTGGTCTGGTGAGACCCTGTAGACAACCCAATTTTACTTTGTTAAAAAATATTTATTATTTTTATTTTATGTGTATGTGTGTATTGCCTGCATGTATGTAAGTGCACCTGTGTCGTGCAATGCCCATGGAGGACAGAAGAGGCTGTCCAATCCCCCAGAACTGGAGTTGTTAGCTGCCATGTGGGTGTTGGGATTCGAACCTGGGTCTTTTGTAAGAACAGACAGTGTTCTTAACCCCTGAGCCATCTCTCCAGCCCCGAGGGTCCAATTTTACCTACAGCAGGGATGGGTAAGTAAATTACATTCTGTATATGGAGGGCTTGGATACATCCACCAGCAGTTATATAAATAAATGGTGTCAGGTGTCATGAAAAAGTAAGATTGCAAATGACAATAAAATTGGGGGAACCTACATTATGATTTCACTTGGGAACAGGTTGACTTTTAAGATAAAAATGTGTAGAAGAGGGCTTGTGAGCTAATGATTTCTTCCATACAAAGGTATATTAAAGGTGGATCTGTGACCATACTTTAGGATCCAGAAGGGAGCCACAGGTTAATAGCAAGATCTTGTCACTTTTTCCTTCTAAGGGAGGGAAAGGTTATTTGGACTTCTAGAAACAATCTCCTTGGATTGACGAGTCTGCCA
>NW_008331322.1:6348-7207 GCF_000622305.1 Nannospalax galili | reverse complement strand
CAATTGCATGAACAAAAGCATCGGCAACCTGCAGAATGACCTGAGCTACAGGCTGTGGCTCATTACTCTGCTGGAGGTGCTCAGCGAGAAGCGCATGTACAGTAAGTACCACCAGCGGACCACCTTCCAACAGATGCAGTTGGAGAACGTGAGTTCCTGGACCATCTGTGATTGGTGTGGCCGGGCCCAAGCGCCTGCGTGAGTTCGATCGTGCACTTGTAAGAAATCTGGGGTTCCCGGCATCATGCCCCACCGTGCCTAGCCTCTCCAGGCTGGGCATGGACGCCAAGGCGAGGGGTAGGCGTCCATGGGAGAGGGACCTGGCAATCTGGGCCCTTCCCTGCGTGCTGTCTGCAGGCTAGGATGTGGTGTGATTGCTCCCCACTGTGCCCAGGCAATACGCCTCAGATGCCGGTGGGATAAGTGCTAGGGTTCCCTAATCGCAGCTGTGGAGGTGGGGATGTGGCTTTTCAAATTGACTGCAGTGCCCCTCGGATTGCTGGGGGAATATTCTGACCTGATGGTGGAGCCTTGTAGTCAAACAGCAAACCAAAACTGGCCAGGTGCGTCCAGACCGGTGCAATTTGCCTCTGTCTAATGGGCTTTGGCTTTGAGTCTGGATGGGGAGACCCTGAAAGTGACCTTTCTTTAGTTTGGGGTCTCTGCCTAAGTGACCTAGAGAATCTGGGACCCTCCCTGTTTCATCCCCGGAATGGGTGTGGCCCCAGAGGTTGAAAGGGGAATCATGGAAATGTGTCCTCGCTTTCTGCTCCCGGACTCTGTGCTGACAGGTCTCCGCAGGTTGAGATAATTTAATGGTAATAGTAATTAATCGCTTATAGAAGAGGGTTCAACTAGC
>NW_008331322.1:2545-4718 GCF_000622305.1 Nannospalax galili | reverse complement strand
GTGGTTGTCATAATGCTAGAAGAGGGGACAGATTTCCAGGGTAGACTCTTGAGACACTGTCATCTTCATTCAGCAACATCCATGTCCAAATAATGAACTCCATAAATTCACTGTGTGTTAACTATGTGTGGATCTGTCCAGGAACCTTCATCTATTTTCTCAGGCGCAGGTTTCTTTGGTAGTCCTAGCTTTGCTGTTGGTAGTAACTATCTCTAGAAACCTCAGGAGAACTGTTCAAATGAGAAATATATGTATGCTTTTCTTTGAAGCATGCTTAGTCAGTCATTCAGTCTCTCTCTCTCTCTCTCTCTCTCTCTCTCTCTCTCTCTCTCTATGTACTTTTGTTTGTGGGTGCACATGTGGAGGTGAAAGATAAACCTGAGGTGGTGTTCTTCAGGAGCTGTTACCTTGTTTTTGAAAATGGGTTTTTCACTAGGATCTAGGGCTAGCCAATTAGGGTGGGTAGGCTGGCTGACCAGCGAACCTCAGATCCACCTGTCTCTGCCTCCCCAGTGCTGTGATTACTACCACACCTGGGTTTTTACACCTAGTCTGTTTCTTAGTAGCTCCTTACTCTTACCACCTATTATGCATTATAGAAATTGATTCAATTCCTTTTATTCCACCATCCCACTTGCTGCAAATCACAAAGACAGAGCATCTTAAACAGAGGTATTAAAGTAACCCTTATCCCACATGAGAACCATCATACTCTGAGTCTAGAAGATAGAGAAGAAGATAGAGAACCATCATACTGTGAGTCTAGATATGATCCAGGGAGTCAGTAATATGCATTGTTTACTTCATTAAATATATCTGCTTGCAAGATGTAAGGTAGAAGCTATGTCTGTCTTGTCTTTTAAAAAACTTTGTTTTGGTCTTTTTGAGACAGGGTCTCCCTGTAGCCTCAGCTGGCCTGGAGCTCACTATGAAGACAAGGCTGGCCTCAATCTCACAGAAATCTGCCTGCCTCTGCTGGGATCAAAGTTGTGTGCTACCATGCCTGGCTCCTTTTAAAAACCTTTTAAAAATTACATTATTTATTGTGCTTGTGTATGCATGTGGGCATGCCACATGCCAAAGCATATGTATAGAGGCCAGAGGACAGCTTCCAAAAATTGTCTCTTTCAGCCACTTAGGTCCCAGAGATCAAACTCAGATTTGTCACGACGTGCCTTTACCCATTGATCTATCTTGTCTGCACCTGTGTCTTTCCATATACAGAAATTGACATACTGTGTGTGTATATGTGTGTGCATGTGTGCCCAAGTTCTGGGTGAGTGTGCTCATTTGTGCACATGTGAAGCCAGAGATCAACCTCGGATGTTGTTCCTTAGGAGTTATCCGCCTTGTTTTTTGAGACAAGGTCTCTCACTGGGACCTGGGGCTCTCTGAAGAGGCTAGGCTGGCTGGCTAGTGAGCCCAAACAATCTGCCTATCTCCCCAGTACGAGGATTACAAGTGCATGCCACCAGACTTGGTTTTTTATGTGGGTCCTGGGGAATCAAACCCAGGTCCTCAGGCTTGCAGGCTAAGCACTTTACCAACTGAGTTACTTTCTCAGCCCTGGTATACCTGTTTTTAATTTTTTTTTTAATGCAAAGACTGTCTCAATCTTCAGCTTTTTAAAGACAGCATTTCACTATGTAGTTCTAGCTGGCTTGGAACTCCTTATGACGACCAGGCTTGCCTCAAACTTACCACACAATTATTCTGCCTCCCAAGTGCTGAGATCAAAGGTGTACACCACCATGCCTGGCTATAGTCAATATTTTCAGTCTTTTTTCTTTTTTTAATTTGCTGACTCATCTTGCTATGTAGACCAGGCTGGCCTTGAACTTTGCTCTCAAGTGCTGGGATTGAAGGCCTGTGCCACCACACTTGGCCTTCTACTTAGTCCTAATAGATATTCTTGTGTGTCCTTTTTAATGGCCTTAAAATCATATGTAAATCTCTGCTAAAGGGGCTGGAGAGATAGTTCAGTAGTTAAAAGCAATGGCTGCTCTTGCAGAGGACCCAGGTTCAATTCCCAGCACCCACATGGTGGCTAACAACTGTCTGTAACTCCAGTCCCAGGAGATCTGACACACTCTTCTGACTTCTGCGGGCACTGTATGACAGGTGCACTAATATACATGCAGGTGATACACTCATACACATAAATAAAATTTTA
>NW_008331322.1:0-732 GCF_000622305.1 Nannospalax galili | reverse complement strand
TAATTGTGTGTGTGTGTGTGTGTGTGTGTGTGTGTGTGTGTGTGTGTGTGTGGTGTTAGGGATTGAACCTTTGTACATCCTAGGCAAAAACTTTTCTACTGAGCTACATCCCAGAAATGTTTCATTTCTTTTCTTTTCTCTTTCTTTTTTGTCTTTTTTTGAGACAGGGTCTCCCTGTGGCCTCAGCTGGCCTAGAATTCACTTTGTAGACCAGGCTGGCCTTGAACTCACTGAGATATGCCTTCCTTTGCCTTCTGCATGCTGGGATTAAAGGTGTTTGCCACCAAGCCTGGCTGGCCACTTTCTACTGTTTATTAGGGCTACTTGTGACTGGTATTTGACCTAACGTTTACTGAGCATTTATTATGTGTTAGGCAGTTTGGTGTGATGAAAAGGGCACAAGCGTTAGATGCAATTCTTTATTTGCATTAAGTTCTTTTGTCAGCTTGGGTAAGTTCTTTAACCTTTCAATGCCTGTCAAAGCCTCCTGCTTTTAGTCCATCCTAACAGCAGATCTCTTCTCCAGCTCAGTGATATTCCAACCTTCCAATAGTTTTTTTTTATATCTTTATTTTATGTGTATGCATGTATTGCCTGCATGTAGGTAAGTGCACCCGTGTCGTGCAAGGCCTGCAGAGGTCAGAAGAGGCTGACAGGTGTTAGCTGCTATGTGGGTGCTGTGATTCAAACCTGGGTCTTCTTCAAGAACAGTCAGTGTTCTTAACTGCTGAG
>NW_008331321.1:0-495 GCF_000622305.1 Nannospalax galili | reverse complement strand
CAACACAAACAGTTCTTTTGTCAACTTCCTTTTTCAAAGAAAAAAATTTAAGTCATTATTATAGAACAATGGTGTTATATCCTTTAGATCAATATTACCTATTTCAGCAAATTCTAGGATGTTCATTTAATACTTAGTATATGATAACAATGTGCTATCCACAGATGGGAAAATCAGAGCCTGCAGAGAATAATGTGCCCAACATAGCACTGGGGGTCGGAACAAGAGGCTTCTGAGCCTGACCACAGGACAGCGACAATATCAAGAAGCCAGTCAAGAAAAAATCCATGATAAAATGTAAATTTTAGTTCTCATATCAAAAGAATGATAATAAGCTGTGGGTTTGGGGGGGTTTTATTTTTGGCTTTTTCTTTTATTTAATGTTTATCATTCCAAGGAGAGGCAATTTTGAATACATCTTTCCAGAAATAATGTGAAGCAAGTGTTTTACTCCATCTAAGGTGTACTGCACCACACTATACGACACTGTACTGC
>NW_008331320.1:0-475 GCF_000622305.1 Nannospalax galili | reverse complement strand
GTACGTGCTATAACCCAGGGAGAAAATGAAACTCCCACAGGATTTTTAGAATGTCTGATAGAGGGATATAGGATGTACCCCTTTTGATCCCACAGCCCAGGAGCGTCAGGCAGATCTTATTATGGCCTTTATAGGACAATCAGCTCCTGATATCCGTGGTAAGCTCCAACGGCTGGAAGGCCTTCAGGGGTACTCTTTACAGGATTTAGTGAGAGAAGCTGAGAAAATCTACAACAAGCGAGAGACCTCAGAGGAAAGAGAGGACAGAATTAGAAAAGAACAGGAAGCCAGAGAAGATAAGAGAGAGAAAAAGAAAAACAAAGAGTTGAGTCAAATTTTGGCCACAGTAGTTCAGGGACCAGGACCAGATAGGGACCTGGGAGACAAAAGAAGACCCCGAGTAGACAAAGATCAATGTACCTATTGCAAGGAGAGAGGACATTGGGCTCGAGAATGCCCAAAGAAGTTAAATAAA
>NW_008331319.1:0-666 GCF_000622305.1 Nannospalax galili | reverse complement strand
TGTTAACATTGGTTTCAACAACATTTGATTCATTTACAAAAAAATAGCATTTCTCTCCCAATACTACACACGTCCCGCCATGTTCAGCAGTTATTAAGTCCAGTGCTCTTCTGTTTTGGAGCACAACCCCAGCAAGAGAGTTCATCTGTCATTGGAGAGACTCAAGGCTGTCAGTTGTGGATGCCATTGTTTGGTCGAGCTTGTCTCAAAAGTCCCCTGCCCAAGCTTGTCACAAAAGCTGATGGGTTTGTACAATGGCAACAGTTGCAGAACCTCTGGCATCCAGGGAGAGGGTGCATCCAAGTCCCATGAGCAGGGGGATGAAGGTTTCTCTCTGCAGGCAGGTGTGAAGGAGGAAGCCAGCCTCTTCTTCCTCAAGCAGGTCATTACAGGTACACAAAAGGTGGACAAAGAGGAGTTAGCACAGTGTTGGGCGTTTCCTTTGCACTATAGGAAAAGAGGAGGGGCAACACATGCTATCCTGGAGAGAGTAATGTTAGTGAGGCATTTGTAATGAGTAGGCTTACTCTTGCTGGAAATGAAAATTGGATAGTTAGCCAGTTGTTTGAATAAGGGAATATCCATCAGATGAGAGTCAGTGAAATTTTTTTTTGCTTCTGGGTAAAGAAGGGTGGTATTAACTGGTACTGCTGTCAGTAAAGGTCT
>NW_008331318.1:0-619 GCF_000622305.1 Nannospalax galili | reverse complement strand
TAGTTTAGAGCAATAATTTGATTAGTTAGTAATATAGAATAATTAAGAAACCTTTTATTCCAGTGGCTGTGAATATAGTGCGTGAGTTGTAAGTGCACTTCAGTAATATTCTGTACTTTATAGGGGGTGAGACAAAGTGACCTAAAGTGAGGGTCACAAGCTAGCAGAGCCATGTCTTTGGTAACTGGCAGCTCTTCACTTAAGAGATCAATTTGTTGTTGTAACACATTAATTTCCTGGTGAAGATGCTGATTGATAAGGGACTGAGTGTGAAAGGCAGAGGAGGTTTTGGACACAGCCTCATTGAGTTTCTCCACAGTAGTGGAGGATTGGGTGATAGCTACGTAGTGGTGGCCGACCCTAATGCAAGGATGATGGCTGAGATGAGAGCAGCAGTGACCCTGAAATCCCATTTTAAGTGGGGGGCTTGTGACAAGGCTGTCCGCTCTATAAGGGTGACAGCATGGAAGTGGGTTGCATTGGTGACTGGAACCCAAAGAGCCACGTGTTCTCACATAAAGAGAATTATGTGGCCTGGATGGTTCCATCAGGCTGCCAGTACACAAGAGGTGTTGGTATCAGAGCAGTTGAGTCATCCCCGAGGGTCGGAGGTAACATT
>NW_008331317.1:0-316 GCF_000622305.1 Nannospalax galili | reverse complement strand
TGTAATGCTAATTACTCTTGCCTTGCATTCTCCTTCAAGCTCCTATTCACAGTTCAAAGAATTACTTTTCCCCTTAGAGATAAGAGTTATGCAATTTGGGATTCTTTTAGATAGACCCACTGAAGGGGTACTCCAATTACCTCACTCTACATCCTTGTTCAGCATGGAAGAAGCCAGAGTGGTCTGTGTCCCTATTCCCTATTGGCAATTTGGGTAACCCCTTCAGAGGAAGGTGTGATAAGAATAAGAGGTAGGAAATAGCTAGGCAGGTAGGGTAAAAAGGCCCCAAAGAAAAGTAGCCAGTTTCTTGGCTAAA
>NW_008331316.1:1721-2599 GCF_000622305.1 Nannospalax galili | reverse complement strand
CTTTTTGAGACAGGGTCTTCCTGCAGCCCCAGCTGGCCTGGAACTCTCTATATAGAGCAGGCTGGCCTTGAACTCACAGAGGTCTGTCTGCCTCTGTCTCCCAAGTGCTGGGATTAAAGGTATGCACCACCACGCCCAGCTCCAAAAGATTTTTAAAATATGTGTGCGTGTATGTGTGTGTGTGTGTGTGTGTGTGTGTGTGTGTGTGTGTGTTGTTGTTATTGTTGTTTTGTGCATGTGAGTACCAGGTGCTCTTGGAAGCTGAAGTTACAAGTAGTTATGAGCCGCCTAATGCAGGTGTTGGGAACTGAACTCTGGTCCAGTTAAGAGCAGTAAGTGCTCTTAATTGCTGAACCACCTCTCACTAGCCACTTCTCTCTGTGCCTCTGCCCCTCCCCCCACTTTTTGAGACAATTTCTCACTATGTAGCTCTGGCTGGCCTGGAAGTCACTATATAGACCAGGCTGCCATTTGATTCTCCTGACTCTACTTCCTGAGTGCTGAGATTTCAGGAATGCACTATCACTTCAGACTCTTCAAGTTTTTATTGATCGATTTTTAAATTTTGTGTACGAGTGCTTTGTCTCATACATGTAAGTATATAAGTGCACCTGTGCATGCAATGCCCTCAGAGGACAGAAGAGGGCATCAGATCTCTTGGAACTGGAGTTATAACCAGTTAGTGGCTTTGTGGGAACAGAACCTGGGGCCTGAACTTCCAGCCCCTCTCCAAGTTTTTATAATGAACATATACTACCTTTATAATGAAGGTGGGATTTTGGGGGGGTCTTTTTGAAACAGGGGCTCCCTGTAGCCCCAGCTGTCCTGGAACTCACTATGTAGACCAGGCTGGCCTCGAACTCACAAAGATCCACCTG
>NW_008331316.1:0-490 GCF_000622305.1 Nannospalax galili | reverse complement strand
ACAAATGTAGGCACATTATGATTTTAGCAAAATGAATTTTAAAAAAAATGGAAGTGAGGGGGAAAAAAAGGCAAATGTCAAAGTGAGAAACTCTTTGTAAAATGATGTAGTCTACATTTTGCATTTCATTCAAGGTAATCCTGTATGTGAGAAGAATTAAGACTGCACTAGCACTGATGACCTGAGCTGGGGACAGTCAGTACAGAGGGGGACTGATTTATTATTGTTAGGCTTTTGTTCTTTTAAATGAAGCAGGATCTTGCTATATGTCCCTGGCTGGCCTGGAACTCACTATGTAGTCTAAAACTCAGGGCAATCCTCCTGCCTCAGTCTCCTAAGTGTTGGGATTACAAGTGTGCATCATTACAGACATCAGGCTTTGTATTTATTTATCTAAAGATTTATTTAAAATTGTGAAAAATCTGTGTGTGTGTGTGTATGTGTGTGTGTGTGTGTGTGAAGGCAGGTGTCTAAGGAGTTCAGAAGAGAG
>NW_008331315.1:0-519 GCF_000622305.1 Nannospalax galili | reverse complement strand
AGCCTCTCAGACAGGCTTGGTCATGCCGCACCCCCAACCAAGCTCCCGGCGAACCCCCAGACCGAGGCAGCAGATGCTTGGTCTGGAGCGGACCCCGCCCCCCGAGGGACGCCCCGCCCCGGCCCCCGAGGGACTCCCCGCCACCGCCGGAGTCTGGGAGCAGCTCCTCGCCGCCGTTGTAACTCACGCCGCCGCCGAGGCACCTCCTCCGCGGGGCCCAGTCACAGGACTCGCCCCGTCTCCTCCCAGGACCGCCCGTGGCATCGAGGCCCCGCTCCCAAGGGAACCCGAATTCAGCGCTCCGCCTCTGGCACCAGGGCGGAAGCTCGTCCCAGGCCCACGCTAGGCCCCGCCCCGCGAGCCCGCCCCGCCCTCTCTCCCCAGATTTCGACCCCGCCCGCACCCGATGCCCCGCCCCTCACGGGTGCCGCGCCACAGACGGTTTCCCCTCTGTGGCTCCGAGGCTTCGGTCGAGAGCTTCCTGCCCACGTGTCTCCTGCGGGCACGCCTGGGCTCACG
>NW_008331314.1:0-253 GCF_000622305.1 Nannospalax galili | reverse complement strand
GTATGTATCTGATTATTACTAGTCATAATCAGTTGCACTTGGATCCTTGTCGCTTGTGTATGTCTATAAAGTCATTGGGTAGATTTCAATGGTATTGTTTATCACCTCTACTAATTAGCATAACATAAATTTCCATGCTTCCTCCTCAAATATAATACATTTAAAAAAATTTGTTGATGTGTGTATGTGTGTGTGTGTGCACGCATGTGTATATCACACAGAACATCCCAAACCATCTTATTCAACTATACAC
>NW_008331313.1:0-1329 GCF_000622305.1 Nannospalax galili | reverse complement strand
TTGGTCCTGTATGTTTATTTTGTCAAATGACTTTGTCTCTCTTAACTCTTTGTAAACAGAATTCATTTGGCTTTAATTTTATTGAATATAGAGGTTATTTAAAAAATTATTTTATTATATTTTTGTGTATGAGTGTATTGCCTGCTTGTATGGAAGTGTACCTGTGTCATGCAATGCCTGTGGAGGTTAGAAGAGGGTGTCAGATCCCCTGGAACTGGAGTTATGGACAGTTGTTAGTTGCCGTGTGGTTGCTGGGAATCAAACCCAGGTGTCAGTGCTCTTAACCAGTGAGCCAGCTCTCCAGTTCAAGAGGTTATTTAAGATTTATTTTTATTTATTTATTTATGTGTGTGTGTGTGTGTGTGTGTGTGTGTGTGTGTGTGTCTGAGTGTATGACACATGATTGCTGTGACCATGGAACCTGGGAAAGGACATCAGATCCCCAGAAGGTACAGGCATCGTGAGCCCTCCCTCTCCCCTTCACTAATGTGGGTGCTGGGAACTCAGGTCCTCTGCAAGCACAGCAAGCACTCCTAACTACTGGGCCATCTCTCCAGCCCCAGATTAGTGATTCTGATGATGAATCCTCTATCAATTAAATGTGTTGTGACATCAGCTCTAAAACAGGGCCTTGACTTTCTACCTTGCCTTAAATAATAATAATGCATAAAACCGCTAAGATTTCATGGAAGAACTTGGTATGTGTCTTGGGCATCTCTGTTCCCCATGATGACCAGTGACTCTGCTAGGCGCAACAACGCTCTCTCCATTTCCATTTGAATTCTTTCTACACTTCATTGTGGAATTCATGAGTTCACTGGTATGTGTGTGATTTCATCTTGACCTGTCCTTTTAGAACAGGCAAATCATCCGCTCATCTTCCTGAAATGTGTGTGTGTGTGTTTAGAGCTACATGCATGTATGCATGTGTGTGTGCAAGAGTGTGTGCATGTCTGTGAAAGCCAGAGGTTGATGTTTGGATGCCTTAAATACATCTCTACCTTAGCTTTTTATTGTTGTTGTTGTTTTGTTTCGAGGCAGGGGGTCTCTGCAGTCCCAGTGGGCCTGGAATTCACTATGGAGACCAGGTTGGCCTCCATCTCACAGAGATCCACCTGCCTTTGTCTCCTGAGTGTTGGGATTAAAGGCATTCCCCACCACATCCAGTTCCACCATAAGTTTTGAAACAGAGCCTCTCACTGAACCTGCAACTAGACTGGCTGGCCAGGCAGCCCCTGGGACCCTCCACCCTCTGCTCCTCAGTCTGTGGTTACAGGCGCTCACCGCCAATCCTGGCCTTTTCAACGGTGCTGGTGATCCAAACTCGGG
>NW_008331312.1:1413-1820 GCF_000622305.1 Nannospalax galili | reverse complement strand
TGTTAGCTGTGTGCTCCTTGTTTATTGTCTGTATTATGTTGTATTATGTCTTCTATATCCTTGGATTCTCTATGACTTTTAACATGACTGGATGTTGGATATTATCAAACGCCTTTTCTGCAATTAATGAGATAATCATTTTGTTTTAATCCTTGAGTCTGATTATGTGGTAGATAACATTTATTGATTTATACATGTTGAATCATCCATGCATCTTTAGGATGAAACCTACTTGATTGTGGTAAATAATCTTTTTGATGTGATCTTGCATTCAGTTTGCAAGGGTTTTCTTGATAATTTTTGCATCGATATTCATTCGAGTAATTTTCCTTTTTGTTTGGTGTTTGGTTTTGGTATCAGGTTAATAGTGGTTCCATAAAAATGATTTGAAAGTGTTCCTTCCTCTT
>NW_008331312.1:0-1294 GCF_000622305.1 Nannospalax galili | reverse complement strand
GATTTAAAAATATTGCTTATATCTTACTTGCTTTTGTGGGTTTATTTAAATTATCTCATCTTGGATTAATTTTGGTAGGTCATACAAATCTAGAAATTCATTCATTTCTATTAGATTTTCGAATTTGTGGAATACAGGCCACCAAAGTAAGTTCTGGTTCTCTGAAAGTCTTCAGTATCTCTTGTAACGATTCCCTTCTGCATCTATGATTTTACTGAGTCTTCTTTCAGTTAAATTGACTTAAGGTTTGTCAATCTGGTTAATCTATTCAAGAACTCACTCTTCATCCCACTGATTCTTTGTATTATTTTTTTTTCAATATCTGTTTGATTGATTTTAGCCACAATTTTATTATCTCTTCTCATCTAGGTTTTTTGGGGGTGTGGGCTTGTTCTTGTTTTTCTAAGGATTTAAAGTGAATGATTAAGTTGTTAGTATTCAACTGCTCAAGCTATTTGATGTAAACACCTAATGCTATAAACTTCTGTCTTAGGACTGCCTTTCCTGTGTACCATAGATTTTGATATACTGTGCTTTCATTTATATTCAATTCTGGGAATTTTTAAATTTACTTTTTGATCCAATTTTCATTCAGTCGTGTTTTTTAGATTCAACAGTTTGCATCCTTTTTCCCATTTCGATTTTTGTTGTGTCCAACTTTATTCCTTTGTGGTCAGATAGGATACAGGATGTTATTTCAAACTTTTAAAATTTGTTGAAACTTGCTTTGTGTCCTGATATGTGGTTGATTTTGGAGAGAATTCCATGGAATGCTGAGAAGAAAATGTATTCTTTGGTGTTTACGTAGAATGTTCTGTAAATGTCTGTTAGGTCCATTTTGATTTACAGCGTCATTTAACTTGCAAGATTTTCTATATAGTTTTTGTCTGATTAACCTGTCTGTTTGATGAGAATGGGATCTGGATGTCATCCACTATCACTGCCTTTGAGTCATTATGTGATTTTAGATCTCATAGTGTTTCTTTTATGAAATTGGGTGTCCTGTGTTTGGTGCATATGTTTAGGATTACATAGCCTCTCAGCGGACTTTTCTTTAATAACTATGAAATGCCCTTTCCTATCCCTTCTAACTAGTTTTGGTATGAAGCCTATATTAACATATACTAGAATAGCCACATCTGCTTTTTCCTTAGCTCCGTTTGCTTGGAATGCCTTTTTCCTTCCTTTTATTCTTAAGGTGGTGTCTATTTTTAATGGTCAGTCGTATTATTGGAGGCAGTCATATTATTGGAGGCAGTCTATTAATCTGTATCTTGTTATTGAGAATTAAGAC
>NW_008331311.1:0-264 GCF_000622305.1 Nannospalax galili | reverse complement strand
AGGAAGAATATATTATTTGGTTCACAGTGAGAGGGTGTAGCTCATCACAGAGAGAAGGTTTCACAACAGGGTCTCGAGGCAGCTGGCATCCACGGTCAGGAACGCTGGTGCTTAGCTCAGTTTCTCCTTTGTATGCAGTCCAGGGCCTCAGCCTACGGAACGGCACCACCACATCTAGACTGGGCCTTTTCTCTTCCATTAACCTTTTTGTCCTCATAGTCATACCAGGAGGTAAGTTTCATGATGATTTTAAATACTACCTAG
>NW_008331310.1:0-1089 GCF_000622305.1 Nannospalax galili | reverse complement strand
TGTTGGCTGCAATGGCCTATGACCGCTATGTTGCCATCTGTAACCCTTTACAATGTAGTCATGTCTCATCACCTTTGCTTCCGGCTAACAGTGGGAATTTATGCTTTGGGTATCATGGGGTCTTAATTCACACGGGCTTCATGTTGAGACTTGTTTTGTGCAAAACCAATATTAACCACTGCTTTTGTGATCTCTTTCCACTCTTAGAGCTGTCCTGCTCCAGCATCTACACAATGAATTATTGGTTCTTTTCTTAAGTGCATTAAACATATTGGCTCCCACCCTGACCGTTCTTACTTCCTACATCTTCATCATTGCCAGCATCCTGCGCATTCGCTCCACTGAGGGCAGACACAAAGCCTTCAGCACCTGCAGCTCTCATATCTCAGCCGTGGCTGTCTTCTTCGGTTCTGCTACATTTGTGTACTTACAGCCAACATCAGTCAGCTCAATGGGCCAAGGGAAAGTGTCATCTGTGTTTTATACTGCTATAGTGCCCATGTTGAATCCATTAATCTATAGTCTGAGAAATAAGGATGTCAAATCTGCCCTGAAGATAATTCTGGACAGGAGAGTACATTCATGAACAGAATCCATGTTTTTTTCTTTGTACACAGAAATAAACCTTTGGTTTTCCTAGATATGTCATTAGTTATGTTTAGTTTTCAAGATTCTGGAATATCCGTAATACATTCCTATGTTATATACATCCAAAATTTCCACTGGGTCCATATTTTGAATCTACATTGTAGTAACTGTAGCTGCACAAATATAATTAAACTAAAAGATTGTTATGTTTTAAGAAAACATTGATTCATTTACTATGATAATGGTTATGATAGAAATGATTTCAGCAATACATATTACCTAGTTTTTATTAAATATGAAACCCTTGGGGCTGGAGAGTTGGCTCAGCAGTTAAGAGCACTGACTTCTCATGCAGAGGACCCAGGTTCGATTCCCAGCACCCACATAGTGGCTACGAACCATCCTTAACTCCAGTTCCAGGGGAATCCAAAGCCATCTTCTGACATCCTGAGCATTGCATGACATGGGTGCCCTCACATACATGCAGGCAATATACTCCTA
>NW_008331309.1:0-236 GCF_000622305.1 Nannospalax galili | reverse complement strand
CTCCAGCCATATGCTCACACAGTATCTCCTGGACAGGAAACAGGGTGACCCAAAGCCTGGGCTCTGAGTTCGGGGTGGCTCAGCCCTTATGTGAATTCACCAGGAAGAGCCGAGAGGGCGGAGGTGCCGACGTGGGCTTTGGGACCATGTGGCGGAGTGTGCCTCCCTGATCTAACAAACTAATGCAACAATAAAGATGACAGACAAGGTGGAGGGGACAGAGGTGGGGGCTACTC
>NW_008331308.1:3943-4563 GCF_000622305.1 Nannospalax galili | reverse complement strand
TTCCAAAGTCAGCATTTCACTAGCATAAAAATCAATGAAAATATATTGAAAGTGAAATTTATATTTTACAGTTCTCATATAGTCAAGCATAAAAATTTTATGCCATAATTTTTGTAACAATATATTATCAAAGGTAATTCAATAAGGATATTAAAAGATAATACAGAAAGACAACTGGGACTTGATCATATTAATGCAAAGTTAGATTAATATTTTTAAAGCTGGTTAATGTTAACCAGTATGTTGGTTGACTGTCTCCCATACGTTTATTCCAATACAAGCATATTTTATCAGAACTCAGGCCTTTTTTTATAACATCTACAAGAATAAAAAGAAAATGACACTTCCTTGACTTTGCAGTCAAAAAACTATACCTACAAGATAAAATGGGGAGTTCCAAATGGGCTGTAGCTCCATTTCTTTTTTCAGTTGTATCTTGAATACTATGTGTATATTCACTCATCTGCTGATGAAAAAATAAAACCAAATTCCGTCTTTAAAAATAATACCTAATAATACCTAATGTTGCACTAAATGTAAAATACCAAATGTTATTCAATGACTTTGGCACCTAGCAAATGTGCTCGTTCTTTTCATTTTTACCTAACATTGATTGTAGT
>NW_008331308.1:2774-3908 GCF_000622305.1 Nannospalax galili | reverse complement strand
TAGTATAGAAGCTAGGAAGAAAGAAGTAGCAACTGCTATTACTGTTTGTGCAGAAAGTCACAAATTGAATAACAATTACAAAAACTCGTAAGGGAATACAGTAAGTCCTAAGAATATGGCATAAATATAAAAAATCAATTATACTTTATATACTTTAAAGAAACAATTTTGAAATGTATTTTTAAAAGTCAATTCCATTTATATCATCATCAGCAAGATACAGTGCACCGAGAAAGACATAATATGACTTTTGTGGTATCTCTGTAGAAATACACATCATTATGAAGAAGCATCAGGCAAATTCATATTTATAGGCAGTCTAGAAAACATTTAGCCATATTACTTGATAATGTCAAGACTAATAAATCAAAATGCTGAGGAACTATTACAGGTTAGAGAAGATCAAATTCCTATGAAAACTAAATGTGATGCGTGGTCATCAACTGAATCCTGGGCCAAGAAACATTAGCTATGCAGGACATTACTTGGATAATTGACTAAACTTGAAAGTAGACTGTGAATTAGATGATAGAATTGTATCAGTGTTAGATTTCCTGATTTTGATTATTATGTCATATTAATTCAATCTAATAACTTTTCTTAGGAACTACACACTAAATAAATTGAAGGACACAATTTACACTCTCTATTTTACAGTTAAATCTCTAACTTAAGTGTGTTCAGTAAGCAAGAGAGAGAGAGAGTAGGAGGGAGAGAAGAGGTTGTATGGGGAAGAGAAAGAGGGAGAAAAAAGGAGGGAGGGAGGAAAGAGAAGGAGGAAATGAACAAGATCAAATCAGCCAAAATATGAAAAGTAGATGAATCTGGATAAAGGGATGTCATACAATAAGATTTCAATTTTTATTTTACATTTTTATTAAGCTAACATCTAAATAAAATAGCTAACAAACTATACACCCTTAATACACTGGATAAAAGCGTTCTTACTATAGTTTTCCTTCTTGGGATGATAAAAAGCTAATATGAACACAACTGATCATTTGACAGTAGTATTTTCACTCTAAATTAATATACTGATTTTCTAGCTCATAATCCTGCTTTTCTAAAGTTAAATCCAAAAAGAAAGCTGTTTAAGGGGATTCTGGATCACATTCTTTCTTCTGCTATTTCATT
>NW_008331308.1:264-2672 GCF_000622305.1 Nannospalax galili | reverse complement strand
AAATATATACAACTAATTTGAGACACAGATGTAAGGCTGTGTGTGTGTGTGTGTGAGAGAGAGAGTTTGTTTGCAGAAATGTGTGAATGTGTAATGATTTTTCCTAATCTATAATGTAAATATGATGTTCTGTTGGTGAAATTTGTGAAAATATTGTTCCCTTATCTTTGCTCCTCTACACACTTCATTCTTTTTTTTTATTTCATGACTGAGACTGTGAAGATTTCTTGATTTCTACATACTATGTCCAAAATCCTTCCCCTACATTATCATTTACTTTTCTCTGTCTTCTTGTCTTTTCTTGTTTCACCTCAAATTTAGTTGAATAGAAGTTGTTATGGTTTTGGTTATTATAACGGCTTGCTTTCACTGTTGTATATCATGACCTAGAGCATCAATGCTTACTGAAGTGTGTGTGTATATATGTGAAGAAAGAAAGAAAGAAAAATGAAAGAAAGAAAGAAGAAAGCAAGAAAGTAAGGAAGAAAAGAAGGAAGGAAGGAGGGAGCTATAGCTATGTGTTGTGTTTTCAATGTATATTGTAGAGGGAAAACATGTCTTGTTTCTGAAAATCTGGGCTTGAGTAAGTGCACTTGCTGCCAAAGCACGGTAACCTGAGTACAGATCCCCAGCATCTTCAAATGCCAGGCATGGCCATATACATCTGTAACCCCAGCAGTGGTGTATGGAGGCAGGAGAATCTCAGCAACTCTCTGACTAACAAATTAACAGAAATGGTGAACTTCAAGTTCAGTAGTCCTGTCTTGGAAAATAAGATAGAGAAAAACAGAGGAAAACTCCCAATGTCTTCCTATGGCATCCACATGTGCATACACACCCACCTAAGTATGTGTGCATACATAATACACACACACACACACAAGCATCTCATTTTCTAGTACCTTACTGCATCCTTATGATATCCCTAAGAGATACAGAGGTCTTGAAGTAATTATCTTGTGATATTCTTTCCTATACGGCACTAACATAACCTCTCAAAGCAAATTCCAATAGTGAAGTGGTGATGAAGGTGCCATGGCTTTTGCCTCCAATCTGAGCCATGGTATTATGTGATGAGAAGAGACTAGGATTCCTTAGGAGACCTCAGGAGCTTTCCTTTGTTGTGAGTAGTCAGAGTAGAGGTGCCTACCATGTTACAGCACAATAAAAGCCCAAGACAGGGGTTGTGAAAATGGTTCAGTGGATAAAGCACTTGTTCTGCAGGCGTGAGTACTCAGAGTTCAGATTCCCAGAGCCCACGTAAATGCTAGGCAGGCGTGGTAGCCACCTGTCATCTCAGCACCTTGGAGGCAGAGACAAGCGACCTCTGGTCAAGATGAATAGCTAGATTATCAGGAATTAGAGAACTCCAAGTTAGTCAGAGATCCTGTCTCAGTAAATAACATACAATAGAGTTAAGGAATATCATCCAAAATTTAAAAATTGAACCACTATAATATACATCAAATTCACTACTGGGAAAATGTTAAAAATGAAATCAATGTGTGGAAATGACTCCTGCACACTGAAGTTCAAGACATCACTTTTCAATGTAGCTAAGATATAGAATAAATCTAAGTGTACATTGATAATTAAAGAAAATATTGTATAGATGCACAATGAAGTACTAGTTAACCTTAGAAGAAAGTACTTTCATTTGTCATACTGTATATAAAACTGGGGGACATTATGTTATGTTCAAAAGTCACGCAGAGAAATCTTGGTTATTTGTAAAAAGTTAAAAGGATGAGCTAATGGAAGCAGAGAAAAGAGTGATGGCTAATAGAAGATGGGCGTTGAGGGAACTGGAAGATATTGGTTAAAGGGGCTAAAATATGTTAGGCAGGAGGATATTGCACAGCACGGTGGCTTTACTTAGTATAATGAATTATATACCTGAAAAATTCTGAGAATATGTTTAAAGGGTTCTCTTTTATAACAAAATTTATAAGTGTATGACATAAAACATTTAACAGATTTATTTAGCCATTTTATGATGAACACACATGTCAAAACATCCTGCTATGTAACACATTTTTTTAATTTAAAATAGATTTAAAAGTCTTTGCATGGTTCAATGGAGAATGGTGGCTGCTGTTAGAACTAAGTGATTGACACCATCGTGGAAAGGATGATTTATCAAATTTTTGGTGTGGTATGTACTTATCGCAGCCCTCATAGCACACTATGTGCTATATTAATATATTTTCATAATCTTACTTTCCTAAATAGCACTAAATGCCCACATACTTGACTTTTGTCCCTATAGTTAGAATGAAATCATGAGCTGCCAGTATAACTTTGCATATCTGTGCTTCAGTTTCCTCATTAATAAAATGAGATAAATTGTGGCAATTACTACATGTTTTTTCCCTTTTCTCCACAACCTTGTTAGAACTTATTATCTT
>NW_008331308.1:0-176 GCF_000622305.1 Nannospalax galili | reverse complement strand
GTAACTTTTGATTTACCTATTAACCATCTGTATGCCTTTTTTTAGAAATACCTATTCATATGTTTTTCCCATTTTGTGTGTGTATGTGTGTATTAGTCACATTTCTATTTCTGTGATAGAAACAATGGCCAAAGCAATTTATAGAAGCAAGAGTTTATTTGAGCTTACAGCTCCAG
>NW_008331307.1:1226449-1227012 GCF_000622305.1 Nannospalax galili | reverse complement strand
ACCATGTACCTTTTGGCCAATCAGCCAGTTGTCAAAGAGGCTGACTGGCAATGAAGCCAAGGAACCTCAGATTTTACCTCAGATGGATACAAATAAAGAGAGGAGTTTTTTTCTCATTAACTATTGTCCAATGACCGTCATGCTAGTCAGTCGGATCCTGGCCTACTGACTTAAGGTTTTTCACAGGCACCCATATGGGTTTTGAATCTCCTGTAGGGTAGACACACCCAAAGCTTCAACCCATGGTTAGCAATGGATCTGGTCCTTTCCATTGCCTGGTGATGGGATCTTTCCATCTTATCCATACCTCAGGTCTCTGCTCCCGTCATCCCCAATGCTTCTGAAACCGAGATTCCAACTGACTTTCTAGAAAATTAAGAACATTAATAGTGAATAAGGCCATACCCAACTGTTGGTGGGGGCTCATTCCCCTTTTTTGTTTTTGTAATTGAATTTGTAGGTTTTGATGGTTGCGTTCTACAATGGCTTGACCTTGGGTATTATAGGGAATTCCTGTATTGTGTTGAATTCCCCAAAGTGAGAAGAAATCTTGTAAATTTTTA
>NW_008331307.1:1211802-1226271 GCF_000622305.1 Nannospalax galili | reverse complement strand
GGCTTCATTCAGGCCTGCTGACAGGACCTGGGTGGAAGCCACCTTGTCTGCGTCTGCATTGCCTTTGGATAAAAGCCCAGGCAATTCTTGGTGCCCCCTAAGATGTTGTAAGAAAATAGGGGCTTCTCTCTCTTTAAGGAGTGTAAGAGTCTGAATCATCAAGGGAGTAATGGGGTTCCCATCCAACCGGATATGAGAACCTAATAGCCCTGGAAGAAGATTGACTACATACAGACTGTCAAAAATCAAATTCTTGGGCTCACTTATCTTTGTTAATGCTAAGGCATTGGCCATGCATTCCTTGAATTGAGCTGAGCCATGACAAGTGTGGACATATCTTTTTGGTTTCTCATCTGCCCCCAGGTATACTATCACTGCAGCTCCAAATCTGCCCCCATCAGTGAAAACATTGTAGGCTTTTACAAAGGGCTCCCTTGGCCCCAGGATTTGGCGAGCGCTGCTGCCAGCGGGGCTGTAGCCCGAACTGGGCCTTCCCAGCCATCCCAGAGCCTGTTGCAGTGCACAGCCAACATTGGGTTCCTTTTTTTAAAATGTGCCTGGCTTTTGTGGGGGCCCCTGACTCGTGCACACCTTACTTCAAGGCGGGTCGGGTGGGTGGCTTTCACCACCAACCCTGTGTGCTCCACTCCACCCTGCCCTTCTTAAAAAGGCATCCATGGGTCTTGTTTTCATGGGTCCCTGGAGGCTCTGAAGCTGGCCAGGGCATGCCAGAGGTCCCGCTTCTTACTTTGGCCGCTTTTGGTTTCACTTCTGTTGCATTTCTGCATTCTTCCTCAAACTCTTCCCATGATTCCCATGTATCCCCAGTAAAATCATTAGCCCCACGTAGCCAGGGAGCCAAATGAATGGCCTCTGCCCAAACCTTTTGAGTTACCAGATCTGACAGATCCAATCCCCTACTTTTAAGCATATATCTCAGCACTTTAAGCACTGGGTCCTCAGGTTTATTAGTTGCGTTACCCACCTTTTCAGGTATCGCTTATTCCGAACTCCTGATTGGCCCCAATCCTTTTTTTTTTTTTTTCCTTTCTTTTCTTCTTTTCACCTTCCTTCAAGCTCCATGCTGAGTGCTTGTTGCAGGAGGTTGGAACAAGTGACCCCCGCACAGTGATGACTGGGATGAGTAAGTGTGCCGTTCAACAGACCTTGCTGCCCCCAGCACCAGGGACAATCAGATGCAACCGGGAGCCTAGTCAAGCAGGGACTCATTTATTACAGATGTTACAGAGCTTATAAAGGAATTTGGAAATCCCCCTCCCCTGTGAGGGTGTATCTTAAGGATGGTCATGCACTGATCATGCACTCCTCAGCAGTGTGGAAGTATCCTTCAGACTTTTAAAATAAGTCAGGCCTCAGCCCAGTAACTTCCTCTCGAAACTCTGCAAGGTGGGGTCTCTAGGTCCCCAAGAGTTCACCACATGATTTATTCAGGATGAACCCAAGCAAGGTATCAGCTTGATTAGATTTCATTGACTCTATTATTTCTCTTTTGCTATTCTTTTCAGCCTTTAATTTCTTCAATTATTAATTACTTTTCTTCAACATTTGTGAAAATACATTAATATTTTCTGAATTTTGGTATGTCTGTGATACTCATCCACTCTCTAATTATAACTGATGTTCTAAATAAATATATATGTGTGTAAATTTCCCCTTTTCTCCTGTAGATCCCTGAATTTAAAAACTAACATAAAATTTTATTTTGGATCTACTCTGCCCTCAGAAAAGGGCAAGTTTATCACCACTAACCAGGTCATGTCCTGGCCCGTAATACCACATGATAAGTAGCAATTAATGCTAATGATGTTAGCTGTGACTGTATTATCTGATTTTTAAAGAGGTTTTTCTAGGATATTGAATAGTATTCTATCCTTTGTCAATTCCTAAAATTCCTCAGTTTATGGATAGTTTTTATTTCTATATCATTGGTGTTTTTCACTTCATTAAACCCTTCCTAATTGGAATAGATACATAGGCTTAATTAAACACACATGATAAAGACCATAGCTAAATAAAAACCTGTCATGTCCTCATTGATCCACATTTCTTTCAAAAGCCTGAACTAGTGATTTAAACAGAGTACTCACTTCCACTGCAATTCCCCTGCCACACATCCTATACTTTCAAGATAGGGATGTAGCTCACTGGTAAAACATTTGCTTAGCATTACTTAGCATACTCTTCTTGATGGAGAGAGGAAAAGAAAACAGGATTTTTTTTTTAGTGTATATTTTAAAATGTGCATGCGTGTGTAGTACGTGTGTGTGTGTTTCTGTGTATCTGTGTGACATGAATGTATGTGTGTGGAGGCCAAAGTTTAACCTCTGGCCCTACTCTTCAGGAGGTCTTCATATTTTCTTTTTTTTTTTTTAATGAGTCAAGGTCTCTCATTGGGATATGGAGCTCATTAATCTGGGTATGATGTCTAGTCAGTTATCCCCAGGGATCTGCCTGTCTCCATTTCCCCAGTGATTGAATACATGTGTTTACTACCACACTGTGGGGTCTCTCCTTCCTCTCATGGGTTGTTGGCCACCAGTCCACAAGGACAAAGGGAGCAGAAGTGACAAATGAGGTCAGGACCACCAGTGAGCAGAATGGAAGAAAGCCCTTCAGGGGAGGCAGATTCAGTGATACAGTGCCATTTATTCAGTGGGGGTTAGGGAAAATATACTCTGGAGGCAGCAGCCAAAGCTTCAGCTGATAGGTGCTCATAGTATGCTTTATTTACATGTGGCAGGGGGATCCTATCATCTGGCTATAGGGAAATGCCTAATTATCATATAGAACAAACCTTGGGATAGTTTTTTGCAAGTAACTATGCCAAAAGTCATGTTCTGAATAAGGTCAGCCATCTGTGCTTGGTGGCACTTTCCAGGTAAGTCAGGCAGAGAGCAGGAGGCCCCCACTGAAAAGGGAGTCCTTCCATATAGCACCAAGCCCCTTAAATCTATCCAGACATGGAGGACTAAAACCTTAGCAGCAGGTCCCCCAACACCACACAAGGCTTTTTATGCATGTTCTGTGGGTGGAACTCAGGTTCCTAGGTTTGCACGGCAAATGATTTAGAGACTAAACTATCTCCCCAGCACTGTGCAAGCATGTAATCTCAGCAGATATAGAAGACTAGTCCAGGGAGAAGACTTCTAGGTCAGTTCCAGCTCCATTGCTACAAGTCCTGTGCCCCAAGTATGTCCTGTCTTCATCAACAGGGTCTTCAAGTTCTGGGAAGTAATCAAGGGCTGTGAGAGTAACATGTTCAACTTTGACACGTGTACTTCCATTTGTGTGTGTGTTACTCACTTCTCAAAATATTTGTTTTAATCTATGTGTCTATTATTTGCATAGTATTTATCTTAATCATCATATAATCAGACCATATTTTATTGTTCAGATAACCTATTTCCAAAAATTAATAAGTTACACCATTGATATTTTCTGGTTCTTGATAGCATCGCTTTTGGTACACACTTATCGTTCGCCTTCTATCTGGACTATCTCTGATTCTTTTTTCTTCCTTTCTTCCTTACTTAAGAATCATTATATATTTTTAAAGCTATTTCTTCTCCTTTGCTAGCCTATCAGCTGGAATTCTAAGTTCTGGTTTCTTAATGATAGTTGTAGAGCTGATAATACACATTCTAAAGTTTCAGTCTAGCTCAGGTGATTTGGGGCACTTAATATATAGAATAACTAGAGTATAATTTTACACTTTATTTCTCCTCTGACATTCTATACAATATTGTCATAAAAGTCCTTTTACATATAAACTTCTCAAGTGTTCTATTATATTTGTCAGACTCATTAACTTCTTGAGCCTTGACTCAAGAAGTCATTTGCGAATGACTTTTCTAGAAAGGACTGTTATAACAAACATTTACAAATAGCAACCAAGTTAATCATGTTCTGACATCATTTAAAACTCTTTACTCATTCTGTTTGCATACTGTGTACTCTGCTTGTTTAGAATTCCCTGACCCTTAATCAAAAACAATGCTATAAACCTTACAATGCTTTGTAATCCTGATGACATGGACTCTTACAAGCTAAGCTGAGTGTTTTAATACCTTTAATCTTATACTATGTTCCCTATTTATTCTTCATGGCTCATTTATGCCTCTGACTCAGAAAAATGCATGTTTGTATAATATTCAGTGATTAGATCTAAGATCACCCTGTGAAAGGAGTGGCTTTGAAAACAGTGTGAACAGCTCAAAAAAGGTTGAAAACAGCTTGTAGGCATAGGTTGAGTATCTATTTGTGATTTTGTGTGCTGTTCTGAGTGAGTTGGGTCAGAAAAATAACTTCTTCCTTTGTAAAATTCTTACCAAAGATGACTTATTCCTTTCATATACTTTGTTTGATGTACTGTTCAGTAAAAGAGGGGATGCACTTTGTTAGATAAAGAAACAGTTCTGAGAGAAGAGTTCTAAGAGAAATCAGAACAACGCAGAACCAATCAGGTTCACTCTTGGTTAAACTACTTAACTTAGTTTTTCCTTAATGTGGCACCATCCATAGTTCTACTTCAACTTATGATACTGTAATAAAATGCTGAGTTTTCGTATCTTTATAACTTTTAGAAGGTCTAATCTGTCCTCAAGTCATGTCTCCATCTCTAGGTTTCTAGTCAGTTAATGGTTTACAATGATAAAATTTCAAAGCACTCACAGAACATTTCCAAACATAGCAGATTATTTAGGCTTCATGTGCATATTACTTCATATTACCTACATAGTTATAATTCCTTATATTCTTTATTCTATTGGATTGATCCAGATGCATATAGTTTACGATTTTCTGTGGTCTGTGGGGCTGGCTTAATACTTTCTGTTGTTTAGACTTGTTGATGAACTCTAAAAGTTTTATGTTTCAAAGTTCTTTCATTTCAACCTCATTGTTCATCAGACTTTTCATCACTGTAGTGAAATAACCTGGAAAAACAACTGAAAGGATGAAAGAAGTGCTGGCTTAGAGATTTAGAAGTCATAGTCCATGTCTGGTTGTTGCCCTTGTCTCTGGGCCTGTGGAAAAGCAGAGCATCATGGTGTGGAGTGTGTTATAGCAGAGCTGAACACCTCATAGCAGCTAGGAACACAGGCACAAGGAAAGGCTGAACAAGACATATCTCCTGAGGATACACCACAGTGACCAGCTTCCTAAAACAGGTCCAAATAATGCCATAAATTTTGAATCTATCCACCAGTGCACAAAGTCAGAGGATGGGCCTCATCATGATTCAATGATAACATTCGCAGCTGAGGGCACAGTACTTAGCTCATCAGCCTCATGCCTCAAGTAGGGCATTTCATATTCCAAACTGCTCATTTGTTTTTGGTCTCTTTAAGACAGGGTCTCCCTATAGCTTCAGCTGACCTGGAACTTGCTATGTAGACCAGGCTGGACAAAGAGATCCGACTGCGACTGCCTCCCAAGCGCTGGAACTAAAGGCATGCAACACCATGCACAGTCCAAGCTATTCATTTTTAAATATATTTATTTGCTTG
Organism: Nannospalax galili; assembly: GCF_000622305.1. Classification (NCBI taxonomy): domain Eukaryota; kingdom Metazoa; phylum Chordata; class Mammalia; order Rodentia; family Spalacidae; genus Nannospalax; species Nannospalax galili. The sequence goes on along the minus strand of NW_008331307.1, from coordinate 1,220,743 downwards.
TTATACTTTGGTGTGCACATGTGTGTGATCAGACCATATTTGAAAATATTGTCTTCCTTCTTGACTTGTTCTCTCATAAGAAATTTTCTCATTCAATTTTTCTGAATTTTAAACAAAAGTTTATTACTATATTAGGATGAGTGTTCACCATATCCCTACTTGTGTACTTGACACTTTATAAGTCCTTGAAATCTTGCAACCTGGTGCTCTAATGTCCTTGTCTAATAATTCTTCCATCTTTATCCCTTAATAATCAATTATATTTAATAATTTTCCTGCCTGTTTATGGATTGATTTTTGCTTCTATACATGTGTTAGAAGCATTATGGATTTCACCTTGCTGTGTAATCTTTGTATTTTTATCTGTATAAATATTCTTGGGAGCTGTTTAGGATTACAAGGCATTTGTAAATACTTGGGTGTTTCTTTTCATTTGAAACCCCATTGCAGAGTCAAAATGTACTCTACTTACTCTCTGTGGATTCTAAAGTTTCCCATTTTGACTTTTACATTTTCCAAATATGCCTGGCTTTATGTGAGACTGAAGGTCCTCCTCTTTTAGGTGTTTTTCTTAAACCACCGCCACCACCACCACCACCACCCCACCCCCACCAGCTCTTAAGCGGGAACTTTCTCTCATCTTATGCAGGAAATTTCAGAGATCAGCTTATGGTTTCCACAGCTTTCTCTTTGTATAACTGTATCATCTCAGAAACGCCCTGTGTAATGCTAAGTTGTTCAGATGACCAGCTCCATCCTCAATGCAGGGAGTCCAGGTTCCATCTCTTCCAGCAGTCATAGCCTCTATCATAGCAGACTTCCTTTGCTGAGCTTCTCCATTTGCCAGTTTTATTGACTGATCTCAAAGTCTGTGGATATTGTTTTGTCATATATTTTATCTGTCTGTGATGACTCTGGAGGAAGGATAAATTTGGTCCCTCTTACATTCAAAAGTGTGGGCTGTTGATTCTTTGTTTTCTGGTAAAGATTTGGGGTTTACTATGCCACATGAAGCAATGGAACACTGAACTCTTACGAATCAGTGAAGTGATTTTGATAGCCACTGATTAGGGATTTCTTCTTCACATATTGCTTCTCATGAGATCTTAAAGAATATGCCCATATTCAATATTTGCATAACAAGCATCCCAGAATGCATCATTCTATTAATGTAATTGATGCAAAAGGATCGAGGATGTCATTTGAGGAACAGATTGAAGAGAGTTTAATTGATCTCTAAAAATACATTTTTATGTAAAAAATTATTTTGGAAAGAAAACTATAGTCATTTTCTGTGAAGTCTGCAGATTAATAAAGCCTCATGTTTTGTACTGCTTGTGTGACCTTCGTTTCTGTGGTGATGTCATGTATTTCCCAAGTCATGATGTCTGAGATACCGCTCATTCTTTAGGTTAGGAAATCTGTTCTCTATAAATGAATGCCATGTATATAATCAGAATGCAGTGAAAGTGTAACTTAGGTGAACACAATTTAAATATTTAATTATAATATATTTCTTCAAGTCAGGCATGAAGAGTTAAAATAGTAAAACAAATTAAAGGATTTCAAAATATTAAAACTTGTGATAAATTTTAAAAGAACAGTAAGCCTACTTAAATTATTTTTCTATGGATTATTTTGCTTCAATCAGCATTTTGATCACTTTCTGTGTTACTTTATCTAAAGTATCCTAGAAGCTTAGAATTAAATAAAATATGATTTGTAGTAGAATTTGAGATAAATTCAATAGGAAAAGCATAATTTCCAATTTTAAGTTTTCAAGCATAATCAAAAATTTCCTTTAGCAAAATATGATTGAAAACTAAAAGCAAATCAGTGCCCAGATACATTGTTCAAATGAAAACTCAATTCTGAATTACATTCAAATTTGGAATTTAGTAATATAATCATGAAGTATTGCGGGAGGCCACCCCACAATGTGACTCGGTTCCGGCCCACAGAACTTCCACGAGGTACCTGGATTGGGGGGTGGGGCCATGGATGAGGCAAACGACAAGAGAAATGGAGACAGGAGTCTGATCAAGTCTCGTTTATTGAAGCACAAGCAAGAATTTTTATAGAGAATGAGAACAAAGGCACACAGACTGCAAAACATACATCAGTCAGAGCATAAGGGCTCTGACGCACATTAAGGGAGGAATCTCTGATTATAGAAGAATAGAACCGTATGCTGGAAAGGAGAGCAAGGCCATAGGCCAGGGCCATCTAGCAAGGCTATCAGGCCCTGGCCTCAAGCCAAGGTTTTGGGCCAAAGTTGCAAGCCAAAGCCGTGGGCCCCGGCTGCCTGCCAGGGTTTCCAGGCCAAGGCTGCAGGCAGAATGGAAAGCTGCCAACTCGGGCCTGTCAGCAGTTTTGAGAGGTAGCCGAGACTCAGTTGAACCTCAGGCTCCAAGGCTCCCAACAAAGTATGACAACATACAGGCTTCTGGGTTGATTGATTTGCAGTCACCTAATGGAACTTTCATAAGTATCAGGAGGATATAGGATATTTGTATATGGGAAAATGACACAGGGATTTCCCAAAAGCAGCTTTGTTTTGTGCTGTTTTGCCATCGCTTATAAACAGAAACAGCACCTTAGTGAGACCATGTCATCCTGTCATAGCCCCTTCAGGTGCTGCAGTGTCCTCAGATTCTGGGAGACAGAAACAAAAGCTTACACCTTCATAAGAACATCAGAGAAGCAATGTTCCATGTTTGATCTATTTGTTTGTTTATTTAGCCTTTCTTATTTCAAAATTCTTACACGTGGTGGTTAAGGGAAGGTTTTAAATTTCAAACTAGGAAAACTTGAGAGACACAATTTTATCTAAAATATTCTATGACTGACTGAAAAATTACAGTAAATGAACTACTTCTTATCAAATGTGAGAGAACTCAAAGCTGCCTGCTTGGCCATAGAGGAATAAACTCCATAGTGTCATATGGGAACATATTTTAATAACCTTGAGAAAGACTTCTTATTCATTCTTTGACTTTTTCTCTTTATGATTCGTATTCTTATTCTAACAAAGAAATTCTTCAAAATGGGTTAAGAATTCCCAAGGAAAAAATATAAACTATCATCTTATAATGCTTGAGTTTTTGACACTGAAAACTATGTATTAAAGTCTCTTATGGAATCATCAGCAAGCAAGGATTTAGTCCATTTCATGGTAAGAGGAAGAGGGAGACTGACAGTAGGGGCAAAAGAAGGCAGGGGCAATGCTTTGGAACGACAGGGTGGAAAACAGCATTTGGACTCATCCTCATGGCCAGGAATCCTCTAGAAGTGGGTTGCAGTGATTTCTTTCATTTCTTGTTCTAGGCTGAGATTGTTTCTTCAAGAAATAAAAAGACACATTTCTAATGATATGAACTTTTTTAACTGTTACTAATTTATTGAATACTTGATTCGATTTAGGTCTTATATTTGGTACTGTGGAATAACCCAGGGATACTATTTTTTTATAAAGTATTTACTCTTAGGTGGGAATATGATACAAATACATTATTCAACAATTCATTTCAATGCTAGATAATGTATTTTACTTATTTAACCTCTGACCTGTCCATATGATGAATTTTCTTTAATGCTAAAATACAAAGGTTTCCGAGGATAAGCATCTCCCCCACTCCTTATAAAATGATCTCTACATTCGACTACACTATAACTCAGAATTTTCCAACTTCAGGAATTAAAAATTAATCTTATTTTTCAGATTTAAATTGATATATAAAGCCACAAATGTGATTCAGCAAGGTCACAAAAATTAAGAATAAGGTGTTGTTTTAGTATCAGCAGATTGTTCCTTTTATATTATCATGATAAAATCACATCCTAGAAAATTAGTGATTTCTTCTTTTTTCTATTTCTTTCCCCTCTTGTCTCTTTTATCGAGTAGTGGGGATTGCGTCTAGAGCCTTACCCATACTGGAAAAATGCTCTACCACTGAGCTATATCCCCATCCTTGTTTTAACCTTTTATTTTGAGACAGGGTCTCACTAAGTTGCCCAAGCTGACCTTGAGTTCACTGTGTAACTCAGACAGACCTCTAACCTGTGATGCTCCTGCCTCATCCTTCTGAGTAGCTAAGATCACAGGCCTGGGCCAGGAATTCACAGCACATGTATATACATTTGATCTCTCATACTTTCCTTACTTTTTGCCTTTCATGATATTATTAATGGTGGAGTGATATTTTATAATTACCTTTATATGAACTCATCTAATTATTTACATGCATGATTACTTTGTCTGCCTTTCTTATCTTTAACCCATTTTCAGTATTCTTTGATAATCATGTTACACATGCTAACTTCATAAAGCTCTGCCAGTTATTAAAATCTATTAACATTTCACCTAAACCAATTAGATATCAAATATGTTTATCACAATGTTGGAATATGTTTTGGTGATCTCTGATATATCTCATTAAAGATGAGGACACTGCTCTTTCAAACAGATTTGTGGATGGCTTGTGTCTATGAACAAATAAAACCATTAAACTTGCCTGTCTTTTTGGTTAAGGAGAGCTCATATTAATGAGTAATGATTTTATGTCAGACTCCAAGTCACATTTAAAAGTGTGAAAATAATTTGTGAATCCATTATAGCACAAATAGAAAAAAATGTCCCATGACATGGTCTTAAAAGCTGAAATCAAGGACTGTAAAACTCAGGTGAAAAGCATGGATTTCCTCTCCATTTTGTTATATGTAAAAAGTACAAATAGTAAATTAAAATAAAGAGTAAATGAATGGAGCTGTTACCTACAGTTAAAATCTAAAGTTGAATTAGTTCAAAGTATGTATTATGGAAAAAAGTAAATTAAAAAGACACATTTAGGTATAATTGAAAACATACAGATAAAGAAAACTGCTTTGAAATAGTTTGGTTTGACCTTCATTTAGCCATTATATGACTGAAGGGTATAGATTCCTAGCAGTAAATTGTGGCCTCATTTTGCAACACAGTGCTAATATTCTTTCTTGAACAGATGCAGGTAAAAGCTGAAGAAAAAAAGGACAAACAAAACTAAAAATAAAGCCATTCATATCTAAATACCTATAAATCCTTCAAAGGCTAATATAATTTTGATGAGACAAATTACCACTGCCCTCCTTTATGAATGCATGCTACCAATGACTTTTTAAAGCTAAACAAGGGACAGAAATTACGGCTTTACCTATGACAATCCTTAAAGAGCATCACAAAATATGTTTTTCATATATTTTTATAGAACATTTAAATTTCTTTAAAAATACTCCACCACTTTTCTAAAGCATGCATTATGATAAAATTATGCATAATATAATCCCACAATAAGATTAAATAGGATTGTTGATCTAAAGTAAAATATTATTTTAACCTCAAGATACATAAAATTTATTAAAACATTTATCACTCTCTCTATGCAATATCCTATACTCACCATTAGACAGATCATCAAATTAAATACATTATGTAAAGTGAAATCTGCAGAGAATTATTACTGAAGTCAGTGCAATGTAATTGGTACAGAAATGCTCGTGTGATTGAAAAAGAATCACACATAATGACAGGTTACCTCACTCCACTGGACAGCTCTTGAACCAGTCTGGACAATAATCATAAGAGAAACAATACACTGAATTCAGGCATGCATGTAACTTTGAAAAGAAACCAAGTACAGAATGTTGCTGTGGAGCTCAAACAAGTTTTCTTCTTTTGAATTGAGCTTTTAAACTTTCATACATTTCCCACTCAAATCATGACCCCCTCCGCCATCCATGCACTCTGCCATACATGCTGAGTCCTGTTCATTCAGGCTTTCATACCTGAAATGTCCTTCAGTGTAAATGTGTCCACTGGAATCTAGTCAGCCTGTCGAGTGGTCGCATGTAAGTCATACTCTACCTCACCCAGCAGCAATCAAATAGACCTAGTGCTGGCCCACTAGCTATTTCTCACCTCCCCTTTGGGCCCTTGTTTAATTGAGCTGATATGTGTCCCACATCTGAAGCCACTGCGGCAGGCTCACATGAGCAGACCTCCAGTGGCCTGGAGGCCTCCACCTCCTTATGTGCTCCGCATAAGGAGGTGCACATGGTTCTGCAATGGTTCCTGAGCCGTGGGTGGGTGAGGTTCCACTGAGGAGGTCCATCCTACACCCATGTATTTCAAAAAGAAGCTCCTTTGATGAGTGCTACACAGCATGTTTGTTGCTTCAGGGAGGTGTCTTCTACCTGGCACTGCATCCCCTAACAGGCGGCTCCTAGGTATACACAAACGTTAATGTGCAGACACTCTACATGCATTTCTCATAGAGTTTCTGGGGCATTGCTTTTCCGTCTAGGTTTCCTAGCCCCCAGGGAGAGTTGGCGCTCAGGTTCACTACCAAAAGTTTTCATTTTTTTCTACTCTTTACCAAATGACTTTCAACCAGAATGATGCCTGGGTTACACAATCATAGCAGAAACCATTTAACCATTAAAAAAAAAATCTCCCGATAAATAGATCAATTCCATACCAATGAAAAAAAACTAACAAATTATTTCAATGACTGGAGTTAACAAAAGACCGTTGTTATTACATTTTCAGTCAACTAAAATTGGAAAATAGGTAAGATTTCTATTTTAGCATTTTGATTTTTAAAAGTAATTAATCAATCATTTCATCTGCCTATTCAATAAAAATTTGGGAGCTGAAAATTATCTACTGAAGGACTGGAGAGATGGCCCCATGGTTAAGAGCACTGACTGCTCTTACAGAGGACCTAGGTTCAATTCCCAGCGGACCCAACACCCTCTTCTGACCTCCATGGGCATTGCATAACATGAGTGCACTTAAACACATGCAAGCAATACACTCATACACAAAATAATCATAATAAATAAAATATTTTTAGTTATCTGTTGAATTATAGCCGTAAACAGAGAAAAGAATAATATGGAAAATGTTAAAAGACTGAATATTCAAATGAACAATATTCAAGCCATATATAAAAACAGAATGCTGGTCCATAATCTTCAGCAAGCATTCCAGAAACCGAGTGTATTTTGTGCCACAAAACATCTAGTAACAACCCTATTATGTCTAAATCACACTTAAAGAAAGTCAGACTGATATCTTTAGCATCTATTATTTTTAGTCAAAAATAACCCCCTCAATAATCAGCATCAAAAGCCAGAGTAGATCATTAGCTGATGCTTTCCTGTTTTCACCTCTGCTATCAATCTGGGCCCAACCTAGGAGTGCTGATTCAGCATCCCCATCAGTTCACCTGGGATGCTTCTTCTAGTCAGACACCTGTACCCTTATTAAAGCAACAGCATCCAGTCAGATTATCTAACACTTTCCTTTTTCACCAGTACATTCTGTTTGTCATTGCTAATTTCAAGCTATTATAGTCGACTGTCTTTGCTATCTTAAAAGCTCCTTCTATTGTGGTTGGTCTTAATTAACTTTCAGAGCATAATTTCTGCATTTATTTTGATTTGTGAAAGAATTCATGGTTTACTTACAGTACTGCTCTAGTTAAGATCAGTGACTTACTAGTATAACCTATAGGGTTATCTAGGAACTTAATTCAAATATTTTCAACAACAGTAGTGACTTATGGGCAAACATTTCTTAAGTACTTGCTAGAGTTGGAGCTGTGAGATACTGTAAAGAATTGTCTTATAAAATCAGTGTCAAATAATTATGAGACGATGAAAGTCAAGTCTTGATAATGATTTCAAGGATACTAGCAATGCTGGGGCACAGGTAGGGCAAAAGGACTTCTGAACCCTCCCAGGTATCCTCTTCTAATTCCTTTCCAAGACAGAATGCACTTCATAGGTCATTATTTGACGTTTCTAACTGAATCTTGTAAATCTGTTTAACCTGTAGGATATTCTGGGTTAGTAAATATTTTTATTGTGTTCCTCATGATATTGTTTTTTTTTTCATTTTTATTTATTTATTTATTTATTTTTTGGTCTATTTGAGTTGAGACGGTCTCTCTGTAGCCCCAGCTGTCCTGGAACTCACTATGTAGACCAGGCTGGCCTTGAACTCACGGAGATCTGCCTGCCTCTGCTTCCTGAGTGCTGGGATTAAAGGCGTGTGCCACCATGCCTGACTGATATTCATTAGAGTCATATCTCATAAATGCATATACTTTCAATTTATTTATCATTAAAAAATCCTAAGGTTTTCTAATAGAATAACTTCATAAACAATGAATTTCTGCCTAACAAATACTACTAGCCTATTTAGCAGGAAAGACAATTAAGTTGGCTCTCTTCTTTTCTTCTGAGAGCGCCCACCAGTAATGAAGACACAAGGACTCTCATAGGAATTCTTCTCATTCTTTCATTCTGTTCAGTTTTGACACAGTTGGAGATTTTATTAAAGTAGTCTTAGAACTTTATTAAAGTATTTTGGGGTTTTAAGTTTTTGTTTGTTTGTTAGTTTGTTGTTAGTTCTCCTGTCCCAGCTGTCCAGGAACTGCCTATGTAGACCAGGCTGGCCTCAGTTTCAAAGAGATATACCTTCTTCTGCCTCAAAAGTGCTGGGATTAAATTGATCCCAGCTCAATTTCATTTTTTTGTTTTTAATGTATTACTTTTATTTTATGTGTATGAGTGTGTTTCTCTTCCACTGCCTTCTGGTTAAACTCTACTCATCTAGTTCTACCTTGAGTGAGCCATAGTGAACCATCAGTTGAGAACATGAAATCCTTCAGGAGGCCCATGATTTCGGGAAGGAAAGGACCAACCTGGGAGCAATAGGAAGTGAGGTCCTAGAGGAATAGGTGACTTATAATTTGGAATGAAGTAGACATTAGTTTGAAATTTGAGGACAGGAGACTCCAGAGCAGCAAAGTAGTCTGCAAGCACTTGGAGGCAAGATCCTGGAAAAGCCACAAGGCCTATGGAGTAAAGCAGGCCTAAGCCTACCCAGCAGCTCAGA
>NW_008331307.1:1210588-1211515 GCF_000622305.1 Nannospalax galili | reverse complement strand
AGCCTTCCTCTCCCACTGGAGGCTCCATACTCTGCCATCCCTGTCACTGTCCATTGTGTTGTCAGCACCCTCATCCATTCCCCCCTGTCTGCCGTTCTGGTCAATCTAGTCAGCCAGAGGTCCCTGTTCCAGGAGGGTCAGCTGTTCCTCATCTACGGCAATCCATTGTCAGTATTCCTTTGGATAGAATTGGGGTCTGCTGTTCATTTTTCCAGTAGTATGTTGGGTTACTGTCTGGAAGAGCCTTTATCTATCCTAGCCAACAACTCGACTGAAGGTATCGCCTGTCTGGCTTTGTTGTTTGTCGAGTAACTTTTAGTTATGTGTATGTATGCTCTTATGATATTATGTTGGCCCCTTTAATCTTTGATTATACTTCCCTTTTGGGTGTTTAAGGACATACAATTGGACCAGATAAACCGATTTGTTTCTACTCTTGAGGTCATCAGAGGATCTGATCCTCAGGGGTCCCATGGGGTTGGGAGGAGCCCCTGGCTCCTTTCTTTTACCAGCTCCATCCATGTGAGGACAAGTCAAAGGTCCTGCTCGACCACCGTTGGCTCCTCTTGGAAGCATGGAGGAAACGATTCCTCCGTGTTGACCCTCCTCTTCATAGACTGGACACTGGCTCAAGTCCATCTGGTGGGGTCTCCTCAGCTTCCTTGATCAAGAGGCCAGATGACCCACCACCATTACAGAACATTTTGCGAGATGCTCATAGTCCCTGGGAACTAATCGACCTAGGAGGGCAAGGAGCAAAAAGTGTCCTTTGTGTCCCTCTGACCCAATTAATATAGATCTCAAGGTATGTCTGTTAAACATCCAAGAAGGTTAGTTCCACCATCCTGGCATTTTTAATTACTGTGTCATGCAGATAAGTCTTGGGTAATGACCAGTTGGTCTCAAATAAACCTTATCTAGAGATAT
>NW_008331307.1:1200873-1206195 GCF_000622305.1 Nannospalax galili | reverse complement strand
GTTCAGGCCCAGGGAAGCAGAGAGAGGTGAGGGCTGGGCCAGGACCAGAAGTGGTGCTCCTGGAGCCCAAGAAAGGGACTGAGTTTCTTTGGGTGGGAAGGGTCAGGGAGCAGTATTGGTTCCCCAGGTGTCTGGGGCCCCAAGACTAGGAATGGCGCAGGGCTCAAACTAGGAGTATAGAACGGCAGGCCAGCTTTGATTTTTTTAAAACTACCATTTAAGTTTAGAATATCTTAATAAATTAGAAAATTTTATATTTTTTGCTAAGTTTCTCATTTAGGGTCTTTGTCATTCTTTAAAAATGCACATTAAGGAAAATCAGTAGACAAACCACGAAGGGTTACTGCTGAGTTAGTACTTTTTAGCACACAAATCTACCACATTTTAATTACCAATTTAAAAAAAACTTCTTAATATTCAAATTAATGCTTAAAGACAGTTGACCAGGATAATTGGATTGTATCCATTTAACTATTTCTGAGCTATGTGTTTTGCATTTCAGGCAATAAAATATTTAAAAAAATAAGTAAATAAATTATAAAAGGTATATTTTCTAAAACAAAATTTTTATTTCTACCAGTACATTCATTCTAACCTAATGGCATGTACAAGTACAATCATTCGCGTAAGATAGGAGAAAAACATTGAAAACAAAATTTTAGATTATTTTTATTTTTTCTTTGACAATTTAAAAATTGTGTGTTTACAATCATTCGCATAAGATAGGAGAAAAACATTGAAAACAAAATTTTAGAGTATTTTTATTTTTTCTTTGACAATTTAAAAATTGTGTGTGTGTATGTGTGTATGAGAGAGAGAGAGAGAGAGAGAGAGAGAACGAGTTTATTGGCTGCATGTATGTAAATACAATGACTGTAGAGGTCAGAAGAGGGTGGTGGATCTCCTGGAACTTCAGTTACAGATGGAATGGTTGTTAGCTGCCATGTGGATACTAGGAACCAAAACCCAGTTCTCTGCAAGAGCATCCAGTGCTCTTAAAGGCTGAGTCATCTCTCCAGCCCCTTCCTTAACAATTTTATATATTTATACAATGTGCTTTGATCACATCCACCCTCCACTGCCCCTTTCACGTACCCTAACCTCTCCAACATGTGTTCCTCTCCTTTTTATGTCTTCTTTTGCTTTCTTTCTTACAAACACAACCCAGAGTCCAATTAGTGTTGGCTGCATGGGCACGGGTGTCTGACCATCCATCTGAGTATGACAAGACAACCATCAGTAACAGCCCTGAAAAAAATGACTTTTTCCACAGCAGTGCCAGCAGTTACCAATGCCAACAGCTGCTCACAGCAGATATGAATGCCTACATAAGACCTATAAAGGTTCAAAACATTCAGCATGGCAGCATGCATGGGAGAAGTGCTCCTGTGCTCCAACCCTAAGTACAGCTGTTGGCATTGATGGATATCACAGTTGCTCACAGTTAAGAGATTTGAGACTTTGTGGTGTTTTGAATCAGACTGCCACGGGCTCCAAGTATTTGGACACGTGGTCCCTCTCTTCCTGTGCTTGCTTGAATATGTGAGCCCTCGGCATTGTGCTCTAACTGCTTCTTGCAGTGCCTCCCTGCCATGCTGTACTCTAAAACCTCTGAAACCTGTAACCATAAGCCCAATAAATATTCCCTTCTATAAATTGCCTAGTAAGTTGTTGACCTTAAATCCGGAGGAACTGATGTCTGATTTAGAAAGTCCTTTCTGCACCTATATCTTGTAGGGTACCGCCTATGTTTTCTTGTAATAGTTCTAGCATTTCAGGTTTCACAATGAGGTTGTTGATCTATTTGTAGTTGATTTTTCTTCAGGCTGATAGATAAGATTCTAATTTCAATCTTTTCCAAGTGGAGATCCAGTTTTCCTAGGACCATTTGTTGAAGATGCTGTCTTTCCTCCAGTGTATGTTCTTGGCACCTGTTTCAATATCAGGTGACTGAAATTGTATGCACTCATATTTGGGACTTCTATTTTGTTCCATTGATCTACATATATGTTTTGTTCCAATGCTTTGCTTTTTATTACTATAGCTCCATAATATAGTGTGAGATCTGGTAGGGCAATCCCTCCTACATTGCTCTTTGTGATCAGGATTTCTTTGACAATCCAGATCTTTTTCAATTCTGTATGAATTTTGGCATTTTTTCCACTATTACTATGAAGAATGTCATGGAGATTTTGATTGGCATTGCATTGGTCTATATATTGCTTTTGGTAGATGGTCATTTTCAAAATATTAGTTCTTTAATTCCATGAACATGGGAATAGTTCCATCTCCTTGTGTCTTCCTCAACTCCTTCAAAGTTTTAAAGTTTTTTTTTTTTTTAATTTATTGTAGAGGTCTTTAATTTCTTTGGCTAGATTTACACTTAGATATTTTTTGAGTTTATTCTGAATGGGAGGGTTTCAATGAACTCTCTGATTGCTTATTATTGGTATATGGAAACACTACTGATTTGAGTAAATTTATTTTGTATTGTGCCACTTTGCCAGAAGTGTTGATAATTTCTAGAAGTTTTCTGGTAGAATTTTTGGGATTTCTTATGTATAATATATCTTCGGCAAATAGGGATAATTTGGCCTATTTTTCTACAATTAGCAGCCCTTTAATTTCTTTCTCTTGTCTTATTGCTCTAGTAAGAATTTCAAACAGTATTGAAAAGGAGTGGGGATATTTGATAGCTTTATCTCTTTCCCGATTTTAACGGGAATGCTTTCAGTTTTTCTCTGTTTAAGTAATGTTGGCTGTGGACTTGTTGTATATAGCTTTAATTATGTTGGGGTATGTTCCCTCCAGTCCAGGTCCTACTAAGACTTTTTAAAAATATATTTTTAAAATTTTTTTAGAAGAAAGATTTCATTACAGCTTTAACATACTCAATTAGTTTCCAGAGCAAAGATACATCTCATTCAAAAGTGGCCATAAAATTTTCATGTTCGCTGTTCAACCTAATAACCACATAATGAGAAGAAGCATTTCATTACAACAGCATTGACACATTCAATAACAATTTCCAGAGTTAAGATGCATGTCTTTCAAAGTTGGCTGTAAAATTTTAGGTTTACAGTTGAATTAATAGAGTTATACAATATTGTACTAAGTATAAACCATGTAAGACATAAAATTAAATGAGGTTTTAATCTTAAAAGAGATCTCTATTTTATCATTAAAATACGCAGTTTCATACAGATAACTTCATTTTTAATGCAATTAACACTAAGGTGTTTGCACATGCGTTCTAATCTCTATATATCTGATTATTACTAGTCACAGTCGGTTACCTTCTGAGCTCCTTGGCATCTGAGCATGGATATAAAGTCATCAGGTAGATTTCAATGGTAATATGTTTCACATCTACTAATTATTAAAGAGAAAAATTTTATGCTTTGAAGAATTATTATTTTTTAATTTTTTAAAAATTTAATAACCACACGATTAGAAGCATTTCATTACAGCTTTAACGTATTCAGTAACACACTCTAGAGCAAGGATACATCTCTTTTAAAAGTGGCTGAAAATTTTTAGGTTCACAGTTGAATTAGTACCGTTATATAATATTGAACACAGTATAAACCCTATAAGATATAAAATTGAATGAGTTTTAACCCTTTAAAGAAGATCTCCATTTCATTTTAAAATATGCTGTTTCCTACATTTTTAATGCTACTAACACTTAAATGTTTGCACATCTGTCTTTAATCTCTATGTCTCTGATGATTACTAGTCACAGTCAGTTACACTCAGATCCTTAGTACCTGAGTATGGATATAAAGTCATCAGGTATATTTCAGTGGTAATGTTTATCACATCTACTATTTAACATGAAGTAAATTTTTATGCTTCCTCCTCCTCAAATATGACTTTTTAAAAAAATTGTTGATTTTTTTCTGTGTATATCATATAGAACATCCCACACAGTCTTATTCATCTATATACCACTTCCCAAATGGCATCCTTTTATAGCCTCCCCCCTCCCACATACTGGAGCCCACATACCCTGTCATCCCTGTTACTGTCCTATATGTTTTTGACACTCCCAGTCATTCTCCAGTGCCTGTCCATCTGCTGAATCTAGTCAGCCTATCTAGAGATCCTTGTTTTAGGAAGATCAGCTGTTCCTCATTTACAAGCAATCAGTTGTCAATATTCCTTTAGATAAGATTGGGGTCTGCATTTCATTTTCCCAGTTCTGTGCTGGGTTACTGTCTGGGAGTCACTTGTGCCACCTTGGCCAGTAACTCAAAGGAAGGTATCTCCTGTCTGGTATCGTTTCTTGTCATGTAGCAATTAGCTATACATATGGACTTTTAAAAAATTATATTGACCCCATTAATCATTAGCTGTACTTTCCTTTTGGGTGTTTAAGACCCTACAGTTGGCCCAGATAAAACAATTTATTTTTACTCTTAAGGTCTTAAGGTCGTTTGAGGATCTGTTCCTTAGGGGTAACATGGGCTTGGGAGGAGGCCCTGGTTCCTTTTGTTACCAGTTCCATCTATTTGAAGATAAGTCAAAGGTCCTGCTCCACCATGGCTGGCTTCACTTGGAAGCATGGAGGAAATGTTTCTTCTGTGTTGACCCTCCTCTTTATAGACTGGACACTGGTTCAGGTCCATCTGGTGGGTTCTCCATGGCCTCCTTGCTCAAGAGGACAGGTGTCTCACCACAGTTACAGGACATTTTGAGAGATTCTCATAGTACCCTGGAACTTAGTCAACATAGGAGGGAAAGGAGAAAAAAAGTGTCCTTTGTGTCTCCCTAACCAAATTAGTATAGGCCTCAAAGTATGGCTGTTAAACATACAAGAAGTTTAGTTCTACCAGTCTGGTACTTTTAATTACCATATGCCATGTAGATAAAGCTTGGGCAAAGACCAAATGCTCTCAGATAAACCTTGCCTAGGCATATATTACATTCTTTGATTTGTTGTATAATTTGTCAGTAGGTTGTTAGTGTAATGTGGATCCCTCTGGTTGTGTAAAACTAGCTAGGAATTGCTTCCCTCTTACATTGTCTAACCCTTCCACTGTGGTTTCCTCATTTAAGGTGCCCCTGTTTTTTCCATTTCTCCCTTAATAATAACCTTCGCCTAAGGTCCCACCTATCTTGAGCTCCTTCTTTCTCTTTATCCCCTAGGGTCCTTGTATAACCTTCCCTCCCACCTCCCCTTAAAATTGACAACTGATTGCTGCTAGATGAGGAACAGCTGATCAATCCCCCTCCCCTTAAAATTGACAACTGATTGCTGCTAGATGAGGAACAACTGATCTTCCTAAAACAAGGATCTCTAGATAGGCTGACTAGACT
>NW_008331307.1:1197459-1200618 GCF_000622305.1 Nannospalax galili | reverse complement strand
TCTTTGGGTATATGCCAAGGAGTGGTATAGCTGGGTCGAATTGTAGCTTCATTTGTAGATTTTAAGAGTTCTACACACAGCAGCCCCACCAGCAGTGGATGAGTGTTCCCCTCTCCCCACATCCTCTCCAACATTTGGTGTCATTTGTTCTGTTAGCCAGTGTGACTGGGGTAAGATGAAATCTTAAAGTGGTTTTAATTTGCATTTCCCTAATTACTAGTGATGTTGAATATCTTTTAAGATGCTTCTTAGCCATCTTGACTTCTTCTGAGAACTCGCTGTTCATCTCCTTAGCCCACTTTTAATTGGGTACTTCCTGTCTTGAGTCTCTGTTTTTTTAGTTTATTATACATTCTGGATTTGAAATGTCTGTCAGATGTGTCACTGGTGAAGATTTTCTCCCATTCTGTGGGTTTTCTCTTCATTTCCCTGGTTGCCTTCTATGATGTCCAGAAACTTTTTAGTTTAATGAGGTCCCATTTGTTGATTCTTGACCTTCTTTCCTGAGCAATTGATGTCTGGTTTAGAAGATCCTTTCCTACACCAATATCTTGCAGGATTTTGCCCATGTTTTCTTCTAACAATTTCAGAGTTTCAGGCTTTACATTGAGGTTTGATCCATTTGGAATTGTCTTTTGTTCAAGGTGAAAAATAGGGGTGTAGTTTCATTATTCTACATGTGGAGATCCAGTTTTGCCAGCACCATTTGCTAAATACACTGTCTTTCCTCTAGTGATTATTCTTGGCCCCTTTGTCAAATACCAGGTGGCTGAAATTGCATGTACTCATATTTGGGTCTTCAATTTTATTCCATTGATCTATGGGTCTAATTTTGTCCAGTACCATGTTGTTTTTATAACTGTAGCTCTGTAATACAGCTTAAAATCTGGTATACTAATCTCCCCACCATTGCTTTTAGTGCTCTATGTTGCATTGGCTATCCAAGGTCTTTCGTGCTTCCATATGTATCTTAGGATGGTGTTTTCCAATTCTGTGAAGAGTGTCATGGGGATTTTGATTATCATTGTTGCATTGAACCCATAAATGGCTTTTGGTAGGATGGTCATTTTCACAATATTAATTCTTCCAATCCATGAACATGGGAGGTCCTTTCATCTTCTGATGTCTTCCTCAATTTCTTTTTTTAAAGATTTAAAATTTTCATTGTAGAGGTCTTTAATGTCTTTTGTTAAGTTTATTCAGAGATTTTTTTTTTTTTGCAGCTATTGTGATGGGGAGTGTTTCCATGAACTCTTTCTTTGATTGCTTGTTATTGGTAAATAGAAAGGCTACAAACTTTTGTTTGTGAAATTTTTGGGGTCTCTTAGATATAATATGATATCATCAGTAAAAAAGGATAATTTGATCTCTTCTTTTTCAATTATTACTCCTTTAATTTCCTTCTCTTGTCTTATTGCTCTTGCAAGAGTTTCAAGCACTGTGTTAAAGAGGAATGGAGATAGTGGTCAGCCTTGTCTGATTCCTGATTTCAATTGGAATGCTTCCAGTTTTTCTCTATTTAGAATGATGTTGGCTATGGGCTTGTTATGTATGGCTTTAATTATGTTGAGGTATGTTCCCTCCAGTCCAATTCCCTCTAGGACTTTGAACATAAATGCATGTTGAATTTTATCACAGGTCTTCTCTGCATCTGTTGAGATGACCATGTGTTTCTTGTCTTTGAGCCCATTTATATGATTTATGATGTTTATTGACTTAGGTATATTGAACCATCCTTGTATATCTGGAATAAAGCCAACTTGATCATGGTGGGAGATCTTTTTGATGTGTGTCTATATGTGTTTTGCAAGTATCTTTTTGAGAATTTTTGCATCTGTGTTCATTAAGGATATGGATCTACACTTTTCCTTTTTGGTTGTATCTTTCCCCGGCGTTGGTATTAACATGATGCTGGCTTAATAGAAGGAATTTGGAAGTTCTCCCTCCATTTTTATCTTTTTCAATAAATTGAGTAGTATTGGATGTAGATATTCTTTAAATGTATGGTTGAATTGTGCTGTAAATCCATCTGTTCTTGGACTTTTTTTCGTCGGGAGTTGTTGTATTACTGTTTCAATTTCTTTTTGTGTTATGTGTCTGTTTAAGCCATTGATCTCTTCTTGGTTTAATTTTGGTGGTTCCCATGCCTTTAGATATCAGTCCATTTTTTGTAGGTTTTCAAATTTAGTAGCATGTAGGTTTTTAAAGTATTCCCTTATAATGTTCTGTATCTTTTGGAGTCTGTTGTGATGTTTCCCCTTTCATCTCTGATTTTGGTGACTTGGAGGTGCTCTGAGGTGATCTTTCCTTCTTTTGATTAACTGGGCTAGTGGTCTGTAAATCTTGTTTATTTTCTCAAAGAACCAGCTCTTGGATTCATTGATTCTTTGTATTGTTTTCTTTGTTTCAATTTCATTAATTTCTGCTCTGATTTTTGTTTTCTTCTATGCTGGTTTGTGTTTCATTTGTTGTTGCTTTTCAAGTGTCTTGAGTTGCAATGTTAAGCCATTTATTTATGTTCGTTCCAATTTTTTGATGTAGGCACTTAGAGCTATAAACTTCACTCTCAGGAAAGCTTTCAGCATGTCCCAGAGGTTTTGTTGTGCTGTATTGTCCTTTTCATATAGTTCCAGGAATACTTTTATTTTTTTCTTAATTTCTCTTTTGACCCATTCATCATTCAGGAGTGTGTTGTTTAATCTCCATATGTTCATGAGGTTATGTGGATTCTTCTGGTGTTGATTTTAAGCTTCCATTGCATTGTGGCCTGATAGAATGCATGGAATTATTTCAATCTTTTTATATTTGTTGAGGTTTGTTTTGTGTCCCAGTATACGGTCAATTTTGGAAAAAGTTCCATGGGGTGCTGAATAGAAAATGTGTCCTTTGGTGCTTGGATGGAATACTAAGTAGCTATCTGTTAGGTCCGTTTGATATGTTGTATTGTTTAATTCAGATGTCTCTCTGTTAACTCTCTGCCCTGTTGACCTATCTAATGGAGACAGTGGGGTATTTAAATCCCATACTATTAATGAGCTGGGATTAATCTGGCTCTTAAAGACCTATAGTATTGTTTTTCTGAAGTTGGGTGCACCAGAGTTTGGTGAATATATGTTCATGATTGTAATATCTTCTTAGTTTATTGTTCCTTTGATCAAA
>NW_008331307.1:1196320-1197317 GCF_000622305.1 Nannospalax galili | reverse complement strand
CAACAAAAAGATGGGTTTTGTTTCTTAATCCATTCACCTAGTCTGTGTCTTTTGACTGGGGTGTTGAGTCCATTAATATTTACAGTTATTAACGAAAGATGTATATGTATATTGAATTTTGTCATTTTTTATGTTCACATTCTTGATATAGCTGTGTTTTTCCACTGTTATGCCTTCATTGAATTTCTTTCCACAACCCTTTGTGTATAGTCATTCCTTTCTTCAGCTATTTGTATTGCTTCCAGAACTCTCTGAAAGTTTGGTTCTGTGGACATGAATTCCTTCAGCCTATTTATGTCATGGAAGATTTTTCTTTCCCCTTTGACTATAATAGACATTTTGGTTGGGTATAGTAATCTGGGTTGGCATCTGTGGTCATTTAAAACTGGGAATACTTTGGTCCAGGCTCTTCTGGCTTTCATAGTTTGCACTGAAATGTCAGCTGTAATCCTAATGGGTTTTCCTTTATATGTGACTTGTTTCTCTTTTGCAGCTTTCAGTATTGTCTCTTTGTTCTCTATGTTTAGTGTTTTGACTATGATGTGCCGTGGAGAGTTTCTTTTCTGGGCCTGTCTGTTTGGTGTTCTCTATGCTTCTTGCATTTGTATGTACATGTCTTTCTTTAATTTTGGAAAATTTTCTTCTATGATTCTGTTGAAGATCTGGTCCATGCCATTATCTTGGGATTCTTCTCCTTCCTGTATGCCTATGGTTCATAAGTTTGGTCTTTGTATGGTGTCACACAATTCCTGCATATTCCATTCTTGTGCTTTCTTAATTTTTTCCTAATCTTTGCTTGAGTGCTCTAGTTCGTCTACTTTATCTTCCAGTCTTGATAGTCTGTTTCCATTTCATTCATCCTATTGGTGAGGCTTTCTTCTGTCATTTCTAATTGGCTTACTGTTTCACTTCCTTCTTCATTTCAGCCTGAGCAGTCTTTAATATTTCTAGTGCTTTTCCAAATTTATTCAGAAGGTTTTTTACTATCTTCCTTCAA
>NW_008331307.1:1190574-1196208 GCF_000622305.1 Nannospalax galili | reverse complement strand
TTCATTGTACTCCTCTAGAGGACTATTGGTATTTGGTGGGGATATGTTATTTTGGTTTTTCATGTTATTATTTTTTCTCTCTGACTTTGACATGTGAATTTCCTTCATAGTTTCTGATTCTTGTGTAAGACTCAGGCCTTCAAGTTTAGATCTGCTACTTTTTGTAAATTTTATGTGCCTTTGTGGTTTACATTTTTGGAATGAAAATCTGGTTCGTCTATTTTTTGGTTCTCTCTTTTGATTTTATATTGGATTTTCCAGATTGCTTTTGTCTTCAGGAGTTCCCAGAGAGGCCCAAGTCAGATGAGGATCAGATGCTCTCAGGGTTTCTCCTAAGGTCTGGAGCCCTCCAGGAAAGATGTTGTCCTCAGGAATTTGGGGTTTAGACTGGCCTGAGAGCAGGGCCCAGGAAAGTTGCTCATCTTAGGCAGCTTTTGGCCATGACACCCAGAAATACAAAGGGAGATGGTGTCAGGAAGAGGCTCCAGGGGCTCCTGGGGACTGCAGGGAGGAACTGGGTTGGTCTGGATGCAAAGGATCAGGAAGCCAAGAGTCAACCCTGGTGTCCAGGAAAGAGGCTGGTGGGTTGTGCAGCCCAGGGAAGGAGAGGGATGTGAGGGTGGAACCAGGCCTAGAGGGCTCCCGGGGAATGCCAGAAGGAACTTGGTTCCTCTTGATGTGAGGGATCAGGAAGCAGTTGTGGCTCCAGGCTTGAGAGGTCAGCGGCAGTGTCCAGGAAAGAGGCTGGCTGGCTGTGTGGCCCAGGGTAGCAAAGGGAGGTGAGGGAGGGACCAGACCCAGAGGGCTCCCGGGAACTCCAGAAGGAACTGGGTTGGTCTGGATGCAAAGGACCAGGAAGCAGTGGTGGTTCCCCCAGTGTCTGGGGTACCAAGACAAGGACTGGTACAGTACCTAGGCTAAGAGGAGGGAAGGACGGGGGAGATGGTAGGGTGAATGAGGCCGGGGGAGTCAAGATGTGGAGGGCCCAATGGACTTACCTAGGAGAGAGGCCGGCAGGTCCTGCAGGCCCAGGGAAGCAGAAGGAGGTGAGGGCAGGACCAGGCCTACTAAAACTTTTATCATGAATGCATGTTGGTCTTTATCAAAGCCTTTTCTGCATCTATTAAGCTGGTCATGTGATTTCTGTCCTTAAATTCATTTGTATGCTTTATTATAGCTGTAATTCTAATGGGTTTTCCTTTACACCTGACTTGTTTTCCTGTAACTTCTTTCACACCCTATCTTTGTTCTGTGCATTTAGTGTTTTTACTAGGATATGCCATGGGGAGTTTCTGTTGTGATCCTGTCTAACTGGTATTCTGTGTGCTACTTCCATCAGTATGGGTATGTTTTTCTTTAATTTAACAAAGTGTTCTTCTATAATCCTGTTAAAGATCGGGTCAATGCCACTGACCTGAGATTCTTCTCCTTCCTCTATACCTATGATGTACAGATTTGTTCTTTACATAGTGTCCAACATTTCCTATGTATGCCGTTCCTCTGGGTTCTTTTTTTCATATTCTTTCCTTGAGTGGTCAAGTTCTCCATTTTTGTCATCCAGTCTTAGTATTCTGTTTTCCATTTCATTCATTCAACTGTGGGGCTTTTTCCTGTCGTTTCAATTTGGCTAATTGAGTTTTTCTATTCCATTTTCATTTTTGCTTGAGTTTTCTTCAGTCGTTCTATCTCTTTAGTGAATTCACTTTTCCTGCCCTGATTTGTCTTTATAATTTCATTCAGCCATATATTCACATATTCTTGAGCTTCATTCAGGAGTTTATTCCTATTTTCTTTGAGGTTTTTGAGTTGTTTTTGTTTTCATTAAAGTCTAAGTTCTTGAATTCTTTAATCATGTTCACAATTGTTTTAAATACAATATATTGGAGATTCTCTGGGTATTTCTCATTGCATATGGATATGAAATTCTAGCTTGCCTTTGCTCAGCTGAAATTTGTTTCTGTTTATATTGTTGATGTAGTTTGTTAGGAATAGTTAGTTGGTCTGTGCTTCAGGTTCTGCCATTTGATTTTCTTTCTTTCTTTCTTTTTTTTTTTTTTTTTTTTTTTTTTTTTTTTTTTTTTTTTTTTTTTGGTGGAACAGGATGGTTCCAGGCTCACTAGTCAAGAGCTCACCAGTACTGCAAAAGGACATGAGCCCAATTTGAGACTATAGGGATCCAGTGGTTGGGTTCTGGTGGGCTAGCCTAGAGCCCTCTGTCAGAACAAACAGGAAGGACCTGGGCCTAAAGTAAGGATGAGGACAGTATAGGGAGGGTCATTAGCTAAGTAGAGCAGATGTGAGCCTGGGAGCTGCAAGAACACAGCTGGTTTTGAAGCAGGGGGCTCACACTGTGGGTGGTCTGATGTACCCTGCTAGTTTGGAGGGCTCAGGTGAGATGAGCAGGGAGGGACCCTAGGCCCAAGGCAGTAATGGGGACAGTGTGGGGAGGGTGTAAATAGCTAAGGAGTATCTTTGAACCCTGGAGGAATAAGGATGGTCTTAGACCAGGAGGATCAAGACACAGTGGTAGAGACTGACTTACCAGGCTAGCCTGGAGACCTCCAGTGGTCAAGTAGGAAAAGACCTAGGTAGGAATGGGTACAGTGTAGAAGCAGTCTACTGTCTAATCAGAATAGATATGAGACTGGGAGTAACAAGAATGTAGCTCAGTTGTGTGTTTATTAATGGTGACTCTTATAGAGTTCTACAATAAAAACAGCAAATGAGATAGAAAAAAAAATGCAGAATGTAAGTGGGGCTTGACAAAGAACACTAGGGGGCTAGAGAGATGGCCTAGAATTTAAGAGCACTGGTTGTTCTCACAGAAGACTTGGGTTTGAATCCCAGCACCCACATGTAGGCTAACAATCATCCATAATTCCAGTTCCAAGGAATCCAATGTCTGCTTCTGTCCTCCATTGGCATTTCAGGACACATGTGCACTAACATACATGCAGGCAATACATGCATATACAAAAAATAAAGTAAAAATTATAAAATTTAAAAAAGAACACTAGCCCAGAATATACAATAGCTGGTAAAGTAGATAATGTGGGCCAAGCTGGCAGCAGAACTTGGCTGTCCTCACATGATGCTGAATTTAGAGGGATGAAAGATCCCAGAGTGAAGGGGCCATTGGTTCTTCCTCTATAGTTTTATAGAGCCATGGAGTACAGGTAGAGTTTAAAGAAGGTCCCCACAGTCCAAGAGGCCCCTAGAAGTCATTGTGTGATGTTATAAAGGTTAAGCCTGGTTGGCAGTACAGACCCCAATATGACGTGTTGGAGATGCCAGAGCTTTGAGATAACTGCCAAAAAGATCTGCACACAGGGTTTGGTGCCAGCCCAAGGGAGATATGCATGGTTTATGCAGAAAAAACTGGGGAGACTGAGCCATCTAAGCTTTGGAAGTAAAGTTGTAGACATCAGACATGGAGCTACTGGATTTGGTGTTTGCTCTGCTGGTTTCTGATCTTCCTTTGGTCCAGTATTTCCTCATTATACCCTGTTTGAAGAGGATCATGGACGCTTTAGGAGGTGTGGCCATGCTGGAGGAAGCACATGATTTGGATTAGACTTTAACAGCATATGGCTTGGCCACATCCAATCTGGCTCTCCCTTCTTCCTGTGTTTCTTGAAGATGGGCTCCCTCAGCTGTGTGCTCCGGCTGCCTCCTGTCATACCTCCCCCCCACCGATGGAATCTAATCTTGCTGGAACTGTAAGCCCAATAAACTCTTCCTTCTAAACTTTGGCCTGGTTGTGATGTCTTATCAGAATAGAAAAGTTTGTTTAAATCTGTTTAAAGTAGTGGACTTTAAATGTGTTGGGATTTTTAAGGACTTGGAAGACCTTTTCCAGTGGACCATATTTGATATTATGAAAAATAAATGTGGGACTTGAGGAAAAAGGTTGGAATGTTATAGTTTTTAAAGTGATGTGTCTGTCAGTCTAACAAGTAGTGGATTATGATGGTTGGTTTTAATGTCGACTTATCCCAAATAAAAATCACCCGTAGGCATTCTCAACTGAGGCATTTCCTGATTGCATTAATTGCTGTGAAAAGACCCATCCTAACTGTTAATGACGCCTTCTGGTAGGAGTCTAAATAAAAAGGGGCCTGACAGAAGGAAGATCATTTGCCTTTGTTTACTGTTTACTTGGCCACATATCTTGTAGCCAAGTTAATTTACCCTGTTGCAGCTGATGATGATTCCTTCCCTGATAATATAACTAGTACAGCTCTCCAAGGTACACCCAGATTTTCAGTGTCAGATTGGGACTACTAATTCCCCAGTCCTGTAAACTGAGCAACTATTGGGTTCTCAGCCTCTCCCATGTGAAATAGCACTGTGGGACTGACTATTCTAACTACTGAGACATCAAGATGCAAGCACTGAGCGTTTATATGGTTCTAAGTCTCTCAGCTGTGAGACAGCTGTTCTTACTATGTCAATGTAAGCCAATTTAATATTAAATTCTTTATACACACACATATATATATATATACAATATCATCAGTTCTTTTCCTTTAGAGATCCCTGGGTAATATGCCATGGCAGAGTGTTCCTATCATAGCCACAAAGTTGTAAATGCAGACTTTGTTAACCTCATATGTAGCTCCTTGTCTATGGGGTTTTCTGGGATGGTCTGTTAAGCAGAAACTTCTTTTTAGAAACCATCCTTACTTAAAATTGTTAAAATTCATCTGATACAATTAGCGTCACTGGAAGCAAGAATATAAGAAAGAGTAACAGTGCCTTTCCCATGCCTCTCCAATTAGGGGTGGGGCAGCAGCCTGCCATCCCTGATCTAGAGCCTGTCCTTCTTATTATCTAACTGGATTGCCTCATGTCAACCACAAACTCTTTTATTCATCTTTCTCAGAGTTCCAGACTTTTCTGTGTTAGTCCTTAGTCTTCCTTGTAATCTTACTTCTTTTCTCTCTGGAACAAATGTGAACAACTTGCAATTTTCACCAGGGGAACTTTTCCCTTGGTATGTCGAGAACTAGCTGTTTCCTGCACCAGTACTGTAGCTTGTTGGGGTCACTGCTGGATAAATGCACTGATGACTTTTCTCCACTAGTAGCCCTCACAGCACCTTCTAGTACTTGAAGGATAGACACCAGGAGAAAATTCTAGCTTGATATCTCTGTCCTGAAACCCAAGTATGTTACATCTTCAGCAATAGGATCTTGTCATCTACTTATGGGAGAAAACCAGCAGCAGTGGCAATAATCTGTGTTGTTTGGTGGGGCTTTGATGCCTCACCGAACCATAGCTCATAGAGAGCAATCTCACATCTGGCACTGGAGTTTTCATTTAATAACCTGTGTCTTCTGTGGGAAGCATTGTCCATTCATGCAGGGTACATATGGTAAAACTTCCGAGTTCTGGGCATGATGGTGCATGCCTTTAATCTCAGCACTTAGGAGGCAGAAGCAGGCAGATCTCTGTGAGCTAGCCTAGCCTTCATAGTGAGTTCCTGGCCAGCTGAGGCTACATGGAGACCCTATCTCAAAAAATAAAAATGTATTTTAAATTAGCTTACAAAGGAGTGAGCTTCTGTATACTCCCCCATCTGTTGTCTCCCCAATTTCCCTGCCAACATCTGTACTTAAAAACTTTAAACAC
>NW_008331307.1:1184753-1190531 GCF_000622305.1 Nannospalax galili | reverse complement strand
CCCTTTTTTTTTTTTTTTTTTTTTTTTTTACCACACCTGCTCTGCTATCCTCCCCCTTAAGGTCTCTTTCTATCTACTCATGGTCACTTTTAAATTTCTGACCTCTTCAGATGATCCAAAATAGACACAAAAACCTATCAATTCAACATTAGAATCCACATATGAAAGAAAACATGCAATATTTATCTTTTGGGACCTGAGTTTCTAAGCCCCATCTATTTTCTTACAAATTTCATAATTTCATTATTCTTTATGGCTGAATAAAATTCCATTGTGAAACTGAACCAAATTTTCATTACCCATTCCATAACTGATAGACATCTAGAATGATTCTACAAAAATAAATTTTTATTGAGATCCATATTATTCATATTTAATTATTTTATTTTTATTTTATGTATATAGATGTATTGCCTATGTGTGTGTAAGTGCAACAGTACAGCACAGTGCCAACAGAAGTCAGAAGAGGGTGGGTGTTAAACCCCCTGGAACTGGAGTTATTGACAGTTGTTGACTGCCATGTGGGTGCTGGGAACTGAACCCAGGTCTTTAGCAAGAGCAGTCAGTACTCTTAACCACTGAGCCATCTCTCCATGAATCTCATGAATCTTCTTCATGAAAAGATTCCATATATTAAGAATTCCTTAAAATGACTATCTAATTTCCAGGTTTCTTTTTGTCTTTGTTAAAAAAAAAAAACACTGAAGGTACACCATAGGCCATATTAGTAATAAACACTTGGATCTACTGTTGTTTGTTCGTTTCTTAAATTCTTTCTGTGTTATCATGTAGACACAAGGAATTATTATTTAAATGTATTAATTTAGTAAAATCATTATGGATTGGAAACCTAATAAAAATCTCAGGAATAAAGAAGTAGCAAAGAAGACTATTTAGAAAGATTTCACATATTAGACAACATAACCACCCTTTACAGTCTTAGCTTGAAACTAGTGCCATAGTCTGTCAAAGCATTTAGTCAAAACTTTGCATGGTAGATACAGATCCTCTCATTATATACCTGATCCAAATAGATATAGCCAGTCTCAGGGAAGCTAGAGTACCTTGAAGTATCTTTTAAGTAGATTTATTTCGGTGTGTCACATGGCTTTTTCTAGGGAGACATGAACAAATGTCTATCACTTGAGATAGGGCGCTGATGACAGACCAAAGAAACAATTCTTCCCAAGTATAGGTTAGTGAATCAATGAATATATTGGGAATATTTACAGGACTCCAGTATGGGTGGGTCAGAGGAAGCTGCATCACCCAAAATCCCATTCCATCATGGGTAAAGACTCGTGTAAGCTGTTTCTCTAGACCTGGACAATGTGCTGGTTCAATGTGCTGGACACTCCACCTCGCCCCAGCAATTGTTTATTGCTTATGTAACCTTGATGATGGGCCTTGTGAATTTTGAAACTTTCTTATATCTTGAACCTCATAAGATGCATGAGGTTCCTGAAACTTATGGTCTCTTTCCTCCAGGAGAGAATATTTTAATTGGGAGGAAATACCTACTAGACAACATATCAAAGTTATCCTGATAGTTTCATATTTCTTGACACGATGCTAGTATGGCAGAAGTGAAACAGCTTCATCATTTATAGCAGTGAATAGCAAACATAAAAAGGACAGCTTTAAAAGATTAAATACCTACACCCATAAAAGTAAGAAGATGAACTACATTGAACAAGATGCTTCCTTTAGTTTTCTGTATTGCCCTTCAAATATGGTTCATATTTTTTGTATGTGTGTGACATTAGTGACATTGTCTAGGGACTGTTCTTACAAAATTGCTCTGCCTCTGAGCCCCTAAATAACCACTGAGTTTTTTTTCAGTGTGAGTAATTTTTATTTGCTTGTTTGTGTTAGCTACAACTGGCCAAAATGTAGAGGATAAGAGATGGTAAGGTACAAGTTGCTGGATAGGACTCCTGTATTAAACCCCTGCCACCCAAAGTTCAGGGACCATTGTGGAAGAGGGGCAGAAAGACTGTAAGAGCCAGGGGTGGTAGATGGTCACAAGGAAACAGTCTTCCAGGCATCTGGGAGCTTGCACATATGAACGTACAGCAATAGTGACAGCTTGCACAAGACCCATGCAAACTCAAACCAGACAAGAACCCAGTATAGAAGAGTGGAAATAGATAAGAAGCCCTGACCTTAGCTGAGGAACTATTGGCCATTGATTACTGCTGGGTGAGAATGATGCTAGATAGGTTCATCAATGGATGAACTCACGCGGAGGGACATCTGGGAACACAAACTTGATTTGATAGGCATTAACATATATGAAAAATGAATGAAATCTCTTAGAGGGCTATGGAGGGTTTCAGATAGGGAAGGATGTCTAAATATGATCAAGATGTATTACACGAAATGCAGAAAAATTCAATAAACTATATAGAGAGAAAAAGAAAAATTCTGAATGGCTCTGGAAAGACTTATTCCGAAGTGCCATTTTAAACAGAGAATTTCTTTTCTATTCAGGGAAGAATAGTCCTATATAGTTATAAATTTGATTGAACAAATATAGACCTACACCAGAACAATTTACATATTTTTGAATGCAAACACTATAGATCTATTTGAATTCTATGGCTCTGGCTAAATTTGCCAATGGTGATACTATTACAAGATTTGAGTGTGTGCAGATTATTACTCCTCCTGGGAGAAAGACAGTGTTTCCAATTGGAACTCATTATATAGTCCAAGCAGGCCTTGATCTTACAGAGTTCCACCTGTTTGTGTGTCCTGAGTGCTGGGTTTAAATGCCTGTACCACCATGCCTGGCTATATTCAGGTTTTATATATTTAAATTATCCCCCAATTCTTCTTATTTCTGTAATTCATTGTGTCCACCAAAATATTCAAGACACTATATGCTTTCTGCCACCGAATAATTAAGAAGTCTGCATGTATGCCATAAGTATTTAAGTTATGTTGCAAATCATGGCTCCCTTGAGTATCTTAGAGACTTGAAAAATCTGAGGTGCTTGGAGAACCCTGGCTTAATGTCTTGGTTGATAAATAACTGCATGTCCTTAGAGGACAGCATGGTTACCCCATGGTTAGGACAGTAGCAACCAATATGAACACCTTGTATTTCTTACTCTCCTGTCCATTGAGCAAGGCCAAAGATCTGAACATCTGAACGTACACTATAGTCACACGTACGCAATTTCCAGAGGTGTACAGTGGGCCCAGTGGTGAAACAGCTGAAGTTAGCAGAAAAGGAGCTTAAGCAAGCTAACATAAGGCTGAATAGATACAAATGTAGATCTTGATACAAATGTAGGTCTTGATTTCACTACAGATGAGTATATGTATGTCATACAGATATACATTAGATAAAGTGTACTGCTTCTCACTAACCTCATAAACGACTACAAATTCCCCCTGTTGTAAGTTCTACACCATTGAAATGTGATAATTTTCTGTGCCATGTAATGAAATAATTGGAAGCTTTAATACAGTTAACTTTTAATGTGATCAAGATATGAATACAAACCAGTGTGCAATCAAGATGGTAGGACCAGTGTATGCTTATTTCTGTCATGACACCTGCTTAGCCTGTCCTCTCTGTCTTGGACAATCACTGAACTCAAAACTCCATAGATTTTTGGTTTTAATGAAATTGAGTTTAAACAGAGCTTATCAAATCATTTGGGAGATAAGTAATAATTATATGATAACTCATGAATTACGTATGCACTAGCAAATACACACCTGCACACTCACATGTATATATGGTAGGATGATAGGCAACTAGCAGCAAAACAACTTAATGTCACCCAAGTCTTAACTAGTAAGAATAGAAAACTTAGATTTAGAAATTGTCAAGAATAAATCCAGTTTTTAAACCAACTTGGAATAGATTGATAAATATTTCAAGTCTTGGAATATATTTCATAACATTCTTAAAATTAATTAAAAATAACATTCTCAAAAATTATTTATTTAAATTCACTTCTAATCAGTTCAACTTAACAGATATTTATTGTCCACTAAGGGAAGAGAACATGGAATGTTCAAAAGCTTATCAACTGTTATTTATTTAGGGACACATACTCTTTACTTCTTTCTAAAGACAATTTTATTTGTATTTTCTTTCTATACAGAAATTGGCCTATTGGTGAGTATACAACCCAAGATTCCTGAATTATATCTTTAAAAGGAATTAACTCAAAAGGATACTTTGAAATTCCAGGTCCTTTTAATAAGATGATGCTATACAGCAGTCCTTGGCATATACCCAAAGAACTCATCCTATTGTAGAGACACTTGTACAAAAATGTTTGTTGCTGCTCTTTTCACAATAGCTAAGAGATGGAAGCAACCTAAGTGCCCCTCAACTGATGAGTGGTTAGCAAAATTATGGTATATTTACACAGTGGAGTTCTATTGAGAAGTAAAGAAAGATGAAATAATGAAAGCTGCAGGTAAATGGATGGATCTAGAAATTGTATACTAAGTGCAGTAACACGCATTCAGAAAAACAAATGACATATGTTCCCCCATCATATATGAATCCTAGCACCAAATCTTTTTAAATTTCAGGTCTTTTTAATGAGATGATGCTAAGCTGCAGTCCCTTCTGCACGAAATAACTACCATCATCACAACTTCGGCTGAGCCTGATGACTAAACACCGTCACAATTAGACTTGTTGGCAGTTGTGCTCATTCATTAAAGGAGAGCCAAGCAGGGACATTGGATGCTCACCTCAGTATCCAGTCACTCTTCCCAGCCAACTGTATGTAATTTGGCTCTAATCACACATGGCCTCCTGGATTTGGGGAGGGCTAAAGTATACATTCTGGGGAAGGCTAGGAAGAGAAGGCATGACCCATGCTGGATAAAGGCTTTCCAGTGTGCATACCCTCAGGTCATACAGTCTCCCCTCAGTTATCTCGGTAAGTAAGCTCAATAAATTCATTGGTTCCCCAGTAAAACTTTAATCAAACATTGGCTCAACACTAGAACCTTGAAAGGGAATAAGTATTGCTTAACATCCCCAGGAAAAGAAGTCTCAGAACAGATGGAAAATCTGTTCGTTAATGCTGTTATGTCTCATAATTATTTTTAAAAAAGAAAATGAGATATAGGAATAGAGATATTTTCCAAAATAGAAGAAATGAGAAAGCCTAAGCAAGTGATGGAGGTCTGACTAGGTTTCTTATGATATATTAAGAATGAGACAAAAATATACATATAATCTTAAAATTTCTGTGGTCATAAATTAGCCAACTAGTTTAAGGAACAAAATATATATCTACTCAAGGTCTATCATAGAATACTTGGTTTTTTACCCAAGCCTTATCTATATAACACAAGATAATTAAAAGTACCAGACTGGTAGAACTAACCTTATTGGATGTTTAACACCCACAGTTTGAGGCCTATACTAATCTGGTCAGAGGGATTTAAAGGACAGTTTTTGCCTCTTGCCCTCCAAGGTCGACTAAGTTCCAGGGGACTACAGAACATCTCTCAAAATGTCCTGTAACTATGGTACGTCACCTGTCCTTTTGTTCAGGGAGGCCATGGGTACCCCACCAGATGAACTTGAACCAGTGTCCAGTCTACAAAGAGGAGGGTCAACTCAGAGGAAACATCTCATTCATGCTTCCCAGTGAAGCCAGACATGGTTGAGCAGGACCTTTGACTTATCTTCACATAGATGGGACTGGTGAAAGAAAGGATCCAGGGGCTCCTCCCAAGCCCATGTGACCCCTGAGGAGCAGATCCTCAAATGACCTTATATGATTTATA
>NW_008331307.1:1178222-1184603 GCF_000622305.1 Nannospalax galili | reverse complement strand
AAATCTTTGTCTCCAATACTGTAGTGCCCACCTGTAGGTAAGGGAGATAACTATCGTTCTAAAATGATGGATAAATTTGTTTTCTCCCCCTATCTAAAAGCCTTCGAGAGGGAACTGACACTGATTCTAACCACTCCAACAGCTATCAAAATACCTGAAAGCAAATCCTGAATCCATCACTCTAGAGTCCAGCCTTGGAAGACACAGGAAAAATGAGGATTAACCCAATAGAGGGATGCTTTTGGAAGCTCTTGTTAAGAAATTCTAGGGGGCTCTCACTTGAACATTTGAAAATTGCCCTTTTTTCTAGTTCCCCTAGTTCCCTGTCTAGAACTTGTAATGCTCATTACTCTTGCCTTTACTTTTCCACATCTTCTATTCATGATTCAAAGACTTTCTTTTCATCCTTGAGATAAAAGTTATGCAATTTGGTAATCTTTTAGATAGACCCACTGAAGGGGTACTCCAATTGCCTCACCCTGCATCACTGTTCAGCATGGAAGAAGCCAGAGTGGTCTGTGTTCCGATTCCCTATGGCATTTTGGGTAACTTCTTCAGAGGATGGTGTGATAAGAATAGGAGGTAAGAATTGGCTAGGCAATTAGGGTAAAAAGACCCCAAAGAAATGTAGCCAGTTTCTTGACGAAAAGTCAAAATGTCCTTAGGCCTCTTAGCAACATATTCCAGTTCCAAAGGCCAAAAATGTTGAAAGTATTTGGGAGCTTGTATCTAATCCTTAAAAGATTTTAGGGTTACCTTTTCAGAGGCAGGAATGTTAGAGTAGCTAAAAGCCCAGTAAAAAATAATAAATAAATCAAAGGAAAAAAAAAGAAAAACGCAAAGCATGACAAGACGATAGGTTTGCCAGTTGATTGTGAAGTGGCAAGGAAGAGAAGGGTTAGCTAAACAAGGTCTGTTGTTCAGGTTCCCCGGGCCTCAGTGGCCCCTCTCCGGGCATAAGAATGTATGGTGTCTACTGGTGCCAGAGGACAACTTCCAGGCAGAAGTCTCATCTGCTTATGGGAAAAAAGGGGAGCTGGAAGGCCTTCCTGCTTGTACTGTTTTTCAAGTACCTTTGAAGTAAAAAGAAAAAAAAAATCTTATTTAAAAAAATCTGAAACTCTGTAAATAATTCCCTGATGAAAATATAGGGAAAACACTTCAGGGCATCAGGTAGGGAAGAACTTTATGAATACAATACCAATAGCACAGGAATTAACCCAGGTATCAGCAAATGGAACTATATGAAATTAAATTTTTTTGCACGGCAAAGGAAGCTTTCATCAGAGCACACAGACAGCCCCACAACAGAAGAAAATCTTTAAAACTCTGCATCTGACAAGGCACTAATGTCCAAAATATGCAAAGAAGTGCAAATTTTAAATACCAAGGAAATATATTAGCAAACGAATTTCCAACAAATTGAATAGACAGTTTACAGGAAAAGAAATACAAATGGCAAACAACTAGTTTTATTTCTTTATTTACTTCATATATTTTTTATTAAATTTTTATACATTTCAAAAAAAGTCACCTTACTCAGACCCTTAACTTGTGGTATTTTGTGTGTTGGTTTTTGGGTTTTTTTCTTTGTTTTGTCTACTATGAAATGAATTGAGGGTCTCACCAAGCTCTTTCATCTTCAATGCATTGTTTATTTACAAGATCTCAAATTTGCTAAAAAAAAAAAGTAATGATCTCTTTTTAAGAGCTCACTTTTCAGTCAAAATTATAATTTAGGGGACTGGAGAGATGGCTCAGAGGTGAACAGCACTGGCTGCTCTCACAGAGGACCTGGATTCAATTACCAGCACCCACATGACAGCTAACAATTGTCTGTAGCTCCAGTTCCCTGGGATCCAATGCTCCCTTCTGACCTCTGTGCACAGTCCGCGATTTGGGTGCACCTACCTACATCTAAGCAATGCATTCTTACACATAAAAATAATAAAATAAAATAATTTTAAAATTATGAGTTAGAAAGAAATAATAAAGTAAAAGGAAAGGGCTTTCTTTGAATTTAAATTCATGGTTATATTGATGCAATAATTAATTAAAATAGAAAACTTGTCTATTATCCAAGAAATTTCTGGTCAGAACTCATTATTCATAGTAAAATATTAGAATCTACATATTCAAACATTAAAAATCCATAATCAGTCTTTTTTTCTTAATATTTATTGAGCTTTTATACATTTCATACAAAATTTCCCACAACCATGCCCCCTGACACCCTCCACCCACCCCCTGCAAGTTCTCATGCACTTTGACATACATCTTAAGTCCTATCCGGTCAAGCATTTGTATCCAGATGTCCTTCAGGTAAAATTCAACCACTGGAGTCTAGTCAACTCATCTAGAGCTCATAAGTGAGGTCCACTCTATCTCACCCAGTAATAACCAGTCTCCAACAGTTCCCAGGCTAGGGCCAGCCGACTACACATTTCCCTATTTCCACTCTGGGCCCTTATCTGATTGAATTGGCCTGGGTCTTGTGCTCTATACCACCATTGCCACAAGTTCACATGTGCAACTTTCCAGTCACCTGAAAGCCTCTGTTTCCCTATGATCATAGACCAACCCTGGCTCTTATAATCTGAAATGGTCCCTGAGCTGTGAGAGGGTGAGGTTTAATATAAGAGCTCTATCCAGGGACACTCATTCTGCAGTCTCTTAGTCTCTAAAACTTCCAGTTGTGACCCTCTCTGCACCTTGTACTCTGTTGTATAAGGAAGCGGTACCTGGTGAGAGTTGAGGGATGCACTAGTATTCTCTCTATCCCCAGTTTTTCTATGTTCCATGACCCTGAGGTGTAGAGGTTCCACTGTCTAGAGATATGACAGAGATAGTGTTTTCTCTAGGATTTATGACCTTTTCAGTCATGTGTATTCAGCTGTGTTTATAGTGCCACCCATGAGTTACCTCCCATTAAGAGGATTTTAAGTCCAATAAGATAGCTGTTGATTACCCCCCAAATAATAGTGTCACTACTGCACCGATAGAGGTAGTTTGCTGT
Source organism: Nannospalax galili (assembly GCF_000622305.1). NCBI lineage: Eukaryota > Metazoa > Chordata > Mammalia > Rodentia > Spalacidae > Nannospalax > Nannospalax galili. The sequence goes on along the minus strand of NW_008331307.1, from coordinate 1,181,587 downwards.
GCCAGTCATTATGGTTTTTAAGCTTTAGAGCTGTGTTAGACCATTGACTGATTTTTCTCTCTTATCAGCTTGCATATTCTCCAGAACTATGAGAGTTAGTCTTCAGGTAGAAGACTTCCAGGTCAGTTTGTGCTCCATTGCTCCAAATCCTGTGCCTGAATTATGTCCTGTCTTCAGCAGTAGGGTCTTATCTTCAAGTTTTTGGACATAATATGTCTTAAAAATAAATTTCTAAAAAGACCAAAAAAATTTCAAAACTTCATGGTTTTAAAAACTTCATTTTTTAAAGTTTGAAATGCTAATTATTGGTTTTTCTTATAGATAAATCCTATTATTCATGAAAAATTTCTATGACTCACATCTGTTAAGAAAAGTCATTGTTTCTCCTGTCCCCAAATTATATTTGAACATGAACCCTCTTTGTCAAAACTACTTTAGAATATTACATATTATTTGCTAATACAAAGAGAAATTATTCTTCTAATAAGTGCATCTTACTGAGAAAGAAGCAGAGGCAGATGTTTCCTAAGCAACGGACTCCCAGATTCTTAAAACAAAACAAAACAAAACAAAACAAAACAAAAAATCCTAAGAATAATATAAAGCATATAATAGTTATCACCCTCAAAATAATTCACTTGCTAATGACTAACAATAATTTCTTCTCCATGAAAGAATGATGTGCAGCAAATACAATAGAAACTGATTATGTTGTGTTGTTTGGTAGAAGGAATAAAAGGTAAAATTAGTCTAAGAATTAGCAACACTATGATCGCACTGGTTTGATATTAAAAACAATAAAATGTGAAGTAAATCTTGAGCATTTCTGAAGGTTCAGCTAGTAACTTTGATGATGGAAAGATTTTTTTCTTTCTCCATAGTGCTTATAAATTTATGAAACTTTTAAATGAATGCACAGTTGAGCCAGTGAATCACGTCTCCTCAGATCCCTGGTGAAAACCATTATACTTTGAGCAAAGGAAATTCCCACTTAGCAAACCATAACTGCATGCCACCTATTGTACAGCTGATTCCATCAAATGCTTTTCAGTTAAAGAAAAATGTGAATTCCTAATGCATTAGTCATTCAGCTAAGAAAGCAGGTTCTTTTCATTTTGAAGTCCCATTGTTCTGCTTGTAGGATATATGATTCACTCATTAAAGGCTTGTTTGATGTAAAAAACACAAATATTAATCTCTGATTATTCATAAATATTTTACCTAGATTTGAAATGATTTTAACAATATCCTCTCTAATAATTTTTTAAAATTATTCTGAGCACAATGAAAGAATTATAAATTATCCCTCTGATTAAAAGTAATTTGGGGATTTCTGTTCTGAATAATTGAGACCAAAGCATTACTTCACTCTCAGTAATCTGTACAAAGTCTCACATGCTTTATTTTTATCTACCTTATAGCTACCTGTATGGTGGCATAAGTGACTTCTCGGAAGAATGTGTGCATGGCTTGTTATATAGTTTGATTAAATATAACATTAATAGCACAATCTTCTCTTTACAAATTTAAGCATACTTAGATATGTGTAGTGCCCCAGGCAGTAACTTAATTAACTGGTTTGTGTAACTACATGAGCCAACATACATAGAGAAATTATGTTTTATTTATTGGATATTTATATAGATGTATATACACATACATACATACATACATATATACATACATACCATCAATATGAAGCAGATGGGGAAATAAAATTCCTGTGCTCTTTGATTTCTTGTTAGGAGATTATTGTCTTCAACTAGTTTTCCTTAAGTATGGCTTACATATTTTCTCTCACCAGTTCAATTCCTCAATGAGCTAAACCTCACCCTGAGGTTGTTAGTCTGATGTTACAGAGCAATACATGCCACAAATCAAAAATGGGAGGTTTAAAAACACGTGTAATCACTCAATCAGGTTTTAAAAGATAATATTTGAAGGTCTAATTGTTCCCTTATCTCCAAGATGTTGTTGGACTTATTCATCAATAGTTTCATTCAAAACTCCCCTCCCTCAACTAAATGTCATAAAAGTAACAAATGGGCACCTTATGTCCTGATTCCCTGAGTTAGATTCAGTTTCTGGCCTCAAAGTTTTACAATCAAAAGATGAAAATAAAATTGCCTAACTGGTTTTAGCAAATTTAGCTATTGTGTTTTGGTACCTATCTGTAATTTGCTGATTCATTTAGCAGCATATGTTCAATGACTTCAAGATCTCTCACATTGTCTAACCTCTTAAATGTTCTTCCATAAACTAAAAGCCTCTTGCTAGAGACTAAACCTTGACATACAGTCTTTTGGGATCATTTGTCCAAATAACAATAGAAGTAAACTTTGTGTTTAAGAGAGTGATATGTATGTATGCTTATTTGCATGTGTGTCAATGTGCATCAGTCATTGACTACCACCTTGCTTGGGATGGGGTCTTTGCTGTGTAAACCAGGCTACCTGGCCTGTGAGGTTTGGGCAGTGCTTTTGTCTCTGCCTCCCAGTTACCCATACAATGCTGGGATTACAGACTCTGAAAATGTTATATTGTTTTATATGTGGGTTCTGGGTATCAGAATTCCAATTGTCAGTCTTGCTCTAAGAGCTTTACTCACTAAAACTGGGATTAATTAGTGCAATACCACATCCAGTGGAGGGAAGTTTAATAAGAGTGGTTTTTAATGGGTATCATACATGAGTGAACAACATTGGTAAACCCTTTGTCTAGAGGTATAAACAAGCTTTGCAAGTGACACAAGAATCTGAAAGACTCTTACTCTCTACACTTTGGCCATTTATGACCTATTGTGATTCTGGAATTCTTTTGCATGAGGGAGCTTCATTAATGAGACTTTGTTAGTGTCCTCTACTCCTTGTTCTATGTTCCATGAAGCTTAGGTGTATAGGTTACATTGTAGATGTGCCATTTAGGCTTGGGCAATTCATAGGCAATGGTTGCACATAGCCAGTCGTGGCACTCTGTAATAGTCTCCATATGGTGCAAAAGAAGGTTGACTGGGGTTGGAGAGATGGCTCAGCGCTTAACACTGGCTGTTCTTGCAGAAGACCCAAGTTTGAATTCAAGTACCCACATGTCAGCTAACAACTGTCTGTAACTCCAGTTCCAGGGGATCTGGCAGCCTCTTTTGTCCTCCGCGGGCATTGCACGACATGGGTACACTTACCCACATGCAGGCAATACAGACATACACATAAAATAAAAATAAACAAAATATCTTTTTTAAAAAAGAAGGTTGAGCTGGGCGTGGTGGCTCATGCCTTTAATCCCAGCACTTGGGAGGCAAAGGCAGGCAAATCTCTGTGAGTTCAATGCCAGCCTGGTCTACATAGTGAGTTCCAGGACAGCTGGAG
>NW_008331307.1:1160362-1178210 GCF_000622305.1 Nannospalax galili | reverse complement strand
AACAAAAAAAAAAAAAAAAAAAGTTGAATAGACTTCATTAGGTGAACATCTGGGGACACTAACCTGACACAATAGGCCTTAACGCAAATGACAGAATGTATGAATTCCATTGAGGGGGCTATGGGACATTTGCAGAAGAGGGCAGAGAAAGATTATAAGAGCAAGGGCTGGTTTAGGAACACAGGGAAGCAGAGGCTTCCAGGCCACTGGAGGCTTGCACATGTGAACATATGGCAATGGTGGCATTGAGCACATGGCAACTCAATTAAACAAAGGCCCAAAGAGGAGGAGAGAACTAGATGGCAGGCTGACACTAGACTGAGAACTGTTGGATACTGATCACTGCTGGGTAAGGGAGAGCATGACTTACATATGATCACTAGATGGGCTGACTAGACTCCAGTGGATGAATTTACACTGAAGGACATTTGGGTACAAATTCCTGAATGAATAGGACTTAATGTGTATGGCAGAATACATGAGGTCTGATCCTGTGGGGGGATGGGGAAGGCATGGATGGGAGATGGGGTTTAAATTTGTTTAAGAACTGTTGTATGAAATTACAAAATAAATAAATAAATAAAATATTTTAAATGAACCTGGAAATGTACCCGATTGGTGTTTGGTATTTACTAGACTGATGAACCTACTCATGGTAAGGGTGAGTTAGTGGGAGTCAGGAGTACATAAGCCAATTCCTTTCTGCTGCCTTCTAAGCCCACAGGCTATGCCCATAGGCAGGCTGAACATAATGAAACTGTCATAAAAATATTCAGTACCCATTTTCTATCAGTTCATGGAAGGTTATCTCACATTTAGTAGCTTCAAATGTCATGAATCTATGATCTCGCAGTTCTTCAGGCTTGCAGTCTGGATGGGTCTGTGTTTGCTTTTGATTTCTTAAAGTTAAATCCAAGAAGGCCAGCTGTGGTGGCGGCACATGCCTTTAATCTTAGCACTCAAGAAGGAGAGGCAGGAGGTTCTCCGTGAGCTCCAGGCCAGCTGTGGCTACAGGGAGACCCTGTCTCAAATAGGAAAAAAAAAAAAAGCTGAATCCGAAGATCACAACGTAGAATAAAGATTCTGGAAAAGAAACTTCTTCCAGCTTATGTATGTTTTTGGAAGAATTCAGTTTCATTGGTTACAGGACAAAGATGATCATTTGCTCAACTTCTGAGCACTTTCATCTTCAAGCTCAGAATGGTAGGGCAATGACTATTCATGTTTCACACCTCTCAAGCTTTGCATTCAACTGTGTTTTTGTAATAAACCTTGAAATCTGGAGTTGTATTGCCCAAGTTTGTTCTTTTCTAGATTGCCATTGTGATTTGAGATACCTTGAAATTCTATGAGGATGGTAAGGTAGGGTAGATGATCTCTGCAAAGAATATGGCTTGAATTTTTATTAGCAAGTGCATTTAATCTGTGTCTTGCTTAGGTAGTGTTAACAAATATTTCAGGTCATGCTCTTTTCTGAGCATGGATCTTGACCTAAGGAGGCACCACAGCTATCAGAATTCCCAATAATATACATATACTTTAACGCCTTAATATCCCAGGAAACTTTCTTCCCATTCTTTGTCCCAGAGATTAGGAGCTCTATGGTGTCAGTAATATTTGTTTTGCTCTACAAACATGTAAAACTCTTCATGTTATATAATGTTTTCTACCACTACTCATAAAATTCCACCATGAGTGGCTTCTGTGCTAAGTGAAACACAGTAGCAGCATGCCTCACTCCTTCAGGTAGTACCCAGTCATTAATAAACAGACAAACAGTAATTTTCAAATAAGGTCATTCTGCTTCATGTAGCTCCACGAGTCCGAATCCCACAACAGTAAAAAAGGACAACTGACTTCAGTATTTCTCACCCCTTGTGAAAGGGCAAAGAATGGATTTTAAACTGTCATAAAGATTTGCTGCCATTTTCACCCATCATAGAACTGGACGCATAAGGCATTTTCATACAAGTATAAAATAAACCTTGCACATATTTCCAATATTCCTCATCTGCCCTTCTTTTCCTGTCCCACTAGTCCTCTCTTTGTCTTAGACACTTTTACTTCCATTTCCATGTCATATATCCACACATGGTTTTATGTATTAATATAAAATAAGGAAAACCACAAATAAAATACTGTATAATGTTTTTCTTTCTGAGATTGAATTAATATGCTTAATATGATATCACCAGCTGCATTCATTGACCTCTAAAAAATGTAACTTTGTTCTTCTTTATGGCTGGAAAAAATTACATTGCGTTAATAATATATGATATCTTTACCCATTTCCTCTCTTGACCATATTTCTCCAATACCCTGTTTCCTTTCTATGTTATAGTTTAATTTTTACTGCTTTGACAAATTTAGATGAAACTAAGTAGTTTCTTTGTCCTGTCTAAGTGTGGACTTCTGGCCCTGTCTGCCCAACTGTTTGCAATTGTTATTAATGCATGGTAACCAACTTCACTTGGATTCCTAACTTTGTTCTGCCGTCATCCTATGTCTCCATATACACTTTGTTTTCTAACTTTTCAGCTTTGTTTTTCTCATCCATCTTGTTCTCATACGTTTGTTGTTTTTGTGATGTGGCAGAGAAAAATTGTTGTCAGAAAGTAAGTTGTTAACTTTTGGAACTTAAACCAACAGACCCAACTACATCCCCATGCATCATGTGCTTCTTTCTCTTTATGGCATCAAAGCGGTTTCTCTGTTTTGTCAAAGGCTTCATCCTCTGCAGCTCTTCTCTGAATCTGGTCCACCTGGATTGCTGAAACCAGTTTACATCAGCTTGTTAGAGCTAATTGATGGTTTTAAAGATATTTTAAGAGCAAATCAACATCAAACTGGACAGTGGAAATCAGTCCATGTATGGATATTTACTTCAGGTAAATTACCAAATGTTATTCATATGGAGAGAGAGAGAGAGAGAGAGAGAGAGAGAGAGAGAGAGAGAGATGAAGCAGGAAAGGAATGAAAGGGAGGGAAGAGGAGAAGAGGAGGAAAGGAGGAGAGAGGTAGCGTGAGGAGGAGAGAGGAGAGAACGCTCAGAGAGCTGGATATTAAACATTCATCAATATACCTTGTTGTCTGGATGTGGTGGAACATATCTGTAATCCCATTTCTGAGACAGGAAGACCTATATTGCGGTGTGTGAATATTGATTCAAGAGAGTAAATTCATTGATTTTTAAGTGCAAGTTCTAAGATCAAAAATATTTGGAAGAAACTTGTTATTATGTTAGAAAGAAGAAACAATGAAACTACTAATGAGGATAAAAGATGTTATGTTCAAATGAAGTGTGAGTAGAATAAAAATCTCAGAATTGCTCTGATACCACAGAGATGTTTTTAAAGATTTGTTTCATTTTAATGATGTTTATATGTTGGTGACTTTTCAGGGGACATGTGCACATGTGCAGCAGGTGACAAGGAAGTCCAGATGAGGTCAATAGATGTCCTGGAGTATAGTTATAGGTGACTGTGGGTGGCCTGACATGGGCTCCGGAAACAAAATGTGGGTCCTCTGCAAGACCGCTGTGCACTTTTAACCACTGAACCACCTCTCCAGTTCCAGAGATGTATAAATTATTTTCTCTCAGCTAACTGATCATTTCCTATGAAGTAAAAAAATAGCCAAATAAAATTTTAACCAAGATTAACATTTTTATACTTTTCTTCTTAATGTTTCAGTATTAAAATTGACCAAACAAAATTTTAACCCAAATTAACATTTTTATACTTTTCTTCTTAACGTGTTTGTTGACTTGGCTTAGCCATAAATATGAATTTCAAGATACTCTGTAGCAAAATTTATTATGACATTCACAGTTTGGCCTAATCACACCTGAAAATTTAGGAGTAAACTTAATTAATTTGATAACTGAATATAAATAAACTTTTTATCAAACATATTTATCTTAGCACTGAGCTTGTAAGTACTAGGTTTGCATGTAACTATGTTACTTTTTTTCATTAACTTAATTGGACAGCAAATGTAATATTAGTCCTTTCCCTAGGGAAAAATCTCTAACATGTACAAGAAATGTGAGGGTGACCATGATGGTTGCAAATATACATGATATTGAATAGTCTGAAAGCATTTGGTATTTCAGATTACTCCTTTCCACATGATAATGTAACTAATTTATTTATCTCCATGAGAATGGATAACAGATTGAAACACTATTTCAACAGCACATAATTTCCTGTTAGCTTTGAAATACCATCATCCAAATTACTTAGGAACTTGTTTCAAATGTTATTCAAGATATTATCTGTGTTTCTAATTGCTTAATGAGCTATTTAGCTACTAATTTTCTTTCCACAACTGAATGGCAAGATAGATTATTCCAACTCTTTTATACACATTTATGCTTAGCAAATGAATACAAGTAGTGTAGAAAGCCTTTTGCTGCTGACTTTAAGTACTTGAGTATTTGTATAGATACAGTAACAGATATCTATAGATGAAAATATATTCATGAATGAATACAGATATATATTGTCTATATGCCCATCTGCATCTTTATCTATACCCATCTGTATCTGTCTATCCATGTGGAATTTTCTTGATATTTTATTATTTTTATTTTATGTGTATGTGTGTATTGCCTGCATGTGTGTAAGTGCATCCGTGTCACACAATGCTTGCTGAGGTCAGAAGAGGGAGTTTGATTCCCACGAAACTGGAGTTATGGACAATTGTTAGCCATCATGTAAGTACTGGAAATTGAACCCAGATCCTCCACCTGAGCAGGCAGTGCTCCTAACCACTGAACTATCTCTCTAGCCCTGGGATTTGTTTTAAGACCATTACATCCTTAGTGTATGTCAGATCTCCTGTATATTTACTGTGTTTTAGAACGTACTACAAACACTGAGGCAGAGACCACTGGATACCAGTCAACTGTTCTGCTGCTGCAGGTGCTATTTTCAGAGAGATGAGACACCAAGACATTTCTCTTGGGGGCGGGGGATAGTTTGTTGAGATAGGACCTGGCTCTGTGAGTTCATACCCAAATGGCAGAGTCTCAAACAAAAAAGATCAGCCTTTTTTTATCCTCTGTTAGTGTCCCTTTACAGTTCAGTTTCTTTGTTTCTCATATATGGTAACACATATATCCTTATCGGATGCTCCATGGAACAAGGTCATGACAAGCAGAACTGTGTATATGGACTTGGGCACAGACTGGGTAGCATGCATCGTTGTTGCTGTTTTGGCAGCAGGGAGGGTTCTACCACTCCCTCCCTTTGATACGTGAATACTCATAAGTCAAAGAGCATCATCCTTATTTATGAATGTAAATGAGAAAACAAATTAGAATTAACATGTTAAGAAACAAATATCTTCAAGGTATATGTTAGTACTCTAACAAGGGCACTAAAGAGGAAGACAAGTATGTCGTTTTAAACTCTTTTGGTAAAAGACATTTTATTTATTTCAATTAACATTGTGTGACTTGTTCTGAGATACTCATTAGTAATATAATAAGGTGCAGGATTATTTCAAGTTATTGTTGTCTTAATTAATTGCTGACTTAGTCCCTGTATGCATGGGATTATATGACATCCTGTTATGATTGTGACTTCTAAGATTATAACGAATGAACTCCCTTTCATTCCTTTTTGTTTGGTTGGGTTTGTTTCTGCTTTTGTTTAAGGCAATGTCTCCCTATAGCCCTAGCTGACCTGAAACTTGCTAGGTAGATCAGGCTGGCCTTGACCTCACAGAAATAATGCCCACGTCTACCTCCTGAGTGCTAGGATTAAAGACAAGAGTCACAACACTGGAATTTTGACTTTTTGTTTGATTTTTGCTTTTGTATTTCCCTTTCATTTCTTAAACCATTGTTTAATACCATAAAAAGGGTTATTTATTATGAATTTTCAGTTGAATCATTGGACAAAGTAGTTCCTGAAGACTCTTTGTAATTGCTTCATCAGGAACTGCATTATTAGACTAAAACTGCAACGTCTTCCATCAAGCATAATACAAATAACTTTCATTGTGTCGTTAGCGTTTAGAGTTATCCTGCTCTTGCAAGTCATTTAGCTGGTGGTATCCTGCTAGCTTGATTTTCTTTTTTTATTTAAATAAATAATTTACTGAGAAGTTCATAATGCATATAAGGTGTTTTGATCAAATCCATGCCCACCCCTCCCCTCCTACTCCTCCCATATCTCCCCATCACTTTTTTTCTAATAACTTCATGTACAATTTCCTCTTCTTTGATTTATTTATTTATTTTTACGACATTTTTGGCTACTCTAACATTCCTCCTTTTGAAGACATATCCCTAAAATCTTTTAAGGATTAGATACAAGCTCCCAAATACTTTTGATATTTTTGGCCTTTGGAAGAGTGTATGTTGTAAGAGGCCCAAAGACATTTTGACTTATAGTCAAGAAACTGGCTAATTTTATTTGGGGTCTTTTTACCCTAACTGCTTAGCCAATTCCTACCTCCTATTCTTAACACACCATCCTCTGAAGGGGTAACCCAAATTGCGAATAGGTAATCCAGACACAGACCATTCTGGCTTCTTCCATGCTGAGCAGGGACACAGGGTGAGGCAATTGGAGTACCCCTTCACTGGGTCTATCTAAAAGACTCCCAAATTCCATAACTCTTGCCTCTAAGGAGGAAAGAAAGTCCACAAATTGTGACTAGGAGATGTGAAGGAGAAATAAAGGCAAGACTAATTAGCATTACAAGTTTTAGACAGGAATCTAGAAAAAAGAACAGGGCAATTTTCAAATGTTCATATGAGAGTCCATTGGAATTTCTTGTCAAAGGTTCCAAAAGCATCCTTCTATTGGGTCCCTCCTCCTTTTTCTTTCATCTTCCAAGACTGGACTCTAGAGTGATGGATTCAGGATTTGCTTTCAGGTATTTTAATAGCTGTTGGAGTGGTTAGAATCAGTGTCAGTTCCTTCTCAAAGGCTTCTAGATAGGGGGAGGAAAAAAAATTAACCATCATTTTAGAACAGTGGGTTGTCTCCCTTAGCTACAGGTGGGCACAACAGTATTGCAGACCAAGATTTGAAGTCTTACATCTGAGCATCACTTTCTGGTTAGGAACAAAATCATCAGTGAGAAATAATTGTCTAAATAACTTTTTATATAGACTCAAGCCTAATATCTGTGAAGTGTAATCTCTTGAACTCTTAAAGAAATATACTGATAACTTAACTCTTTGGTTACAGTTTTCTTTTGGATGTTTAAGACCATACAGTTGGCCCAAATAAATCAATTTATTTTTACACTTAAGGTCATTTGAAGATCTGTTCCTCATGGGTTACTTGAGCTTGGGAGGAGCTCCTGGCTCCTTTCTTTTACCAGTTCCATCTATGTGAAGATAAGTCAAAGGTCCTGCTCCACCATGTCTGGCTTTACTTGGAAGCATGAATGAGATGTTTCTTCTTTGTAGACTGGACATTGGTTCAAGTCCATCTTGTGGGGTCACCATGGCCTCTCTGAACATGAGGACAGGTGACTCACCACAGTTACAGGACATTTTGAGAGATGTTCCATAGTCCCCTGGAACTTAGTCAACCTTGAAGGGCAAAAACTGTCCTTTAAGTTTCTCTGACCCCATTAGTATAGACCTCAAAAAATGGCTGTTAAACATCCAATAATGTTAGTTCCACCAGTCTGGTGCTTTTAAATATCATGTGCTATGTAGACAAGGCTTGCATTAAAAACAAACTGTTCTCAGATAAACCTTGACTAGATATATATTTTGTTCCTTGAACTAGTTGACTAAATTATGATCATAGAAAATTTAAAATTATGTATACATTATTTTTGTCTCATCCTTTATATATCATAACAGACCTCATCACTTGCTTAGGCTTTCTCATTTTGTTCTATTTTAGAAAATATCTCCATTCCCATATCCTTTTAACACCTTTTACATTCTCATTGTATTTTTTTAAAAATAGCTATAAGACATAATAGCATTACAAATAAATTTTTCATCTTTTGTGAGACTTCATTTCCTGGGGATGCGAAGCAATGCTTATTCCCTTTTAAGGGTCTAGCATCAAACCAATGTTTCATTAAAGTTTTACTGGGGAACCAATGAATTTATTGAGCTTACTTACCTAGATAACTGAGGGGTTGAAGAGTTGTATGTATGGTTAGAAGCCATGTGTGGTTAGGACCAAATTACATACAGTTGGCTGGGAAGAGTGGCTTGATATTCTTTAAAAACATTTTTGTTATAACTGATAAATCCTTGCTAATTGACTTACATTTTGTTTATTATTGACTACAAGAATATAGTTTATTTGAAACCTAAGTTTTCTAGACTTAAATTCATTTGGAACGTCCCTGCAGACTCCTACAGGGTCAACATCAATATTAAAGGACACAGTTAATGACTTCTTAGCCCTGGGACTAGATTTGCAAGCAGTGAGGATCTGAAAGCCAGCATAGAGGATATAGCGAATTGAATCAGCAGTACTCAGGTTCCTTACCAGTTGGGCGGTGGCCTTGAAGAAAGTTTCTCCTGTCCATGGTACCACCAGATAGCAGCTTGGGGGACTCTGAGTCCAGAATAATTGCTATTTACCCTTCATTGCACAGGAAATTTAGGATGTGTGTTTAGGCTGCATAATCCCCCACAGGACAAAAGAGTTTATTTCCCTGTCAGGCGAGTTACGAGGAGTGATTTATTCTCCCTGATGATAAGGAGATTCTGATGGTGAGGCTGAATAGCCAAGACCAGAAGCAAGACAGTCTGGTAAGTCTTATTTCCCCATGTGTCCTTATCCTGTAATGGGGTCAGCATTCAATTTACTCTGGTGGGGTCTTGTGCTCTTTAAGCCTGGGGCTATCCTGCCACATGAGCATATAAGTTATTCTTATTGAGTATACATACTGTAAATTAGACCCATTTTATCCAGGGATTCAATTCTCCATAATTTGTACTTTAGCCCCTTGCTTGATCGGTGCCAAAAACCTCAGATTAAACTAGAAGTCTACTGGATATGGAGCAATTTCATTGCCTTCTGGGGAGCCTTTATTGAAAGCTCAGTGCTTGAAGTTCATACGGAATTCACATATGGTTAAGTGCACAAGCAGTGCAAAACACACGGGAATTTTCCTACCATCACGGTGAGAAGGCAGCACAGTGTGCCCAAGGCCATGGAGACTGGCCCAGTAGCAGATCTCCTTTGATGTATGCAGAAACATAAAAGGGGGTTTACCACCTACCCTGATATCCCAGGGATAGCTGTCTAATCAGTCTGCCTCCCAGCATGTTGGGAGCAGACTGCCCCCACTGCAAGTCTCTACATTAACCATGGCCAAAGAAGTCTGTTAACTCTTAGTGAGCCAAGTGACTGGAGCCTGTAAACTACTAGTGATCAGCGTGCTATTGTCCATAAGGGACAAGAGCAGGCATTACAGGTTCCACAACTTCTACAGGGCAAGACTATACACATGTATCAAACTGTACACTCAAGAGAGACACTGTTTTAGTTACATTAATTACCAAGCTACTCATCAGGTCTTCCCATAATAATCAGACTGAAAACAGTTCTTAGTCCTAATTTCAAAGGATTTCCTAATTTCAAACGTAAGATCGTTCATTTATTCCTGGCTGCTGTTGTCAGCAGATATCTTTGTTTGGATGTGATATATCCAATATCTATATATCTATATCTATATCTATCTATCTATCTATCTATCTATCTATCTATCTATCTATCTATCTATCTAATGTTATCCTTAAGTCCAATTATCTATAAACCTTGTACCACTTAAAGTTTTTGTCACTTACTTTTAAGCTTTCAAAGTTTTATCCTTATCTTTTATTTTTCATTTTTAGGACAAAGATCTTATTTTATCACACAAAATCCATAAACTCACATTACATCCTTCTCAGTCACTTTCAGTTCCACCTATTTGTTTCTTATTTCATCTCTCTAAACGAGTTGAACTCAAACAACATCCACGGCACATGGCAACAAATGAAGGTACCTACACACAAGCACTCACACCCACACACAAAACACCCACACCCACACCCTCACACACACACAACATACACACACAACACACAAACAACATACAAACACAACACACACGTAACATAAACACACAACACACAATACACACAACATACAACACACACAACACACACACACATTTTTAGCTATTCAGCTTTTTCCTGTTGTAATTCTCAAGCAAACTTTTCTCCACTTGGACTTTTATATCCCTGTATTTGCTAGTGAGTTAGAGTATAATGTCACATTTACTAAAGGCCTTGGAGCTTTACCGAAATGACCTTGAATTGAGAGCCTCTTTTTAGACAAGAAAAGGCAGAAAAGAAAATGCACAATGCCAAAATCTTTTCAATTTAACCGTATTATTGCCCAAACCTCAGAGATAATTTTGTCTGGGAAGTCAATAGATACAAGGGGAAATAAGCTTTAGCTTTATCTAGTCTTTTCACTGTTTTCCTTGGTGTTTTAAACTGATCTGAATAGGAGTCACTTGCAGTCTTCCCATTTCCTTGTTTGATAATTTGGGTTTGGAGTCCTGGACCTTTGCCTATCCATAATAGTCTTTTTTTATGGTTGTCAGTATTATCTTAGACTTTAAAGATTGAGGTATCTCTCCATCCCTTAACGTTTAGCAACTTTCCTGTTACATTTTACCAACAGCTAGTTACAAAGTATAATTTTAGGATTCCCTTATCCCAAGGGTTTTTTTTTAATTTGTTTTCTATTTATAATTAATTAATTAATTTTCTCTTAATAGTTTTCTCTGGGACTGGTTTCCTGAGCACCTGCAGTTGCCCTCGGTCCTAAGCTTTGCTCTGCTGAGAGCCCAGTCAGGAGCAGAGAAATGTCCAGAGCTGAGGCCCCACCCCTGCCTCATGTTTCTCTTTCTCTCTCTCTCTCTCTCTCTCTCTCTCCTCTTGCTCTCTTTGTTAGCACACATATTCCTACAAACAGCCTTTGACATCTGAACGCTTGTCCCTCCTGCCACAGGGGGAAGGTGACCCTTTCCTTCACTCCAGCTCTGGACTACAGAGAACCCACAGTCCTGCCCTGTGCTCCGCCTTGTATACCCCATTCAGGCAGTGTGCTCACTCTGAGCAGACTGGCTGGAGCTCAGATATTAACTTTGTCCAGTGGCTTGGCAGAATAAAAGGGACTCTCCCCAGGAAGTCCATGGTTCTGCCCTCTGTTGCCTTGGACCCAGCCCCTGCCACAAGTCCTCGGCCTCACTGACAGCTGCTGCCCTCTCTAGAAGCCTTGACTCCCAGTACTCCTTTCTCCAGGACTGGTCACTGTTCCTTCTCCACCTTGTCCAAGAAAAAACAAACAAAAGTAGAGTCCCATCACTGTAAAACATGGTCTTCCCTGCTTCCTGCAGTCATAAGTTGCCAAAAATTCCTTAGGTTGGGTTGGGATTTCTTATCCATTTCCACATGTCTATACTTGGATTTTGTCTGGTTTGAAATTGCAAAGGTTCAAAGCCCTACTGAAACACACACATACAGTAAACACATGAGTACATGTATGTAGCTGAAGGCTGTGTAACAAAAATATCAGTGTTAGGGTAGACAAACCTCCCTTTGAGTTGTTGGTCCACGAGATTCCTCAAATAGTACAGGCCGTTGGCAGAGTCCTTGTCTTCATCCTAGAACATTAACACAAGAACCTATTGCTAAAGATAGACCACATTTTGGACATAGGACTTGGAACAATCGAGCTGGATCCAATCTGAAAATCTCCTCCCTGAAGTGTCAGAGAATATTATATAAGCCGACAAGGGAGAAAACCACCCAATGACGCTACCTAGCTGTAAAGCCTAATAAACAACAATGTCTGGCTCAGCAAAATATTGTTACTGATGCAGCAGTGGCACTTTAATCCCAGGGTTAATGCACAGCTCTCTAATTGGAATTAAGGCCTGCTTAATGGAGGGGGGCTGCTTGTGTGTGGTACTTTAAACATAGCCAAATACACATGGCTGGACAGGCCACTTTAGAAAAAAACTACTTTTCTACATCACTAGACCAACTTAATTTCTTACTTCTACTTTATTCTAAATATTCATCCTCATATTTATAGACAACTATAACTTTCACCCCTTATCATGAAAGCTGGAGATTACTAAAGAGTTCCAGAACTTGTCAAACACAAAGAATAAGTGTCTGTGAGATGCTTAACCCTAAGTGACACATCTTCAATGCAACTTCTATGCATAGGATGAGTGCATCTCCTGGCAGCTTCTTAAGTCTGCTGCCTTTTCTGAATTCTTCAGAAAAGCACAACCTTTTCTTCTATCTCTTTTCTAAGCATGATTTCGCTAACACTTTGGACTTCCTCAACCTTTTGGTCTTCCTCACTTGTACTCTAAAGCTCCCAGCCATATGGCTGCTAGTCAGCCATGTGTCTGATTTCCATCCAAGTTTAAACTGTGTGGCTCTTTTCCATCTCTAATTCTCCTGGCAGCTGCTGAAATTTAC
This sequence comes from Nannospalax galili, assembly GCF_000622305.1. Taxonomy (NCBI): domain Eukaryota; kingdom Metazoa; phylum Chordata; class Mammalia; order Rodentia; family Spalacidae; genus Nannospalax; species Nannospalax galili. The sequence goes on along the minus strand of NW_008331307.1, from coordinate 1,165,717 downwards.
TGCTTTCCTACCCTACAGGTGTTCCTTATAAATGCTAATAAAATTGTCTTTGGGATTCAGTCTTAAATTCTTTTATTAATGAGGCTAACAACTGTAGGAGAGGACCTCAATTTTTCCTGCTTCATTACTGTGGGACAGGGCACCTCAAGTTTTTATAGTGACATAACAATTGAAAGTAATAAATCAAGGAGTTGATAAAATACACTGGTGAGGACAACAGGAGGACTTGAGCAAGGCAGAGAAATGTCCGCCACTAGCTTTAGGTGGTATCTGATGACAGTCTTCACTTTGCATTAATGGAAGTTAATGCCTGTTAATCTATTGCAAAGATTTTTATCAGATAATCCAAAGGATATTAGGTAAAACTCAGAAGGTAGGCATTACATGGCTATTACAGGGAGTAAGATAGCCCAATATAATCTTGTCTATGGATCGGAAATATTCCAATTTTCCACAGTCATAAAGTTCTAATCAGTCAATCAGTGTCATTAACCTAGATATGACCCACCCCTCCAAAACTTCAATTCACACACCAAAAGGTAGACTATTCAAGGCAGAAGGAGCAGGAAATGCACTTTCCAAGGTGAATGTGTAGTGATAAAGATATGGTCTGTTCTGGGGGCTATAAATGGACATTAATCATGATGAATCATAGTGGAATGTGGAGCATAGCAAGGGTCCCCAGAGATACATTTTGAAAACCTTCCAAGAAACCAAGAGCCTCTCCTGACATGCTGAGTTTGTAGGTTTGCATTTTATTTATAGTGTGAATGCACAGCACTGTAGTTAAGAAGGCCCAGTTGTATGCTCTAGTTTGGATTTTTAAACAAGAATGAGATTAATATAGTAGGCCAGCTAGTTCCACCAAGGCACCATAAGGGTCTGTTGGGTTGGACTAACTTTCTGTTTGTTCAGGATGCTGGCCAAAGTATACTGGTACTACAGGGTTCCTTAATTTCTCTAAAGTGCCTCTCCCCACGATGTGGCTATCTGCCTCCATATGCCTGACATCTATGTCAGTTTAATTCAAACAGCATGGCTTATTCCCTCTCTTCTCCATTCTCTTACAGGCAACTGCTGAGATTTCCAGCTTGCCTGCCCAGGGGTTTTTCTTTTAAACTCTCATAATACTGTCCTCAAGTTTAAAAATATAGTGAGCCAAATTTTTATAAAACTTTAATTCTAGGTAACTGTTACCTTTTGAAGGACATTGATTTGTCATTATCTTAAGAGTATATGAACATTTTAGAATGGGATTTTGTTGTATTATTTTTACTAATTCATACCATGTTCTTACATAGAAGTATGTTGAGAATTTAACAGCTGATAATTTTTCTGATTTTCAAAGTAACAGGCCCAAATTAGAGCTTCTTTAATATTAAACAATTTTTGCTGGCTTAATAGAGATCCAGATGGATAGGAGTCCTGTACAAATAATCCAGGTAAGACAAATTCCAGAGTAATAATAGGTAGAAAAGGGGGGAAACTGCCCTAATGGTACAGCAAAAGGAGAAGCATTAGGTAAGAATCCATCAAATAACATTTCAGAGTTCATCACCGGAAATGACTGCTGGAACATTTCTTCAGGGGAGAGGAATGGCTTCGTAGCTCCAGTGAAATGATTTATTCTACCTGACGAAAAGAATACCAGCCCAGAGCTTGAGGAGCCTGAGGCTTCTGGAAGCTTGTGTGCCAGAGCCACAGTGAAAGACTCTGGGTTAAGCACATTGGCCTCTGTCCTCCACTGAAGAAAGCATTCTGTTTTGACCTAGGCAGAACAAGGGAAGGCTCCTCTCCAGCACTTATATGCACTCAGCAATACAGGTCTTGTAAAGAAAGTACTCTTCCTAGCACATTGCAAAGAACAAATATTCAGCACACAAAAAGCCAGAGCTCCTCCAGGGGAAGGTAAATAACAAGTGCTAAAATCATCATCTCTCTCTTTTGTTCCAGGTGCAGGTTGCAGAAGTGAGGCTGGCAGACAGACATCTGTGATGAGGAGATTGCAGGAGCCCTTTCCGTCTGCATTGAATGAGCTTCACTGTAATGATGCTAATCCTTCCTCTTCCTGAAGTCCTCTGGAAGCACTTTTTCTGCACAGATAATTAGTTTGGATTGTTCCTATCTATGTTATATAGTTATGTAAAACACCTTTTTTTCAACATTTACTGTGTTTTGTTTATCCATGTATGAGAACGTGTGTGTGTGTGTGTGTGTGTGTGTGTGTGTGTATGTGTGTGTTGCCAGGGTAATTTATTGGTGAAGTCATTGTTTTCTCTTCTATAGTAACTTAATGTTTTTCTACAACATCTTCCAAAACAATGAAATTCTATATAATAGGAATATTCTTATAAGAAAATTATATGGCTTATAAAACTTGCATTTTAATTTGGAATAAAAAATTATACTTGAATAATTTAATTTACTTTAACAATGATAATTATATGGCTTGTCTTCACTATCATTATTATTTAGAACTTTATTAAATATAAGTGGATGCTTGTTTTAGATATCTTCAGTTGTCTACTTGACACAATTTCTTGGTTTGTGAGTAAATCCCAGATATCAGATATTGAACTACACTGCTGGACTTTGATTTCTTTCCTTCTTGAACTAAGACACTATGAATCTTATTTGTACATGAGCCAACAGAGATAAGCCTTTTAAAAAGACTTTGAACTTTTAAAATTTTTGAATTTTTTAAATACTGTGTGTTGTGCTGTTTTATATTGTGATAAAATATTAACATGACACCTCAGCAACAAGAAATGAAAAGGATATGGTTCAATTGTGATGTCTTTGTACATCAAGTTTACAAAGGCTCAAAAGTGCTGGGTAGCTTCAGTTATCAGGCTGACACACCCAAGAAGAAGGGAACCTCAATTGGGGAATTTCCTCTATCAGACTGAGCCATAGCCATGTCTGTGAGGTGTATTCTTCGTTGTTAATATATTGTGGAAGGGCCCAGCCTCCTGTGGGCGGTGCCACCCTTGGGCAGGATTCCTGGGTTGTATAAGGAAACAGGATGAGCACAACTAAAGGGGCCAGCCATAAGCAGTCACCCTCTATAGCCTGTGCTTTGGCTTCTGCCTCCAGCTTTAGCACTGAGTTCCTGCCCTGGCTCCTCTCAATGAGCTGCAAGATGAAATAAACTCTTCCCTCCCAGCTTGCTTTTGTTCAGTGTTTTATTACAGTGACAGGATATAACCAGGACAAAACTTGATTCTCTTTTCTAAGTGTATAATAACCCATTTTAGAATCAACTTTTACACCATAGGACACATACAAGATAGTTATCTACAGGAGCAGAGATTATATACAGACAAAGCAATAGTAAAAACAGTAAATGATCCATTAATCAAATCATTATTCTAAATCTTTAAAGTGCTTTTTAGAATCCAAATGGCCAAATGGTGATCTTGCTCTATTTTATTATAAAAATGCTTTTATGGGGCTAGAGAGATGGCTCAGCGGTTAAGAGCACTGACTGCTCTTGCAGAAGACCAGGGTTTGATTCCCAGCACCCACATGGTGGTTTGAAGCCCTCTTCTGACCTCCATAGGCATTGCATGACATGGCCACATTCACATACATGCAGGCAATACACTCATATACGTAAAATAAAAATAATAAAATATTTAAAAAATACTTTTATTCTTAAATAGTTATCCAGGATACTCTTTTGCTTTTGAGGTATAATTGTTCAGACCTATTTTTTTTTATTCCTTCTGACAATTTTTCTTATTCTTTTGAAATATAAAGAATGTGGTTTACCAACTTGTAGCAAACACGGTAAAAATACTTTTTTCTAAATAAAAATAATAAAATATTTAAAAAATACTTTTATTCTTAAATAGTTATCCAGGATACTCTTTTGCTTTTGAGGTATAATTGTTCAGACCTATTTTTTTTTATTCCTTCTGACAATTTTTCTTATTCTTTTGAAATATAAAGAATGTGGTTTACCAACTTGTAGCAAACACGGTAAAAATACTTTTTTCTTTTATGTATTTTTATTGATTTTTTTGTGTATTTAATATAGAACATCTGAAACAATCTTAATCATCCTTATACCCACGCCCCCACTGGCACCCTCCCATACCCCCCCAGAGCCCATATACTCTGTCATCCCTGTTAAGGTCTCCACTGCGTTGTCTGTGTCCACAGCCATTCCCACTGCAAGTCTGTCCACTGAATCTAGTCAAACTATCTAGAGTCCCTTATTTTAGGAACAGAAAGAATTTTTAACAGAGGATTTAAGAGTGTGCTTCACTTTGATGATTTCAAGCATTTCTAAACACTTTCACTACATACCATGCTCCAATATAGCTCCTGATCCTGTTTCTACAAAAGCAATGTTTTCTTTTAGTATACCCAGGGCGTCCATGCAAAGGAAATTGTTTATTTATCCCTTATAATTTGCAGAGGACAGCCTAGCAAAGATAAAGACTAGAAGCATTCTTGGTAGCATACTTCTTTAGTGATACAAGTTCACATCCTCTGGTTTTCCACCAGGAGTAAGAGTTGTGGTCCTCCAAAGTACTGAACCCTTTCAATATTGAGGATCATGGAGCAGGGCTTCCATGATGTCTTCAACTAGCAGAAGCAGACACTCATTCTTGCTTCCTAAGCTTTCAAAATTGGCCATTGCCTTGATGGCAGAACTTTCTCTCAAAAGTTGTGACAACTGAGCTTAAAAGATAATTCAACATAATTAAAGTCATATATAACAAACCCACAGCCAAGAAAAACTGGAAGCATTCCCATTGAAATCAGGAAAAAACAAGGCTGTCCACTATCTCTACTTCAATTTAACATAATGCTTGAAACCTTTGCAAGAGCAATAAGACAAGAGCAGGGAATTAAAGGAGTAATAATTGGAAAAGAAGAGATCAAATTATCCCTTTTGGCAACGATATGATATTATATCTAAGAGATGCCAAAAATTCCAGCTAGAAATTATTAACATGTTCAGTAAAGTGGCAGGTTACAAAATTAACATACAAAAGTTTGTAGCCTTTCTATATACCAATAACAAGCAATCAGAGAAAGAGCACATAGAAACACTCCCCTTTACAATAGATGAAAAAAATTAAATTATCTCAGAATAAACCTGACTAAAGACATTAAAGACCTCTACAATGATAATTTTAAATCGTTAAAGAAGAGATTGAGGAAGACATCAGAAGATGGAAGGACCTCCCACGCTCACGGATTGGAAGAATTAATATTGTGAAAATGACCATCCTACCAAAAGTCATTTATAAACTCAGTGAAATGCCAATCAAAATCCCCATGGCATTTTTCACAGAGTTGGAAAAAAAGTCCTAAGATTAATATGGAAGCAAAAACCTC
>NW_008331307.1:1158799-1160022 GCF_000622305.1 Nannospalax galili | reverse complement strand
ACTGGGTCAAATGGTAGGTTCATTTGTAGTTTTTTAAGAGTTCTCCACACTGCTTTCCATAGGGGTTGAACAAGTTTGCAGCCCCACTAGCAGTGGATGAGTGTTCCCCTTTCCCCACATCCTCTCCAACATTTGGTTAAGCTTCTGTACATCAAAAGAGGCAACCAGGGAAGAGAATAGAAAACCCACGGAATGGGATAAAATCTTCATCAGACAGAGGTTTAGTATCCAGAATATATAACAAACTCAAAAAAACAGAGAATCAAGACAAGAAGTAACCCAATTAAAAGATGGGCTAAGGAGCTGAACAGAGAGTTCTCAAAAGAACAAGTAAAGATGGCTATGAAGCATCTTAAAAAGATGTTCAACACAACTAATAATTAGGGAAAGGCAAATTAAAACCACTTTATGATTTAATCTTACCCAAGTCAGACTGGCTAAGATCAAGAGAACAAATGATACCAAATGTTGGAGGGGATCTGGGGAAAGGGGAACACTCATCCACTGCTGGTGGGCTTGCAAACTTGTTCAACCCCTATGGAAAGCAGTGTGGAGAACTCTTAAAAAACTACAAATTAACCTACCATTTGACCCAGTTATATCACTCCTTGGCTTATACCCAAAGAACTCATCCTATTGCAGAGACACTTGTACATCCATGTTTGTTGCTGCTCTTTTCACAATAGCTAAGAGATGGAAGCAACGTAAGTGTCCTTCAATTGATGTATGGATAATGAAAATGTGATTTATTTATATGATGGAGTTTTACTCAGCAGTAAAGGAAGATAAATTCATGAAATTTGTAGGTAAATGGATGGAACCAGAAACTGTTATACTAAGTGAAGTAACACAGACTCAGAAAAAAAAAATTGACATATGTTCTCCCTCATATGTGGATCCTAGAACCAAACCCTGATAAGTGAGTAGTTATCCAGACATAACTTCAGGAGCCAGGATAATGGAAAGGAAACAGGGAGGTATAGGAAAAGAAAGAACCTGATAGAGAAGAACAGTAGGAAACAGGCCTTAATAAGGGAGATATGGATAAACATTGGTTTAGTTTAAAGGAGCGGGGAGGGAAGGGTATACAAGGAACCTAGGGGATAAAGGAAAAGAAGGAGCTCTAGAGAGGTAGGATCATAGGAGAAGGGTATTAGTAAGGGAGAAAGGGGGGAAATGGGGGCACCTTAACTGGGAAAACCATGATGGAGGGGTGAGACAAT
>NW_008331307.1:1150873-1158339 GCF_000622305.1 Nannospalax galili | reverse complement strand
AACCAAAGATTAAAGGGGCCAACATAATTTCTTAAGAGTCCATATGCATAGTTAAAGGCTACTAGCTAACAAGCAATAAGGCCAAATAGGAGATACCTTCTCTTGATTTGTTGGCCAGGGTGGCCAAAGGGACTCCCAGAGAGTAACCCAGCATAAAACTGGGAAAACGAACAGCAGATCCCAATCTTATATAATGGAATATCGACAACTGATTGTTGCTAGATGAGGAACAGTTGACCCTCCTAAAACAAAGACCTCTAGATAGGCCAACTAGATTCACCAGAAGGGCAAGTAGTGGGGAATGGTTGCGGGTGCTGAAACACAGCAGACAGTAGCAGGGATATCAGAGTATAAGGGCTCTAGTGGGGGGAGGGAGGCTATGGGAGGGTGCCATCTGGGAAGTGGGTGTATAGTTGAATAAGATGGTTTTGGATGTTCTGTGTGATATATACATGCACAAAAAATATCAATGAATTTTTAAAAAATGTGTTATATTTGAGGAGGAAGCATGGGAATTTATGTCATGTTAATTAATAGAGGTGATAAACATTACCATTGAAATCTACCTAATGACTTTATAGATATACACAGGTGCCAAGGATCCAAGTGCAACTGATTATGACTAGTAATAATCAGATATATACAGATCAGAGATGCATGTGCCAGCATTTCAGTGTTAGTAGCAAAAACAATGATTCTTTCTGCAAGGAACAATATATTCTAAAACGAAATGGAGATCTCTTTAAAGGTTAAAACATCATTTAATTTATGTCTTATAGGGTTTATAATGAGTACAATATTGTATAACTGTAATAATTCAACTGTAAACCTAAAAATTTACAGCCAATTTTGAAAGAGATGCTTATTCTGAGTTCAATATTGTATAACTGTATTAATTCAACTGTGAACCTAGAAACTTGCACCCACTTGTGAAAGAGCTGTACTCTTGCTCTGAAGTCTCTTACTGAATATGTTAAGGCTGTAGTGAAATGCTTCTTCTAATCATGTAGTTATTAATTTTTTAAAAAAAAATGATTAAAAAACAATAGTAATAATTCTTCAAAGCATAATCCATTGAAATCTACCTGATGACTTTATATCCATGCTCAGATGCCTAATTGCATTAAAAATGAAGTTTTCTCTATGAAACTGTGTATTTTAATAATGAAATGGAGATCTCCTTTAAAGGTTAAAGCCTCATTTAATTTTTTGTCTTATAGGGTTTATGCTGAGTACAATATTGTATAACTGTAATAATTCAACTGTAAACCTAAAAATTTACAGCCAGTTTTGAAAGAGATGCATCTTAACTCTGGAAATTGCTATTGAATATGTCAATGTTGTTGTAATGAAATGCTTCTTCTCAGTATGTGGTTATTAAAAAATAATTTTTAAAATATCTCTTATGCAGTAGTGGATTTAAAGTGACCTTGTTCAGAGGAAAACATTAACAAGTTTTTTAAAGATAGCTTTAAAATAAAGCCTAAGAAAACACTTCTTATCAGAAGTAGAATTCTAATGTAAATGTGTCTCTAGGAAATAGAATTTCTAGAATATACTGTGTATGTGATTCAGAAATATAACTAAAATTTATTTTATTGAAATTATGAAAACAAACCTGTCAAATTATGCTACTGTGCTTGTCATTGAACACACAGAAACAGAGTAGAGGAAAAAGCCTATCATCGGCCCTACATTTTGTTTATTGCTAAGTTCCAAATGTCATTAAATTAATTTTTGGACACTAAGTATCGCGTGTTAGTAAAAGGCTATTTGGGAACCTAGTAAGCTTATCTTTGGTGCTTTTCAATACCATTTTAAGGAAATATTGAATATAATTTAAGGAAGCCTCAAAAATTCATTTACATTGACTGGAAGTGCATATGTGTGTGGTGGGTGAGTTCACAAAGCACTGGCTGATGCTGAAGTCACAGTCAGCTGGCCGATCGGGAACAAGTCAAACCACTATCAGTTGATCCAATGAAACAACAGAAGAGCGATTTTGAAATGCCATTACAGACAGACGGACTGGAGGCTCCACATAAGCATGGAAAAAATAACTGGGTGACTGGAGGTGAACACAGGGGAAGAAGACAGGCAGAGGAGGGACGGGGAGGATGAGGGAAAAAAATCAATCCTTAATAAAAGCGAACTTGTACATTAGGAGTAAAGGTAAAATTTAAAATAACAAAATAAAGGCATCCAAGAAAATCAGACATATGAACTTCAATTTACTTCAGATTAAATCGATATGAACCATTATGAAAAAACTGTGTGGGTCATAATTAGATAAGGAATACATTTGAAATAGATATTGAGTGAATCATCTAGAATACAGAAAACAAAGATGTAAGTATTTCAAACCAGGTAAGAGACAATAATCAAAGGTACTCAAGATGGAATGGAACAAATAGGAAAAAGAAAGAAATAATTGAACAGCAATGAGGTGCTCATTCTGTAAATGCAGAAATGAATCTATAGTATCGTAGAAGCAAAGGCATTACTGAAGATATTCCAAACAAACGTCATCCATAAGAATGAAATTAATAATGATAAATGATGAGTAAAAGAATTTAGAAACATAAGTAAAAAGTAGGTCATATAACATTAGAAAGCAAAGATTGGTTAATATAAAATTGTATTAATTGAAATTCCAGCTATGAATGGGAAATCAGGAAAAGGAAATTGAAATTAATAATAATATGGGAAATAATCTTCAACATCACTAGGGATCATGGAAAAACATATTTAAAAGCTAATGTTTGAGGCTGGAGAGATGACTCAACAGTTATGAACACCTGCTATCCTTCCAGAGGACCCGGGTTTGATTCTTAGCACCTACATGGTGGCTAACTAGGGTCTATAATTCCAGTTACAGGGCATCCAACATCCTCTTCTGTGGGTATTGCACTCACGTGGTATGCTTACATACATGCAGGACAAACACTCAGAAACGTAAAATAAAAATAAAAAATTTAAAACATTTCATATTTTCAGTGGCCATAATTAACGTTTACAAGACTGTTTTGCCAATTCTTTAATGGGAATGCCTGTAGATATTTGGAAGGAAATGGATAATTGAAATAATTTCCTACACGAGTACTGTATTTACATTAGTTCTACCCCTCCCTCCTTCTCAAAGTCTCCTCATGCCCCCCCGTGCCCTCTCAATTGTGTGACCTCTTCTTTAATTATTATTGTTACATGTAAGCTACTGATCCCATTTAGTGGTACTCATCTGTACACGCATTTTTGTATGTAGGGCTGACCACTTGGGATTCGATAACTGATTAGGGAGCTTGTCTCTGGAGAAAAATTGATTCTCCCTCTCTGCAACCAATGATTGCCTGCAGCTCTGCATCTAGGGGTAAAATGTGAAATTTCCCATGTCCACATAAGCAGGAAATTGACGAACCTTAAAAACATAATATTTAAAGACAAAAAAAGAAGAGCAACAATATGGTACATCACAGAATGTGTGTCAAGACTGGAAGATGACATGCTAATGCTGAAGTGGATACGGCAGGGAAGGAAGTAGTCAGATGAAAGAGGGGTGGAGAGTGTTCCATTCATTTAAAAATGATTAAAGGAGTGTGACATCAGGGAGCTTGTAGAATAAAATGTTCTAGCGCTTGTTCAGACACAACTCGGAACAGCTATCAGTACACAAAAATATCCTCCCATAATTCATGTGAATGATTCAACACCTGGGAGACACAAGCAAAAAATAGCACAGCAAAGATGGTATAAAGGACAGTTTGACATGACCCAAACTGCCCCTTCTCAAACACTTTTCTGATGGAAAGGGATACTCTATATGTTGCCAAAAAGGCAAATGTAAGACCCCAGTGTCACCAAGCATACCAGCATAAGTCCACTCCACCAAACACTGGTTCCAGGTGATTCTTTATGGCCCTAGGTTCAAGTTCAGTCATTATGGATACAAATTTTAGATTTACCAACATTAGTGTCCTATCTGCACACCTCCAGTCTTAGCAGGGTGAGTCAGTTTCCTACACCTCAGCTCTCAGCTGAACCTGAGTCTCCAGGCATGAGGCTGTCTGTCTGAAGATACTAGCAGTAAAGAAGATACTGCTTACAGATTTCACCCACAGTCCACTCTACTGTTTATTCAAGGCTACAAGGGTAGCAGAGAATCAGTAAACGTAGTATCATCACAGGAAGAAAAGAAAGCACTGGTAACCAAATCTAAAAATGTTTAGAGAAAGTGACCTATTACATGTTTGACAAGGAATTCACAATAACCTTTCTCTTAGCTAGCTTTCTATTGCTGTGATAAGAAAAGAAACAAAAGAAAAGAAAAAGACTGACCAAAATCAACTAGAAGAGGAAAGGATTTATTTGGCTTACAGATCACAGTTAATTATCAAATGAAGCCAAGACAGGAACCTGGAGGCAGGAACTGGGAATGCAAACCATGGTGGAACACCACTTATTGACTTGCTCCCTGGCCTGTGCTCAGTCTGCTTTCTTATATAATACTACCTGCCCGGGGCTGACTGCCTATAGTGAGCTGGCCTGGGACCACACACATCACTTAAAAATCAAGAAAATGTCCCACAGACATGATAAATCCAATGGAGAAAATTCCTCAATTAAGGGTCCCTCTAGCCAGGTGTGTCAAGTTGGCAACTAAAGCTATCCAGCAAAAGGACAATGAGCTCCAACTAGATGATACCAAGAAAACAATGTATAAGAAAGAATTTTTATAGTTCCTTCCCTATCCCATATTTGTGATCCAGACCTCCATTTCTGAGATGTCTTAATACCATGCCATCTTAGCTCTTAGACTTCCTCCGTTCAAGCAGATCCTGTCTTATCTGCATAGCTCTAGTCTTGGCAGGGTGAGTCAGTTTCCTATATCTTAGCTCTCAGCTGAACCTGAGTCTCCAGAATCCTTCTTTGCCCTAGATTTATGATCCTGAGTTCTCTCCCTGAGACTCCCTAGCTTCATTTCATCTTAGCTCTCAGACTTCTTCTAGTCATGGGAATATTATCCCATCATGGCACTGGCAAGGTGAGTCACTCTCCCACCCTCTCAACTCTCAGTCCAGCCTGGATCTCCAAGATCCTTTCTAGACCTAGACTTGTACTCCTGAATCTCTCCCTGAGATATCCCTGTTTCCTGGCATCTGAGGTCTGGATCCAGACCCATGCTCTAGAACTTGAACCTTAACCTACCAGCTTACCTGTTCACCTAGCAGTCCCCATCCCACCATCCTGATCCAGGAACCTCTGCAGTCAATCCTGAAATATCTACTTAAAAGTTGTATCTATCTTTAGCTAAACTAAGATCACTTCTTTCACCTCAATTGTACATCAACATAAAGTGGTACCAAAATGGAACTCCATGCGCTACTCAGCTGGGCCATAACCTGACTAATCGAGGCAAAAGAATACAAATGTTCAGCAAGGAAAGGATCACTTACCACATCAAGAAATACCACCACACAAGTACAGATGCCTAGGTCTCAGTGGAAAAAATGAAACACAAGCAATATGAATAACCAAGATAATACGCCTATTGAAGGAATTAGCAACCTCATTATAATATTTCCTAAGTATGACAACCAAGTATATGCACAAGACAGTGACTTCAAAATAGCAATTATAAATATGTTCAAGAACTCAAGGATATAAATGAAAAACTGAATGAAGACTGTGAAAACAGAGTTGAGTGAAATAAAACAATTCAAAACATTAAAGTTGGATTCAATAAAGAGATAGATCTGAAGGAAAACCAATCTGAAACAAAACTTGAAATAAAAAACTCTGGGACATAAACAGAAAGTTTAGTGGAAAGGAGAAAAAGAGAAGTGGAGGAAATGGAACAGTTTTAGCTCTTGAAGACAAGGTGGGGAAAACAGATTGCTCAATTAAAGAAAATGTCAAATCCAATACAACCGAGGAATGGAATATGCACGGTATATGGGATACTGTAAAAAGACCAAAACTCAAATCATAGGAATAGATGAAGAGAAGGAGCCCAGGTCAAAGGTGCAGAAAATTAACTAAAAATATTTAATGGGAATATTCAACAACAGACTTGATCAAGCAGAAAATTTGGCTAGCTTGGGCCCAAGCCCTTTTTATGTAACCTAAGCAGAGGAATCAAAAACGTAAAGAATGAGAAATTGGAGTTAAGGTACCCTGCCACAGGGCCTCGGACCCGGCTCCCAAGAGACTGAATGCTTCTGATGGACCATGTAATGAATCTTATCATACAAGATGAATATTTACTTGACCATAGATGCTTCTCTATTGACTTCAAAATTCTGAACCCAGGACATTGTAAGCAAAAAATAAAATAAGTGTGCAGCCAAAATGGAGGCTCAGCTGGAACCATGGTGAAAATGGCAACTCCCAGCTCAAGGACCTAGCAGCATGACTCTGATCCCCTTCATTTTATTAAAAATCTTGATGCTTCTATATTGATTTTGAAATTTTGAACTCAGTACTTGGCAAATAAGAGGGACAGTAACTGGGGAATAAAGATGGCAAAACCCCACACATTGGCAGGGTGGAATTGGCCTGGCCCCCCAAGCATACCAGCAGGGTAAAGCTGAACCAGACCACTCACCCATGCACCCAGTGGCATCCATCGTCGTCTGACATAACCATCACCCAGTGACTATCAAGACCTGGCTGTAGTCCTCAACAACATTAGGAATCAGAGAGGGCTACGGATTTCAGAAAATAAACCAGAGGACACTGGTGTAATCCTGTCGGGAGAAGCTGTGAAGCCTATGAAATGCCACTCTTGGATTAGAGACCTGCGAATTAATTGCTGCCTGTCCGGAGGGCCTACCTTCTGCTTTTATCAGCAGGAAAATACTGAGGGGACCAGCATGCCGGAGAACACAGAAAATACCTTGGAACACAGTGAGGCCATTATGCTGAGTGAGGCCTAGAAAGAGCCAAAGTGTAACCTGCTTGCAAGGGCTGTGAACTAACTAATGAACAAAACCAAGTATTTCTGACCACGGAGAAAAAGAGAAATCGCTTCATGACATTCCTAAGCAGTGTGGAAGAGAAACAGAAACTAAGAGTCAAAGTCCTATGCCAAGAAACCTGGGCATACTCTGACCCAAAGCCATGCACAAAGGAGAGGGAGTGACCCTTATTTTGGAACTCGTGGGTGTAAGAGTTACAGATCACTGACGTGTTGAGATGATTTCTCAGCCACCTAGTTCAGCTGTATTATGCAGTTTTCTATTTGCAAGTAGAAGACACAAAGTCGGGGTTGGAGGTTGGGACATCATATGATGAGGCTACAGATTGGGGAGATGGTCTGAATGCAAACAAAATTTAACACGAAATTCTTGAGTGAATAAAATTTATCTTAAACTCAGGAAAAATAAGAGAAAAATCAGAGTTTAAAAAGTAAAAAAAGAAAACATGGGACACTATCCAGAATATATACATACATACATACATACATACAT
>NW_008331307.1:1139922-1150773 GCF_000622305.1 Nannospalax galili | reverse complement strand
CTCCTAGTGTGTGTGTGTGTGTATGTGTGTGTGTGTGTGTGTGTGTATGTGTGTACTAGGAAGTGAATATAGTGTCATAAGTGTGATAGTCTAGAACTCTACCATTTATCTATAACTCTAGCCCTGGTCTTACATTCTGAATTTTGACAAAATGTGTCAAAATTTTCCCAGGCAAATCTTAAACTTCAAGCCTTCCTGCCTCAGCCTCTCAAGATTACAGGCCTGTGTCACCAAGACTGGCCCAAACCCAAGAGATTTGGGGCATTAATATGTTGCTCAACATGATTTTTATTTTCCAAATTAAGTGGTTTTTAACTGGCCTGTGCAAATATTTATGAATATGAAAAACTTTGAATTCTGAAAAACTTCCATTCCTGAGATCATTTCAGATAGGGGGAAGTCAACTTGTATTGAAGCTGCTGATAGAAGAAGGGGAAAGGAACAGAACGTTTAAAGAGATAAATTATGACAAAAGCTACTCAAATCCCCAAAAGGAAAGGAATAGCCAGGTCTATTCAGCTACCCAGAATCCTTAAAGAAACCGCCAGTGATGCATAGTCAGATTCTTAAATGTTGAAGACAAAGTGTTTTGAAAGCAGTGAAACACGTGTTAGCCAGGTGTAGTGACTTGCATCTGTAATTGTAGCACTCTGGAAGATAAGAGAGGAGGATTGCCACAAGTGTGAGGCCAGCCTAGGTTACAGAGCAAGACCCCATCTTTAAAACACATCCCCTCCCAAAACAGAAAGGTACCTTGTTACAAACTAGGGATATTTTAGTCAAATCTAGAAAACCAGGACAAAGCAGTAAATATGTTAAAGGAAAGAAAATATTAATTTAAAACTTTCAGCTACAAATCCTTAAGACTATTTCATAATATTTAGCAAAACCCCACAATAAATCATTTTGTTTGGGAAGTACACCCTTCAGACGCTGTATAGGATTGGGGATAGTATAAAAATGTTTGTTTTTTTCATAATTAAATACGAGGAAATTTAAACATTCATGGAGCATGTAAAAAAGGAAGCTCAAATAGTATTAGACCTTGAAAACCAGTACTTTCAGATCAAGTTGAAAGTCTGTCAGATTTTCCACTCTTTGTCCTTTATATTTGAGGCTCCACAAGGCAGCTGCTGTATCACTTTTAAGTCTCTATTCTTTAAGACAATGGCTTTAAACCTGTGAACTAGATAGCTTTAAGATTTAGATCCCTCAATGGTGAGTATATGAGTGAAAGATACCAGTGAGCATGTGTGCTCCACCTTCCAGAACAGTTGTGTTCCATGAGAAGTATTTGCTTATATTTCTACCCATGATTGTTTTTTTTTTTTTTTTTTTTCTTTCTTTTAAGTGTTTGTTTTGGATGATTACATACATGTATAAAATATATTGCATTGCATTCTCTTCTAGGCACTATGTCCTCTGTGGTCACAGACTTCTGACAAAGTTTACATTACTAGACATGTATTCCTTGCCTTAAAGTGGACCTCAAATTGAATTGAGAAGTATTTGATTAACTTTTAAGCAGTCATACCACTATTACACCAATGGGCAAACCTTTGCCGGATGGTCAAAACTGTAGCACGCAGGGTCTACAGCTGGATAAGACTTTTAGTGCCCCACCAGCCTGCATGGGCACCTTGCAGCCTGTGAATGTTAGACAGAAAGTAAGAAGTCTCCAGCTCAGTGGCTTGATTTCTCTGTGTTCTGCAACAAGGGATATGGTGTCTTCATGAGTAGGTTTTGACCACATAGTTCTGGCAGGAAACCAAGATCAAAGGCTGCAGCCAACAGCTCATAAAGAGGTATCCCACACCTAGCCCTGGGGATTTCATTTAAAAGCCTATGGCTTCTGGTAGCAGTATTTTCAAGTCATGCACCATGCATCCATTCAAGCTCTTTTTTTCTTTAAGTATATTTTAGTTAGTTTATACAATAATATGTTTTCATATAGTTTTCCATATATCCTTAGCATTGGTTGACCCTTCTCCATCCTCCTCCTTTCCCTTATCCCACCATCCCTTCCCATATTCCTTTTTCTCCCAGCCCCATTCACTCATGGGTACCTTTCCCAGTTTTTCAGTGTAACGTCTGCACACAACAGATCAATGAGGGCACAGGAATGTTCTGATGAAACCTTGTTTATCAAAGCTGATGAGTCACTAATGGGTTGTGATTTATTATCCCAGGACTTCAGTTAAATTATAACCCTTAAGTACATATTCAATGAGCATCACCCACATCCGAATAAGCATCACACTGTATTGAAGTCCCAGGATTAAATTTGCTACTTCTGATTTATTTCCAGATTTCTCTGACTCATTTTGAAATATGAAGACTATTATATGATGTCATCAAACCTCTAAAAATACCACTAAGTGTACAGTGGAAAAAATAATAAAGCCAATGTTCAATAATTCTTAGATTACTATTATAAAATAAGTAATATCAAACTGATCTTTTCCTAGCTCATAAAAAATTTAATACTTTTAAATCAACATGATAAAAGATGTAAGTTTGTGCTATGGTTTGAATCCAAAATTTCCTTTATAAGCTCATGTTTTCGACATTTGGTATCCAAGTCATGGTATTATTTCTGAGGCAGAGGAGCCTTTTTGGAGATTGATTCTGGCAGCAGGAAGAGCTAGTTCAGAACCAGGGTCTGTTCTGTGAAGGTTTTGCTGTCCCCTAGTTCTGGGCTAACTATCTAATCTTCCTGGTCTTCTATGGGGTGAGGCTCAACTGCTTTGTACCCCTTCATGTCATAAAGGGGGAGCATCTCACTCTCCTCTGCTTTTCCTAGACACAATGGAAAGACATACCTATGGGACAGTGAGTCCAAACAAATCATTCGCCCTTAATTTGTTTCTGATGCATATGTTGTCACCCAACACTGAAAGTAGTTATTAACACAGATTGTTCATATGAAGGTGTGCTGGATAGCTTTACTGTCAACGACACGCCTGGGTTGAGGGAGCCTCAGTTGGGGAATTGCTTCTATTGGACTGGCTTGTGGCCATGTCTGAGGGCATCTTCTTGATGAGTGATGTGGGAGGGCCCAGCCCACTATGGGTGGTGCCAGCCCTGGGCAGGTGGGCCCGTGTTGCATAAGAAAGCAGGCTGAGCAGGGGCCAGGGAAGCAAGCCAGTAAGCAGAATTACACCATGGCCTGTGCTCCATCTCCTGCCTCCAGGTTCCTGCCCTGAGTTCCTTCCTTGGGCTCCCTGATGAACTGTGACCAGGGAGATGTAAGATAAATAAACCCTTTCCTCCCCGATTTGGTAGTGGTCAGAGTGTTTTGTCACTGCAATGAAAAACAAACTAGGACAGAATGGATATATTTCTAGATATTTGGATTTTTGGGAGAAAGAGAATTCCGCACACTTGTAGATATACCCCTCAATTCACATGCTCTTTCTATATTGGATATGATTTTTTAAATCAAAGGCTCTAATAATGTCATTGAAAGCACTCATTCAAATATCTAAGCATTTCAGGTTATGAAGTCTCTTTAAGTCCTGGAGTAAAATAAAGTAACATAATTATTTTATGTTTTTAGAAATTTTGGTTAAATAGAAAAAAGAAGCACAGAGGAATGCAATTATTAACCTAAAAATAGACAAATACCAGATGAAAATAATGCCTATGACTGGGTACATTAAGAATGGTTTCTATGGAAATAGAACAAAAGTTGATTCCATCACAAATATAAAGCCTTTTTCTTCCTGATAATTAAAGAACTATCAGAATCCCACTTGACCTAGCCTTTGAAATCTTTTAAATATCTTTTTCTTCATGACAGCCAGAGTGTTTTTTCAAGAACTCTAATAACTATCTGTGGAACTTCAAACAGAACCTCTTTCCCATTGCATGCCCTCTGAGGTCATATAGCACCTGCATCTGGCAGCCTCTGACGAACTCCCTTCCACATTTATTCCTTATAGACTCTAGTCTCCTTACCTTTCACCATTTACAAAAATACTGTCTTTTTCATCTTATACCATTTCCTTGGTATTTTCTTGACCTGATTAATTATTTCTCAGGGCTTTTGAACAGAGGGGAGAAATGACTATTTGCAGATTACCATCAGTGGAAAATGGAAGCTCTGAAAGAAAACTCTTGTCCTTCCATGACACTGTGTGTAAACTTTTAATGCAGAGCAATGGCCTAATCACAGGCAACACAAAGACACAGTGAACATACTGTGTATTTATAGTGATGTATCAAGTGAAAAGACAGATGTTAGATGGATGGTAACTTTTTCTCTTTCAGTTTTTGCATTTGTTTTCTCAGTAGACACCTGTCCTCTCCTCTTTCAGACAAAACATAACTATCTTTACCTTTGTAATTCTGAGGCAAGCTTATTTAAATATTCAAAAATTATGGCAAAATTGGACTTTGGTCATTTTTAAAAGGTTTGTATGGGACTATTTCAGATTAAGGCATAAAATGTGGAAGCCACTTTGTGGCATTTCAATTTAATATTAAAGCAATGTGTTTTTCTTTAACATGGTAAAAGGCATTTTTGTAATATATTGTTACAGACATTAAACAGTAATATATTTTGTAATATATTGTTACAGACATTAAATAGTAAAAGACCAAGAGTAAGGACATCATGAATATGAGACCTTGTGAGATAACTCACAATGGTTTTTAAAGTTTCCTAGGTGGGTCTTAAGCTACACAGTTCGAATATAGAAACTGCTCATTTAGTAAATGGCGAAACCTTTTGTTCTGTGCCAGAACGCCAAGACATATGGTTCTCTGTGGCATGCACTACTGGTTCAAAAACAATAGCGCATTCCCTGCTCTGTTCTGCTGCTTTGAGTATTGGTGTTCTTGGCGTCCTGGGACTTCTTCAAACTAATTTAGTGAATACTGCATTCTGCTTCAAGAAAATATTATACACCTACATACACATAGCTACATAGACTGTGGAATCTATATAGTACACTTATTATCTAGTTTATTTATTGAAGGATGTGTATTTTAAGATTTTGGTTCCATTAAAATGTAATGAATGTTCCTAACATAAAATTTGTATCTGGATTAAAGTAAGCAGCACCCATCACTGCAAGCTATACTGTCAATAGAGACAAATGTGATGTATTATTGTTCACTTTAGCATAATCATTTATACTTCCATTCCACTAGTCATGCATGTATCAACCACCAAGGGTATATAAAATAATGAGTCAGTGAAATCACATACAAATAATTATTACTAAAAACTCTCAGATGCCTCTCATTCCAGGACAGTGGCAGATGATAAATCAATATGTGTCTGCTTTTAACTGTTTCAAAATGGAACCCTCCAGCTAACCTTTCTCCCATTTATTTAAATGACGTGATAATCATGCATCTATTTTCTCAGGTTTAGCATGAATATAAACCACTTCTTTCACAATACATGGCTTTAATATCATTTTGACTTTAACCCCAAGCCAGTATTTTCTTTCCTGTCTATTCCTGTTTTTAAAAAATGGCAAAAGACCTTCAAAAGTAACAAGAATTCCTTGCTTATTTCTACTTATCTGGGTCTTGCAGTGATCATGCAAATTTCTTTGGTCACACACTGAGAAAACCCCATAATTACAAGGATATTTATGATAGCAACACTGCTATTTCAGGGAATTACATTATAGTTCACTCTAAAAATAAAGGGGCAACACGTTCCTCATGCTGGTAGCTGTTTTCCCTTGATAGATGCACTTGATTTTTCTTCAGACTTAAATTTATCCTTCACCATCTGCTCTTCAAGTCCTCCAGAAAACACAATATTGCATTCTGAATTCCCTTGAAAGTAAGTTATTTTCATCCTCTTAACAGATTTCTTTGTTGGATTCATAGTTTTTCTTGCATACAAATGCCTAATATTTAAGTGACTAGAAATTTTGTACTATGATTTGGGGGAAAACTTGGGTGAGCACCCCCAGGCAATTGCCTCTGAGATGACAGAGGCAATTGTGTTATAAAGAAGGTTTACAAAAGTTATGACTGAAGCCTTTATACTTTTGTTTGCTGTTCTTCATTACTAATTTAGTCATTCTTTGACTAAAAACATTAGAAATATGTTTTCCTCAAGCAACCTTTTAAAGCATTTCACTGCCCCTACATGTGTAAAATTATCATGGTGTATGTCATATTATTTGCTGTGCTACCAAGGGCCCTTTGCATTCACAGGCCTAAAACAATTTCCCAATTCAAATTGCCCCAAACAAAATTGATTTTGATATTTGATCCTTTGGATTCACTTGGGAATATCTTCCAAACAAAACAAATCCTGAAATCAGTTACACTAACACTTTTTATATGTTGACTCTCCTAAGCCACAGGCAATTGATTATAAGAACTCCATCCTTCAAGAGCACAAAAGCAAGGAAATTTTAAAGAGAAGACTTTGCGTAGAGCTAATATAGCACACATCAAAATATAATATAGAGGTTGTTGTTAAGTGAACCCAAGTGTGCCTTGTACACTTTAATCAGTCTGAAAATGCTTCCATATTCAAAAACAAACCAGAAGTTTCTATAAATTGTTTAAACATCAGAAATGTTTTGGTTTTTATACCACTGGTTGATGAATGAGTAAGAAAGTAACCGTGTTTGTTTCAGTGTTGGCCTGTGAACAGCTTGCCTAGGGGGTGCCAATAATCTGATCAAACTTCCCTGAGTGCTCGTTTGGAAATGGAAAGGTGAAGCCTGATGTCCCTGGAATGACATTTTCTGCTGTGAGTCTGATTGCAGCCCTCTTCTCCCCTGTAGGAACAGAACATGCTAGCACAGGGTAAGAGGATAGGAGTACACAGAAGCTCCCTACTGTCTTTCCATGTACTGAGAAAGATTGTACCTTGTGACCCCTGTGCTGACCTCACTTCTCTGCAAGGACATGAAAGAGAGGAAATCTACGCAGTTTGTCAAAAATGTGACTTGGTTGAGAATGAGTGCCATATTTGACAAGTGTTTTTCCTTTGTTTTCATATAACTAGTTAGAAAAAAATCTACAGTATTTTTACATTATTATTTTTTAAAAAAGGTCTATCTAAATCATATAACTTTATGGCAGAATAAAGCCTCTAAAGCAAAATCAGCACCCCCTCAAACAAAACAAAACAAACCTCATCTTTTTCTAATGCATAAATCCCTTGTGAACACACACTAGAATGATTTAGCAGCTCAAGCACTGTGGAGGACTTAGAACTTCCTCCTCATCAGACAGCCCAGCCACTTCAGCAGCTGAGTGCAGAAACTTTTCTCATTTTAAGCTGTTACTCCTCTAAACCTCCATCCATTAGTTGTTGAGTTTGCTTTCCAGACATACTCAAAGAGGCAAGCTCGCATTTACTTGATGGCTCACTTATTTTTAAGCTTTCTAAAATATAGTTACAGAGTATATTTTAAATGAGGAATCGCTTTAATTTCCTAAGTCCATTTTAAAATTCACAGATATTCAAGTTTTTTAAGAAATGAAATTAATCTGAGAAAGTACATAGTTCCTCCCAACATTGTTTTACCAAATACTAATTCTGGAGTGATAACAGTAAATAGGTCTCTGTGGGACACTGACTCTGTGTAGATTCAGTCTCCTTAAGTTCTTGGTTCCTGAACTAAGGAAGACCTACTGGAACTATTTGAAAGAAGCCCCAAGTATCCTAGTGATTCCTGTATAAAATTACTTTTTAAAGTAGATTTTTCTCAAAGACATCTTAATACTTTTATACTAGATATAAGCATCAACAGAGGAATAATGTTAATAAAAATTAGTGTGAAATGGTATGGGTTTAATATCCTTCAAATTTTCAGGATGTAACTTTGATCTCATCCAGTGTTTTATCCCCTGGGAATATTTAGCAATAGCTGAATATATTTTATCTTATCACATTTTGGAGAATGCTACTAGAATCCAGTGAGTCGGGATACTGTGCAGCATCCTACACCACACAGGACAGGTACCACAACAGATAATCATCTGGAATTAAACATCGTAGAATCAGAGCTCCCATTAGGGGAAACTGAATGGAATGTTTCTTAATCACCATTTATCACTCATCTTCTAAATGAAAAACAAGAAGTATTGCAGCCGAGAAAATTTCCCTAATATAAAGTAGGCTAGATATCACATTTAGTTTTGTTTTATCAACTCTGCAGAATATGTAAAGTTCTTCAATCAAAACTTTTGTTCTGATCCCCTGTGTGGTTCTGTGAAGTTTGCTCAACTTGTTTCTTGAATAATAGTATGAACTAGGGCTTTAATATTGAGACTAGGGTTTTATGGATTGCTTGTATTAGTCAGATCCTGCAGAATTAGTAGTGTGTGTATGTATATGTGTGTGTGTGTGAGAGAGAGAGAGAGAGAGAAAGAGAGAGAGAGAGAGATTTGATCTAAGTAACATACATACTTAAATTCTTCCTGCTCTTTTTTTCTGTGAAATTCCCTGAGCCTAGAGGGAGTGGTACCAATGTCTTCCTGTTTAAGGCTGAGCACCAGAATGTTCCTCATTCTTGACGTCTTGAGCAGCCATGGGTCTCTCTGCATCCACCACTGTGCATTGTAAAGAGAAGCTTCTCCAATTAATGGTAAAAAAGAGCACTTATCTATGAGTAGAAGCATGGATATTTGGAAGGTACTTTGACATCATTTCTTATTGGGGAGCCCTGCTGTTATGGTCGGCTCCTTTCTCAGCAGGGGCTTCCTGCCTGGCTTACCTGGAAAGTGCCGCCAAGCATGGATGCTTGGCCTCATTTGAAAAATGACCTTTGGTAGCTACCTCCAGGTTTTTTCTATGTGATAATTAGGCATTGCCCCATAGTCAGATGATAGGCTCCTGCTACCACATGTAAATAAAGCATACTACAATCTTCTATCAGCTGAAGCATTGGCTGCTGCCTCAACACTATATTTTCCCTAACCCCCACTGAATAAACGGAGCTGTTTCACTGAGACTGGAGCTGTTTGTATCACTGAGCCTGACTCCCCCAAGGGCTTTCTTCCGTCAGTGCTCACTGTCTGTCCTGACCCGGTTGGTCGCTTCTGCTCCCTTTGTCCTTCTGGACTGGTGGCCAATGACTCACGAGGGAAGGGAGAGACCCCACAGCTGGCGCCCGAACGTGGGGCTCTTGGAACGCGCAGAGTTTGTGAGTATCCTCTCTCTCCAAGAGGGCAGCAGCAGCTTTGCCTTAAGCCATCCCACCCTTGAGGATCAGCAGTCTCTCCTCTTTTTCCTCCTTTTATTTTCGGTCTGAGCCTTCGCATGGGACCGTTAAAGACGAGGGAGCAATTGAGGCTTTCTGATCAGGGCTACTGCCTGATGTTAGCCAAACCCTGACTGCCTGCACAGGTGTAGACAAGACCCCCTATCTATACATCTTTCTAATGCAAAAACCCAGTAAGGCAACAACCAGACCAGTTAATTGCTCTTTGAGAGGTTGCAGGATCTCTTAAATTTGTGGGCAGGCTTGCACTGTGGACTCCTTGGAATTCCCTGAGGTTTGATCCCGGGCATGTTCCCCCAGGAATCAGCGTTTCACCCCCTTTCCTTTTCTATCTTGAACAACACCCCTAGAAACAAAAGCCCAAAAATTCTAAGGGATTTTTATACAAGCTTTAAATTCAACTTCTAAAATAACACACTTCCTTAATCTGTTTTGTTATCTCACCCCCAGGGTGCTCCAGCTCAAGCTAAACCAGTTAGGTGAGAATTTAAATTAGCCTCTGGACAAAAAGGCACTCCAGATCCAAGTGCGCCATAATGTAAAAAAAAACAAAGGATTTAAAGAGGAGGGTGGCTGAGGAGCACTTAAAGAATTTAAGGCAGCTTGTACCATACAAACGGAAAAATGATTTTAAAAGCCGTTTTTTTTCTGTAAACTTTTTCTTGGAGAAGGGCTCATCAGAGGACAACCCCACATGGAAGGCTTTCTCCTGTAGTCCTCCCCGCTCTTGCAGGCATCCCCTTAGGGGACATGACTTCATGCCGCGTGCACCCGGATGGTGGCTGGCTCGCACTGAGGGCGTGCATGAGCAGCGCTGGTCATAGCCTTTTCAACCCCTCTCTGGGGCACATGCCACGGGACACCACTTGGGCCTTTTCTCCTTTTAGCCTTTTCTCTCCCCAAGCTACTACCAGCACATAGTTAAGTTTTTTCCAATCCAGGCTGACAGCCCTCTTCAAGGAAATTCACCATGCGAGTTAATAGTCTTGCCTTAGTTTAAAAATAATATATGAATAAACAATTTTAAAAACTTTTAAAAACCTTTAGGCTAAAGAAGAACAAATGCCTTTTTGTACTAATTATATTGATAAATTATCACACGCTGTTTGAGCTCACTAAGACTCTGACTCCGGAGATGGGATCGGCCCTCCCACTTCAGATACAAGTCTAGGCTACAAAACAGCCTAAGAGTAAATACACTACAAAAAATAAAAACAGCTAAGGTGTAAACTATTACAATAGAGGGTATTACTGTCTATAGTAAAAGTACTTAATGGGATTATTTGGTCACTAACACAGACTAATGTAAAATGTGTCTATGTATATGAATATATATGTGAAGTACTGCTGGCTTTTAAGAGTTTCATGTACCTCTGATCAAAAAATTTGTCATGGTAATGGGTCTTGGTTTTAAAACTGGTTTGTTGTGGCATGGTGTCTAAGCACAGTATTTATTAAATGAGACTTATGAATGGATTTATGTTTAATACTAATAAAACAATTATTAATTAATAATTTACTAGATAGCAAATTGACT
Organism: Nannospalax galili; assembly: GCF_000622305.1. Taxonomy (NCBI): domain Eukaryota; kingdom Metazoa; phylum Chordata; class Mammalia; order Rodentia; family Spalacidae; genus Nannospalax; species Nannospalax galili. The sequence goes on along the minus strand of NW_008331307.1, from coordinate 1,140,021 downwards.
TGTAAGTAAGTTCTCTTGTAAACTAAAATAGTTAAATTACAACATGGTTCCTATTAAAAATATAAATTAAATTTTAAGAAATGATTGCTTCTGCTCCAG
>NW_008331307.1:1129930-1139655 GCF_000622305.1 Nannospalax galili | reverse complement strand
ACTATGTACCAATTTCTTTTTTTCACCTAAAGCTGGTAGACCATTCTTTAAACTACATAAGGTAAAAGATTTTTAAAATGTCTTGTGTTTTCTATAAGGTTTACCTAGAAACTTATAAAACACAATATGTACATGGGTAATATTAATTTATCACATTATCATATATATATAATTTATATTCCATTTTCTTTAATAACATGATGCTACACAATACATTCTTCTGAGTCAAACTACAATCTTCATGACTTCAGCTGTGTCCACTAACAAAAGATCATCACAACTGGGCTTATGGACTTAAGTATCTAATTAAAGGTGGAGGGGTAACAGGGTCATTGGACCCTCACCTGAGTATCCAGATGCTCTTCCCAACCAACTGTATGTAATTTGGTCTTAACCATACATGGTCTCCTGGGTTTGGGGAGGACTAAAGTATATTATCTGGAAAAGGCTAGGAAAAAAAGGCTTGATCCATGCTAGGTTAAGGCTTTCAAGTGTAAGTACTCTCAGGTCACTCATGTACCCCAGCAACCCCTCAGTCATCTCTGTAACTAAGCTCAATAAATTTATTGGTTCCCCAGAAAAACTTTAATGTAATCAAACATTGGTTTGATACTACAACCAAAAAAGGGGAAAAACATTGCTTAATAGCCCCAGAAAAGAATTCTCACAACAGATGAAAAGTTTATTTGTTAATGTTATTATGTCTCATGGCTATTAAAAAAGAGAATGGTAAGATAAAAGATGTTAGAAGGATACAGAAATGGAGGTATTTTGTTAAAAATGAGAAAGCCTAAGCAAATGATAGAGGTCTATGTAGATTTGTTATGATTTATCAAGCATGAGAAGAAGATCTTACATTTTCTAAGGTCATAGCTTAGTCAACTAGTTTAAGGATGTCTCATCAAGGTTTATTTTAAAATGTTTGGGTTTTGCCCAAGCTCTATCTACATAGCACATGGTAATTAAAAGTACCAGATTGGTGTAACTAACCTTCTTGAATGTTTAATAGCCAGACTTTGAGGCCTGTATTAATCTGGTCAGAGGGACTTAAAGGGACAATTTTTGTTCCTTGCTCTCCAAGGTCAAACAAGTTCCAAGGGCTATGGAGCACCTCTCAAAGAAATGTCCTCTAATTTCAGTGAGCCACCTGTCCTCTTGTTCAGGGAGGCCATGGAGACCCCAGAAGATGGACTTAAATCAGTGTCCAGTCTACAAAGAGGAGGGTCAACACAGAAGAAACATTTCCTCCATGCTTCCAAGCAAAGCCCAGGTCAAGCAAGACCTCTTGGCTTATCTTCACGTAGATGGAACTGGTTAAAAAAACAAAAGCCTGAGGAGCCAGGGACTCCCCCCAAGCCCATGTGACCCCTGAGAAACAGATCCTCACATGACCTTAAAAGTAATAATATATTGGTTTATTTGGGCCAACTGTGTGGCCTTAAACACCCAAAGGGAAAGTATAACCAAAGATTAAAGTAATCAATATATTTCTTTAAGAACACAAAGGATTACACATCCCAGACATTGACTTAAGTTCTTATGTTAGACAATTATTTCTCATTGGTGATTTTGTTCCTAATAGGACAGTACTACTCAGGTGTTGGACTTTAAATCTTGGTCTACAATATTGTAGTGCCCACCTGCAGCTGAGGGAAACAACTCACTATTCTAAAATGATGGCTAAATTTGTTTTCTCTCCCTATCTAGAGGCCATTTAAGAGGGAGCTGATTCTAGCCACTCCAACAATTATCAAAGTGCCTGACAACAAATCCTGAGTTCATCGATCATTCCAGCCTTGGCAGGCAAAAGAAAAATAAGAAAAAACCTGTTAGATGGATGCTTTTGGGAGCCCTCATCAAAAAATTCCAATGGACTTTAATTTGGACATACTCTGGTTCCCTACCTATAAATTGTAATACTAACTACTCTTGCCCTTACTCTTACCTTTACTTTTCCTTCACCTCTTCCAGGAACAAGTCAAACACCTTTCTTTTCTCCCTATAGTTAAGAGATATGTAATTTGGGAGTCTTTTACATAGACCTACTGAAGGGAGTACCCCAATTGCCTCACCTTGTGTCCCTGTCAGCATGGAAGAAGTCAGAGCAGTCTGTGTCCCAATTCCCTATTGGCAATTTGGGTAAGCCTCTTCAGAGGGTGGTATGATAAGCATAGGAGATAAAAATTGGCTAGGCAGCTAGGGTAAAAAGACCCCAAAGAAAAGCATCCAGTTTCTTTCTTGGCTAAAAGTCAAAACGTCCTTGGGACTTTTAGCAAAGTACTCTGTCCCAACGGCCAAAAACGTTAAAAGTATTTGTGAGCTCTTATCCCAAAAAGAGTTTGGGGTTACCTCTTCAGAGAGGGACTATTACAATATCAATAGCCCCCTGATTATGTTATTTTGATGCTTTCTCTCTGTTTCATACAATTTCTTACAAATGACTACCATTGCTAAAATTACTACGAAGTAGGTCATGGTCAATTATAAAACTTTGGATTCTCCTGAGATAGATGAGTTGGCTCTTAAAGCTTGTGATGACACTTCTCCATTTATAAAACAAAACAGGAGGAGATGTTGGGGAACCTTGCTGTTAAGGTCAGCTCCTTTCTCAGCAGGGACTTCCTGTCTGACTTACCTGGAAAGTGCCTCCAAGCATTGATGCTTGGCCGCATTTGAAACATGACCTTTGGCATAGTTACCTGGAGTAAAAACTACCTCCCGGTTTTTTCTATATGATAATTAGGCATTTCCCCATAGTTGGATGATAGGATCCTGCTACCACATGTAAATAAAGCATATTATGAGCACCTATCAGCTGAAGCATTGGCTGCTGCCTCAACACTATATTTTCCCTAACCCCCACTGAATAAATGGAGCTGTTTCACTGAATCTGGAGTGATTTCACTGAATCTGGAGCTGTTTGTATCACTGAACCTGCCTCCCCAGAAGGGCTTTCTTCTGTCAGTGCTCACTGGCCACCCTGACCCCGTTCATTGCTTCTTCTCCCTTTGTTCTCGTGGACCAGGTGTTAATGACCCATGAAGGAAGGGAGAGACCCCACAATTTCTATTTGGATAAACAACACTAGTAATGTTTCCCCTAGGGCTTATGACCTTTTGAGCCATGAGTTTTGACCAGGTCTGCAGTACCAGGCATGGATTTCTTCTTACACAGTAGTGTTTAAAGCCAATCATAGAGCAGTTTGTTGGGTCCATAATGTATGTGCCACTATTGACACAATGGACACATTTGCCTGGTGAGTTGATTTTTTAGTTGGTAGGATTCAAAGCACCTCTGGCATGTGGAAGCCAGTCAGCAGGGAGGAAGCTTCTAGATCAATCCCAGCTTGGGTTCTCTATGTCTGATAATCAAGGCATATAGTAACTATTTCATAAGAAGGATCAAAAAGAATGTAAGAGCTAGAAGGGCTGTGGAGTGCTTCTTTCTGAGAATGACACAGTCTTTGAAATGATCTCAGGGAAGCTGCAGTTGTCTGCACTGTCAATAGCCAGTAATGGGTTGGGGAAGGGCTCTTGGGCCCTACCCCTCCTTGCTGAACTATTGGCTTCTGATAAATTCGGGGGAAATGGGGAATTGTTATCTTCGGTTGTGTGCCCACTTGTAAGCCCACTGCAGTCCACTGTATACTTTCATACCCACAAGGTCACTCAAACAGCCCTGGTTAAATACAGTAGGTCACAAAACTAAACAAAAGACATGAACATGGGAAAGGCACATGAGGGATAATGGAGGGCTTGACAGAATTGAGAGGGAGATAGAAAGCATAGGAGTCAGAGTAACAAGAATGCATTATATATGTGTAATAAAATTTTCAAAGAACAATTATTTTAATTTTTATTTCTTCTTTATGAATATTTTTGCCTATACATATGTAAATGCCCCTGTGTTATGTAGTATGGAGTTCATAAGAAGGCATCAGATTCCCTGGAACTAGAGTTACAAATGACTGTTAGCTGCCTTGTGAATGCTGGGACCCAAAGCCAGGTCCTCTGCAAGAGCAGCCAGTCCTCTTAATTACTGAGCCTTTACAACAGCCCTCAAAAAACAATTTTAATTAATTAAAAAAGAAATGTATATTAATGATTATGAAGGCTGGAAACTACAAAATCTTCAAGGCTATCATAAGATTCAATACCCGGGAACAAGCTGATGCTACACAGTAGCTCAAATACAAACATCAGATATTTCAGAATTTCTCTTTGCTAGAAGGAAACCAGCCTATTCTTCTACTTGTGACCTCAAATGATGGAAAAAGGAAGAAGGAATCTTCTTTATTCAAAATCCACTGGTACAAATGCAAATCTTACTAAAATATCCTCAAGATATATCCAATAACATGTTAGCCCCACTATCTAACAATCAAAGCTAGTCAAGGTGATATGAAATGAACTTCTACCATGCTTCTTGACTAAAGCCATCATATCTCACTGAGAATTGTGCCTCTTCAAAAGTACATAGAAAATGGACCAATGTGTACCAATGACCCAGGGAGGGTCACAGCCTCATTGAAGACTTTGTATTACCTGGTTCTCTTTAGCCCAAAAATCTAGCACAGTAGTTTGGATTAGTTCAAAGGTTTTTCTTTCTAGAATTTCTGATCTATTGTTAGGGAAGGCATTAAGATCCTTGGCTGCTGAAGGGGCCCACTTGGGTCTGGAGGACCAGCTCACCCACAAATAACCCAGTGCTCATTGAGTCTTGCTCTGAGCTCCTGTGAACCTCTTCCACTCTCTGAGGATCTGCAGAGGAGACTGTGGGTTGGAGCAGTAAAACAGCCTCTTACTTGCAGCCTTTTACATAATAATGCTGTATTCCATTCATTAGAGAGATCTGATCTGTACTGACCATGATGATGACCTCGTTTATCATGAATAGGTGAATTTTAGATAGTTTTTTTCCTATCTATAGGGCTTTGCCTTTTACTAGATTACTTGCTTTAGAAATTTTTCAATTGTAAATTCTTCTTAGGTTCTTTGAAATGTGTATAAATCTTCTTCTCAGCCTGTTGTTGGTTTATTACTCAGGAAACCTCTCTTTAGGACTTGAGAATCATCCCTTTGAAATGTATCATCAAGGAAGATAAGCACTCTGTCTCCTAGTCTCTGTAGACAGATAAGGAGCCTAACATGAATGAGAGCAAATTATCAAATGCAGATGTCTGAATCACAGAGAACATTTGCAAACTCAACAATAATTTAATGTACTCAACACATTTTGTGTCCTTGAAATGAAGCACAGTCTGTCCCCTATCATAAGAGCATGACTAAAGTCTGCCTCCTCCCTTTAACTTAGTGCACATTTTGCTTTACTGTGTTCTTAAAGAGACTGTCAAATTCTTACATCTATTAAAAAAATGGTATCAATTTCAAGTATGGGGAAAAGCCAGAAATTATTGAGTTTAATGGTATTTTGCATAAAGCTAACTGCATTGAGCTTTCTTACTTTTTCAAGGAGAATGGGATAGCAGTTGTCTTATGGGATGACATGAAGGGAAAGGAAAAATTCTTTCCAGCATTCAAAAGTAGTTTTAAATTGTCTTACCATTCATCCATAATACCATAAGGTACTAGCTAGAAAACACTTATTTAAAATTGATTTCATCCTGTTAATTTGTAAAATTTTTGTAATTATTTTATATTACTTAGTACCTAAAAATGATGTTAGTACTTTTCAGATGTCAAGAATGCAAGAGTAAAAATACAGAGAACAAAGCCTCTAAAAGTAAAAGCTGTATAAAATGGTTAGAAAGAATGTGAGAAGATATTTAAGTCACAGTTTCAAACTTAGAAATATAATCACGGACTAAAGAAATTTATAAAAATCTCTAGCCTTAGCTCCTGACTTCTTATATTATTACTGAATGCATATTATATTTTGAATTTATTTATTTTTATTTTACATTTGTGAGTGATTTGCTTGGATGTACATAAGTGCACCACATGCATGAAATGCCTGCTGAGGCCAGAAGAGGGTGATGGATCCCCTGGAACTGGAGTAACAGACAATTGTTAGCCACCATGTGGGTGCTGGGATTTGAATAAGCACTTCTGCAGGAACAGCCAGTCCTCTTCACCTCTGAGCCATCTCTCCAGCCCCCATATTTTTGTTCTGATCTCTTATTTACCACTACCTTCCTAAAATTGAAGTTGCTTCTATAAACTAAAGATGAAAAGACAATAGCATTACCAATCCAATTCTACTTTTCCATATTTGATCAGAGTTTTTTTCCACGTTCCCCTTGCTTTGAAGACTTTCCTTTATATTTAACAATGACACTGACTATGATACAGATGTTTAAAAATTAGCATTGTCTTAATTATTACATGCACTAGTGAAAAGTGGTGATTTTTATTAACAAATCTGATGCTACCTTTCTTTATTTGTACTTGATTTTATGTTTCTTATTTTGACTTTACTGTTCCAATATTGAAAGCAATATATTTTCATAAACATAGTAAATACAGTTCTGAAATGAACTTAGCTATCAACTTGCTTGGACCTGGCGGTCTTCCAGATTTACCTTAATAAAAATTATGATTGCATCTTTTTTATTTAGAAAGAAAATAAATAGGACTAAAGCAATTTTATGATCTTTGTAGCACCAAGAACAAGCAAATTACTTAACTATTTTTACAAGCAAAATTTTTAACTTTAAAATCATATAGCAGTAAAATATTTAGTATTTGTAGAACAAAGAAATACCTTTTTAAAGACTGCCTATCATTTTTTCATTGATATCATTTTATAGCAGCCAGGGATGGTGATATGCAAACGTTTGTTTTCCAAATTTACTAATGTATTAAAGGCTTTTCACCAGACTTTTAATTAGTTTTTAAATGCAACTTAGTGTTTTAATAAATTGCTTCTCTGTTCAAGAAAAGTCTTGAAGTATATATCTTGAAAAATCAAAATAATAATCTCTAAGTAATTTTACTCTTGGTATTCTTTCTCTTTCTGGATAATTGGCCATTAAAGCCACTAGAGTTTGAATAATGTACATCAGGCATGATAGAAATCTCGAAAACTCTGTATTTTTTGCTTCCTTTTTTACTAGCATGGATATCCTTTTTGTTGAAAGTCTTTCATATGTAAGAGGTATCATCTTGGAAGGAAAGTCTCACTGGGCTTCACTGACTGCCTTCTCCTTCCTTCCCTGCCTCTGAGGTGATACTGCTTTCTATCCTTTCCTGGGCTCTGGGTTCACACACAAGATTCTCCTTTCATTGATATATTGTAATCTGTCCTTTGTGCTTCCAAAAAGGTCTTCAGGTCTTCAGCGTAAACCATTCTACACAATTCTGAAGAATTAACAAATAATAAATTTTATTTTCTTACCACTAAAGATCAAACCTTGGGAAGTTTTACATGCTAGTCAAGTGCTCTACTTATGAAATATCCCCAGGCCACTATAATTGATTTCAAATATATATGTTAACAAATACTAGACCTGACAGTCTTTTACTCATGTATTTTGTGTCACGTACAATAGGCTTTTGATTATCTTAACTGGAAAATTTGTTTGTCTTTTTGCACTATCCTTCTGGAATTGAATGAGTTCATTGTCCTGGGTTCCATTCTTTTCAATAAAATAAATTGGTAGAGTTCCTGTTCTCACTTAGTCTGGGGAGGATTACTTTTTTTTTATAACCATCGCAGTTGAGAAAAAAAAAAAACATCTCAAAGGAGTTTTCAAAATGGGTATAAATCATCCTTAGTCTTCTAGGGTGTGGATGGGCTTTTTCTTTTTTTTTTAAACAACAAATGCATTCTAATTTGATGTAACTTCAACTGAAAACTGAAATAGATTATCCAACACTTATGTAGCATCTAGTGTGACACTGCATATGATAAGGGTGCTTTCCAGAAATTTGCATTCTAATTGTTCAGTCAACTTCGCTCATAAAGGAGGGCAATTCAAAGAAATATCTGAGCTGTGTTAAAGAGGGCCAAATTTAGAGAAGGTCATGGTCATATTTAGCTCTCTGGCTTGAGAAAATATTAAAACTTTTAAAAATAGGGTATGTTCTGCTTTAGAGGAAGTTGGTAAAGATATGATGCATTTTCGGGACCGTGGCTGTTTCTATTTAAGGCAGTTCCTTCCTCAGGCAGAGCCCATTGATTTATTCTGAGTCTGATCTGTTCTTTTGTTTGCTGAACCTAGGAACTTAATCTGACTTCAAGGGCTTTCTAGCTGGATTGATGCTTATTTTAAGAGCACTATTTTTAAGCAAGTAATCTAAAGTGTTTACTTTCTGCAGAGGATTACGAATTTCATCATCTGTCCTGTCACTTCATTTTTTATTTGTTTTGTTTGTTTGTTTGTTTTGACAGTGAAGTGGGAGGAATGGATGGAAGACGGCAGTAAGACAGGCATGAAGAGTATAGAATTAGACCTGAATGCAAAAATGCCACTTGCTAAATATAGAACTCTGAGCTCTATATTTCTATGGAGAAGCATTTCCCTATGAAGTTGAGCCAACTGCAAAGTATAAGCTAAAGGCTACTTCTAAAGATAAAGAGACAGTTACCATTTGTATACTTGGCAGAGCCACATAGCTTTAAATAGACAAATCCTAAATCTAAACATAAGCTGGGAAGGAAGACTCAGGATGAATGCTTTTGAGGATTCAGTGAAGCATCCTCTTAAAGACCATGACTGAGTCCCATGGAGAAAGGGCCCTTCTAATGTCTTCCAAGTATTTGAAATAGGGAAACTAAAGGACAATCAATCTGTTCTGAGCAATTAAAAATTTCAAAATGACTGTCACACAACCCTTCAGAATTTATTCCTGAATCTTGAGTCATCACTCATCTTTCCTGAAATTCCTTGCAGCAATATCTATTACTTTTCTGTAATTGTCAGATGTCTTGTCAAAACTGTTTCCTTCAAGGATGTACCTCTTCAGTTTATAGACAGAAAATGAATGAAACCAGGGCTTTCCAACATGTCTGCCCATTAGGAACAACTGGGGAGTTTCAAATCATTATTAAAGAAGGGACTTCAAGAGTGAGAACCACAGCAGCCACACAGCTGCTCCTGACACTCCTCACTAAATTATCTGGAAAAACAGTGAGTGGGTTCCTCCGACTAAGAATCCCACATGCTCAGTGATCATGTATAGAGCCAATATTATCTGTTTGGACTCATAGCTAAGAACACGTGTGTTTTCTTAAAATACGGAAACACCTATGTGTATCACAACTGTTACTCTAGAGGAGGGCAATCTTGTTCAAATTTCCATTTTTGGAGCAGGAAGTAAATTTGATGCATTTAAATAACAAAGTTTTCTCTTTTTGTTCTCATTCCCTGAAGGCTCAATATAAATACTGCCATCTGCAGATTGTTTGTGAAGATACCTGTATCAGTACTGTATTTCTCACCTCCATTTGTAAAGTTGTTATATGTTAGATTCTTTCCTCACATTTTACATCTCTTTTTTTATTTTTTAATAATATGCAGATTTTACCATACAATATGCCTCTTGAAAAAAAGGTACACCCACATAACCCACTCCATGAAAATAAGAGAATTTGTTTTATCAAGAGGGAGTGTTTTTATGCCCACTGCCACACCCACAAGAGATGTCTGGTACCTTGCCGCAACCCAAGACTCCGTCTGGCAGAGTCAAGGAGACACGACACAAACACCAAGGTGAGGTTCAGGCTTCTTCTCCTTTATTGCACTCTTCAGTTCTTATATATTT
>NW_008331307.1:1119876-1127885 GCF_000622305.1 Nannospalax galili | reverse complement strand
GACCGCTGCAAGTTCCACACAGTACTCTAAGTACGGGGCCTTCCAATTCAAGTATTCCCCTCCTGAAAGGACCGCTCTGCAAAGGTTCTGCCAGTCAAACGGAGTCATACAATTCCTTTGCAAGTTCCCTCCCTGTGTCAGTGTATACGCTGCTTGCAGCCCATAAGTAGCTACAGATTCTTTTAGTCTCTGAATAATCTTCCAATCTAGGTTCTCATGTATTCTTTGATTGTTTTGATCTACAAACACGGGGAAAGCACCAGATTGTGAGTCTACTTTACCCCACATAGCAGCATGCAGACTCCTTCTCCCTCCCCATTGGCTTGGCCTATCCGGGGTTTGATATAATGGTGGTGCCATTGGCCCAGGGGGTTCCTCTTGTGGCGCTAAGAATGGCAGTGTGTTTTTCCTCTCCTCTCTTGGAGTCTGTTTATTGCTTATCACCATCTCAGACAGTAAGCTTTCCAGGTCCTCCTCCCCATACAGCTCCTCCCCCTCTTCCAGCTCTGGGTAGAGGCTTAATGGTCCTTGCTGAAAATGTTCCTCCTTCACCTCTTCCAGGGCTTGCGCCCCTTGAGCAATATCATCTTGGTATTTCCCTGACTTGTCAGTAAGGCATGTTCTTACTAGCGTCCAGACAGCCAAGGTCCCCCTAGGGAGGCAGCCATCGGAGTCTGTTTCCAGCAAGTCCTTCCCTAATCTTTCCCATGTAGGTGGATTTATAAATCTGTCCTCAAGAAACCATGGAGCCTCTCTAGCTATCGTATCCAGGAAATTTTCCACTGTTTCAGCCTTTAGTTTTATACCACTTTTCTTCAGCAGCTGTACCAGTGCAATATGTGCTTTTGTTTTCGAGCCGCTGGAGCCCATGGTGTAAGAGCATTCTTTATACAGGTTGCTCTAAGCCTGGCTTCGTCCCTGGCTCCGGGAACCTATCTTCGTCCCTGTTTCCGGGAACCTATCTTCGTCCCTGTTTCCAGGAGCCTAACTAGCGCTACCCCTTCACCACTTACCTGTGGACCTTACCCTTGAAATTTTCTTAAGCCTTGATGAAGTTCCCCGTATGGGCCACCACTTGCCGCAACCCAAGACTCCGTCCAGCAGAGTCAAGGAGACACGACATAAACACCAAGGTGAGGTTCAGGCTTCTTCTCCTTTATTGCGCACTTCAGTTCTTATATATTTTGTTCCCAACAGCCCTCCCCCCAGCCAGGACCAATCAGGGCACACACACACATGCAGCAGGCAGGCAGAGTGGCAGCTCATTGGGCCACGTAGCAGGGTCATGCTTGATGATGTCTCTGATCAGGCAGGCACCACATGATTGGGATCATAGCGCTTGCGTGAGTTGGAGTAAACAAGTGAGGGTCACGAGGCTTGGCAGCCAGCCAGGGTGCCATTTTTGGCTGACTCGGCCATGCTCACTCCCCACAGTACCTGTTTCTAGTCAATCTGCTCATCCTCGAGGTCCTCATTGTTCTGTCTCCCTACATAGATTAGACTTCCTATTCTAGAACACCATGAATACAAATCACACTGCCTGTGCGCTTTCCTTCCTGTTTGTTTGCTCAGCATAGATATGTAAAATATCATCCACAGGTCAAACAGCTATGCAAAGTAGTGTATTTTATGTTCCTGCCATCACTGATGTTTCCATTGATATACATTTTTACCAAAATACGGAATTGAAAATTTTTCTAAGTTCAAGCTGAACCCAGCAGCCACTGGGGTGGCTGAGTGATTCTGTGTTTTTTTTCTTGTGCTCCTGAATGATTTGGCCTCCATTTTTCCCTTTTAAGATGTTCAATGATGTGAAACATGACCATCATCTATGCCAGAAAACCTGAAGAAATTCAAGAAGGCAGTGCTCTCTGCCTGAAGGAGAACAGTATCATGGAGGAGATCCTGACAGGTGGTGTAAGGCAGATTGCAGCTGACCCCTACATCACATTTGCCAAGATGCTTCCAGACAAAGACTTCAGCTGTACTCTCTGTGGTGAAATCTGTGAGACCAAGGATATCAAGGAGTGTCCGGTGTTCATCGCCTGGGAACCCAGAAGTGTATCCCTTAAGAGCAAAATCATTGGTGCCAGCTCGAGGGATGCCATCAAGAACCTGATGCGGGTAAAGCATGAATTATAAGTAAACTTCTACGAATAGGTAGAACTGTTGCATCCTTCAGCCTTTGTGAGTGGCTTCCAAGTACCTGTCTCATGCATCTAGCAGTCCCAGGCTATCCCCTTCCTGAAAGACCTGAGAGTCTTGGGGAGTCCCAGCAGAGGGAGGGCAATACCTTCATCTAGATGGGCAAACAGTCCCTTTATCCTGCTGGACCCTGATCCTCCCTCCACTCTTGATGGTTCTTGATTTTCCAAACTACATTTGGTCTTCTGTTTCCTCTTGGATTGAGGCAGACCAAGATCTCCACCCAGTTTGGATGGGGCTGTATAATTTTTAACTCTATTCTTTTTCTAACATAGGTCATGTTCCCCAGCTTGTCCCATCAGATGCTACCAACTTCTAATTGCAATGCCTACTCTAAGCATCTCTGTTTATTTCTGTCTTGAAATGTAAGGCTGTGGACAAGAATCTCCTCTTGGCCCTAGCGGATTCTCCTCCCCTTAGCTTCTGGGTGTGGAACCAGTTAGATTACTTTAAATTTATCTCTTTAGCATGTCATCAAGTTAAATTGTGACTTACTTTGTATTCCCTTGACAAATAAAGCACCTATCTATATTTAAGAATTTATTGGTTATGTATCTTCATTTTATACTTGTCAAAATAGTAAAATCCAATATTTTTAATTTTTAATTTCTGAGATTTTAAATTATTATTATTATTTTTAATTGTATGTGCAGGGGTGTTACGCCTATGTTGGGAGCTACTATTATTATGGGCACAGCCATTGCTGCATTAGGCTGTGGCAGCTTGCCTTGACTTAAGCATTGGAGAAAGAATGCTTCCACCTTGGGAGTTTCCCTGCTCTCTGCTTCTGTGGTCTGAGTTGACAGGCTATGCTCCCCTGATTAATTGGCAGTCTTGGAAACATAACTAAAGAGTCCCGTTTCAGTTTATGGATACCAGAGTTTCTCAGCACCAATAGCTTGGTTTCTATATAGAAATAATGATTTACAGTAGTTGCTAAGAGTAATCACAAACAGTACACCTTATATCTAAGATATTATAAGTATTATGTAGCTGAATCTTGGATACTGTAAACATTGTGTGAGATTCGGTTGGTGAAGTAATGTATTCTTGGTAGTAATGTAATGTATCCTTGGTTATTCCTTGGTTATTTCTGTTTAGTGATGTGTCCTTAATTAATCCTTGGTTACTCCAGATCTGATTCCTATATAAGCTTGCTTTAGTTCACAATAAACATGCACTGGTACACAAGCCTCTGCATCTCCTGCATCTTAATTTCTATCCGTTGGGGTCCCCAAGCCCTTCAGGCTTGGACTGTGGTCATTGCACCATGACATGGCTACATATATGGAAAAACTGTGTTGTTCAGTGCCTGAGGAGGAAAAAAGAGGGCAACAGATTTCCCGGGACTGGAGTTTCAGTTTTTTTTTAGCTACCATGTAGGTGCTGGAAATTGAACCTCATTCTTCTGCAAGAACAACCAGTGCTTGTAACCACTAATTCATCTCTCCAGTGCCTTCTTTTTGAGACTTTATACATGAGTATTGTCTTTCTATTATTTTCCCCCAACTCCTCCCATGCCCCCCAACTCCTCCCATGCCCCCAACTCCTCATATTTTTGTCCTCTTCTTCTTTATTATTTTATATCTACGCTACACTCACATACATACACATGCATGCACACATGTGCACACACATGTTGCACTGAGACCATTTACTGGGCTCATGTGTACCTACCTGTGTTTAGGGCTGTCCATTGGGATTAGATAACCTCTCAGGAATCTAGTACCTGAAGAAAACTGATTCTCCCTTCCTCAGTATCTATTATGTCTAGAATGTATTAACTAATGGCAGGTGTCTTGTCCTTCTGGCTCTTAAACACAATCTAAAATTTTGCTGTTCAGTTGTAGAACTGTATATATTCTTGATTAAAGTTCTTCAGCAAATGTAATTTTTCTAAATATTTTATCCTATTAGCAATTTATGAATTTTCATAACAGGATAGTTCAGATTTACTCAGGGTAATATAACAGAATTCTCCATAAGATCTCTGAAAGAAAACATTGTGGGTCTCAGGAAGGTTTTGTAAGAAACTTACAATGTATTAAAGACATTAAAAAGAACTTTTATTGGGGTTTAGAAAGAAACACAACAACAACCTTTCTGCTATTCCATCACCAAGTCTCTTGGTTTCTTGCTGACTCTCTCCAGTCCTTTAGTTGGCTCAATCTGAGAGAGACCAGTTGCCATGCTTTGAGCTTCGCAGGACATAACTTCAGAGCCTGAAGTAAGGTTTCCGGTAGATGGGGAGGACATGAAGATCCTTGTAGTCACATGGTAGTCTTGATAGTGGGCTTTCTTTGTCCTGGAAACAACCACCATATGAACTTAGAAGTGAATTTTGCAGGAAGGGAACTTTGAACTTCTCAACAGTTACTATTGTTTCAAATTTACTTATATTTTTAAATTAGTAACTTTCATGTATTTTACATTGCTTGATATTGTGAGCATTTTAAATTTCCTATTTCTATATTCACTGATTTTTTTTTCTTAATTTTCAACTCACTGTTTAACTCTTCACTTTTCTCTGTTCAGTAAAATGGTAAATCAGTTGAAAGATTTCTCAATAACCATGACTTTTATCACTAACTCTTAAATCCTGGTTTGGTTACTTCCATCCTCTTTTTCTACAGGAGACATTAAATTATTATTTTAAGGTTCTTTTCAGAGTGCTCTAGTTTTGATTATATCCTGTTATAGTTTGTTATGTTCTCCTTGTATTTGTCTTTCATTGTGGATCTTCTCTTTTAGTCCTTTTGAGTCTTAGTTGGAAGGTTATCTTCAGATAGATTCTTTTATCCCCCATCAACTGAATGCCTCGTTATCTTATGCTTGCCTGGCTGTGGCATTCCATGACAAAGCTCCCAGGGCTGATATCACAGGACCATGACTCACCAACTACTGAATATGCTCCTTTGTGGTCAATTCAATATTGGACTCATTTCTTTTAAGGTACTATACAATTTCATGTATAAGAAATCCTACATGAGACCCTAGCTAGCAAAGCCCCATTCCTGATCTACAATTGTGTTATAGATTGTAACCTCTGTGCAATATTTCATGAGACCCCAAAACCAAACAAAATCAAAGAAATTATAGACCAGAATGCTTAATAAACAGATTATTTCTTTTGCAGCATATGGGAAATTCATTCTTTTTTTGTAATCATGGATTTTTTGTTACTTTACAAACACACATCCTTTCCTTTTCTATGAGTTCACACAGCATAAGGCAAAGTTCAAGCAATTAGCAAAATGATCAGGATATTTTTTAACATGATTTTGGAGAGCTCTTCTTTCTATATTTAAAAGTTTTTCCTGCTTTTGGGACAGGAGAGATGACTCAGCAGTTAAGAGCACTGGCTGTTCTTGCAAAAGGCCGGGTTTGAATCCCAGCACCACATGGTGGCCAACAACTGTCTATAACTTCAGTTCCAGGGTACCTGACATCTTCTTCTGCACTCCACGGACATTGCACAACATGGGTGTACTCACACACAAGCAGGCATAACATTCATGCACATAAAATAAATATTTTTAAAAAGTTTTCCTGTTTTCTTCATTCTCAGATTTTAATAGCAACTGCCTTCAGCCACAGTAGTGCCTGACTCTAGCATTTCCTAATTGTGATCAATTTTAATTCATTCATGTTAAGAAAGCTAAGTGGGATGTACAAAACTATGGTGAATAAAAACACCATAGAAAAATTCCAAGTTAAATATCAACTGTCTCCTAGGGCATAGTCAAATCAAGGGTTCTCTGAACTCATGTCAAATACGAAGATGTATACACATCTCAACATGTCCTCATGGGACCTCCTTACTGCTGTTCCAGATTGCTGCATGGACATGATAAATAATCCTAGAAATATGATATGGTTGTGCTTTACTTCCCTTTACAGGATACATAGGACATCATTATACCATGAATGAGAAGCCCATGTGCTTTCTCCTGTAGAGAAAATGCTGGCATGTCTCCATTTTAGTTTTTATTCTCATTTTATTAAATGAAGTTTTAAGACACTCAGATACACAACCTCTGATATTTGAGGCACTGAAGTATGGCCAATATCATTTAAAAGACAAATTTGATGAAATCCTTTTTATCTAACTCAAATATTGGCTGAGATGATGCTGTGTCCTCACTTGTTTGGAAGAATTAAGTCTCAATTTTTCTCCAAGAAAAGATATTTGTAAAAAAGATGTGCAGTGGGGGTGTTTCAGCACCTTTCTAGCATGCCGCACTGGTCACCTTTTATTGAATTTATTTCAAGTGATTCAGAATTTGAGGCCTGATGATGAATAAGTGAGGATTAGTTAACACATTTTTTCCTTAAAATAAGGAAGGAACAATCACCATTTAATGGATCATTTAAATCAGTAGGGGAACAGGACTACAGAATGATTTATTATGGCTATCTGAGATCAGAAGTATTTAACTATTATTGTACCACTCTTTATTAAGATGGTTCTGATTCCTTTAGAATTTATAAATCAGCTATGTTTGAGGGTCAGCCTATAATACAGTGCTTAGGAGACTGACGCTAGTGGATTGCTGTAAGATCCAAGCCAGCCTAGGCTACAGAGAGAATTCAAGGCCAGTCTCAAAAATAAACAAAACGCAGAACAAAAGCTATAAATCAATAGAATATGGCCTTTAAAAATGAATACTTAACTGCTTAAATAAAGAACAGAGTGTGTTCAACTGGGAAGGTCCTCAGAAAGGAGCTTCTCGTGAGGGGTGCCCTCCTCAATTAGCCGCTGATCTCTCTTCTTCCTTGCTAGGTCTCTTAATCTTCAGAGGTCACAGCCACAAATGACCTCACACATGGTGTCTTCAAAAGGAGAAATATATTCTTCCACAGTTCAGGAAGCCAAAAATCAAAAATCAAGGGGCAGGCATGGTTTGTCGCCGTGTCACAATTCGATTCCTTCAACGAGGAGCCATTTCGCCATCACAATGCTTCTATTTTGCTGGTTCTGAGGAACAAACTGCACCTTTGTCTGTGTCTCCCAGTTTCTGGAGATCATCAGGGTTCTTGAATTCTTTGGCTTGTAGATGCATCATTACAGTATCTACTTTGTTTTCATATCTCTTTCCACCCTGGCTATCTATGTACCCTATCTCTAATAAGGACTCTATTGTTGAATTTATGCCAACATAAATCCTGTAGGCTACTGTCTCTGTGTTCATCATGATTACATTTTCCAAGAATATATTTTCAAATGGAGTCACTTCTCAGGTTCTGAGTAGACATGACTTTTGAGGTGACACACTATATATATTCTACTATACTTGAAATTTCTCTTTCATTATTGCTAGGACTAACACTATACATACGAGATTTTGTGTGTGTGTCTGTCTGTGTCTGTGTCTGTGTGTATATCTGTGTGTGTGTGTACGTCTGCTCTCTGTGTGTCTGTGTATGCGTATGTGTCTGTATGTGTGTCTGTGTTTGTGTGTGTGTGTGTGTGTCTGGGTCTGGGTCTTTCTGTGTGTATGTGTCTCTGTCAGTGTGTGAGGGGGTCTATGTCTGTCTGTCTGTCTTTCTGTGTGTGTGTGTGTGTGTGTATCTGGGTCTGGGTCTGTCTGTGTGTATGTGTCTCTGTCAGTGTGTGTGAGGGGGTCTATGTCTGTCTGTCTGTCTGTCTTTCTCTATGTGTGTGTGTCTGTGTCTGTTTTAGTATGTGTGCATCTCTGTGTGTTATAATCAAACCTCAGTCTTGTAGTGTATCTCTGAATCACTGATCTTAGTTGATTTGATTATTGTTAAGCACAGTCTATGCCAGTATCATTTTTCTTTGG
>NW_008331307.1:1117583-1119833 GCF_000622305.1 Nannospalax galili | reverse complement strand
ATGAGGACAGGACACACACACACACACACACACACACACACACACACACACACACACACGAGTCCCCGCAAACCTCCTCCAGCAAGCAAAGCTAGGAGAGAAGGTAGAGTTACATTATCCATTACCTTAGTAGTAACAAACAATGCCAATAGTAACTCCAGCCCAGGAATGGCACCAGCATTAACAACCACTAACTTGTGTTGAGTGTTTACTAGGGGCATGGTCCTGTGTTGTGGGGACCCTTGAGCGCCCCTTGGGTGAGGGAGAGTTGGCGTAGAGTCATGACACAGACACCCGGGAGTCAGGTGAGAAGCAGGCAATGCAAGCAGCTGCAGACTCATTTATTGCGGATATGGAGCTCCCTTATATACCCCCTCCCAGTGTCCCATTGGTCCATTGATAGGTCGTGTCTGTTCCTCATTGGCTGTCTGTATCAGGCCATTTTCGCATCAGCCATCTCTATGTCTTTTGGAAGAACACAGGTTTGCCTCAGCCAGATGTTTTTGGCATGTTTACAGTGTGCGCTGGTTATTCAGGCCGCACTTCCTCTTACATATCCACCCTTTTTCTTTTTGTGAACCTCTAGTGGGAGCCAAGATTCTTCACCTTGGCATTATTGGCCCCACCTCAGGGGGTCCCCAGTATTATGGACTGTGCCTGTCTTAGGTTGGCTTGGTTAGCAAGCTCTTACCCATCATTTGACTACCGGCCCTCAAAGGGCAACCTCCCTGTGTATGAGCCCACCAGGGTGATTAGGGAAGGCAATTATACAGAGGCCTCACAGATTTCCCTTAGTGCCAGGCCTGTAGGACCTCACAGGGAGGATCACGGCCTGTGTGTTGAAGTGCCAAGAGGACCTGGAATGTGGCTCTGTTAATGCGTTTTTCCCATTGCACATGCTGAAAGATACACTTGACAAGGATGAGTAGGACAAAAGGAATTAGGCTAGCTATGATGGCCAGGAGAATGGGGACAAATGAAGCAGGTGGGACGACACCTGAGAAGACCTGGTGCCTCCTAGCAAGGAAAAGAACGGGCATCCAGAGGTCAGGGTCCCACATGTTCTCATGGGTGACCCATGGTGCAATGGTAGCCTCATTCCAGAAAGCATCTAGGTCATTGGTTTTAAGACATTGGGTGACAAGGAGGTATTTTAATGTACTGATTTGGGGTTCCCTACAGCTGGGGGACAGATCACCCATGTTAATTCTAAGACAAACAAAGAGAATGTGTCAGACCCAGATGTCTTGTGCTTAGTGGGGAACTTCCGTGGTTCGTTAAGTCATGGTCGTATGCCCACACAGTGTCTCTGAATGGGGAGGTCATCGGGATGTTCCTGGGTTCCGCCTCCTAGGGGAACAGTTTTTATGTGGAGGTGCGGGGTGAACCGAAAGCAAAATGTGTATGTCCTTAATCAACCGACAGGACGAGGGAAAAGGGAAGGAGGAGGTTCTCATGCTCACCCACGGGAGAACCGAAGGCACATGTAACACATAGGGGCTGACTTACTGAAACTTCAGACAGGTGGCATCTTGCTACACTGAAGAAAGTGGGGGAGAGGTGCCCAGGCGGTCACAGGTGGAGAAAGCAAAACTAAGGCCGGTCTCTGGAGCTGTCGATGCACGGCCAGCAGAAAAGTGGAAAGAACAAGGTCCAGAAGAGAAAAGCGGCTACCACAATGATGGCCAAAACCCAAGAAGGTCAATGCCTATGCCAGTATGGGGAACCCACGTTGGGAGCCAGATGTTGCGGGTGTCCTGGGGCCCTCCGGCTGGGGGTAGAGTTGGTGCCGAGTCAGGACACAGACACCAGGAGTCAAGTGAGAAGCAGGCAGTGAGAGCAGCTGCAGACTCCTTTATTGCGGATATGGGGCTCCTTATATCCCCCCCTAGTCTCCCATTGGTCCATTGACAGGTCGTGTCTGTTCTTCATTGGCTCTCTGTATCAGGCCATTTTCACATCAGCCATCTCTATGTCTTTTGGCAGAACACAGGTTTGCCTCAGCCAGATGTTTTTGGCGCTTTTGCAGCACGTGCTGGTTGTTCAGGCCGCACTTCCTCCTACAAGTGATAGTTTCACCTTTCATTTTATATATAGTCTCTAATACATTCTTATAGTCTAACAGTCAACACTTAAGCTTCACCATTTTTTGTTAAGAAAGATATGAAGTTCTCTTACATGATACTGAATCACTTTCATAACATCCTAGGGTATACATGCTCTGGACATGGACCAATGCTATATATATAT
>NW_008331307.1:1093884-1117535 GCF_000622305.1 Nannospalax galili | reverse complement strand
TGAAACTTATGTCCATGACCAGGTAAGGAGTGAACAAAAGTTAGTAAAACTTATAGAAAGGTGCAAACTTGGAATGGAGTCTGAGCCTTACATTCTCTAACTTATTTGATGGGTGGTTGGAAGGCTCTATTATCACAGAAACACTTTGAGTTTATTCTATGAGGTACGGACAAAATATTAGCCCATGGATTAATAAAGGAGTACAGGAGAAATATCTCTTTGATTAATATTTCTTTCAGAGGAAACAGAAAATCTGATATAAAAATGAAAATTAAGTTGAACAACACTTGAATATTTGCTAATATTTAAATGACTTCATGGGTATAATTATGTAATTTAATAATCACTTCATGAAGAGGCTCAAATTAAGTCATAAGTTGATCAATTTAAATCACTGAGCACCACATCTGTGATCCACAATTTGTAAGGCCTACAGAATGGGAAGACAGAATAGAACAGTTAAGGAATTTGATAGTATCCAAATTTTGAAACATGAAAAACTAAGTTAAACAAGAATGATGACAATTACTGAACAATTAGAATACACTGGATGCCACTTTCTGAATTTCTGCTTTAACGTATTTAAACAGAAAAAGAATCTAAATAGAGGTCATATTGCTTTCTCATTTTACTCATAAAAACCAACTCAGAGAGTTTAAGTGAATAACAATTTCAGAAAATTGTGATGCTCCTATTAGAGCACAGTGTCTCTTCCACACTGAGATAGGGATGCATCTTTGCTAAGGGCACTGGCTTTTTTAGTTTTCTCCAGGCATACATGAGCAGAGAGAGAGCAGTATTTCAGTCTTTAAGAAAGGCCTTTAATGAAGATTAATAATTTGAGTGAGAATATTTGGAGAATAAATAAAGATAAAGACACAAAAACTGAACAAATTGGCATATTTATGATTACAAAGAAAACGGGAAAGAAGATTTAAGCTAGCAAAAGAGAAAAATGTGTACAGGTGATTTGTAATACTAATAAATCTTTGCTGTTCCTTGTAATTGTTTGATATCCACTTAAAAGTATTTTTTATCCTCATTAAGTTCTTAACAATTTGATATTCTACTTTTATATTATTAAATTAAGTTTAGGTTTTAGTATTGTGAATTCTACTTTAAAGGTCATCTATAAAATAATCATAAGAAACAGTGCACCATTTCAAAATACCTTGAATATTTCTTTAGGCCATGCTTAGAAGAGAGTATTTTAATGCATAAAGGTATATTTAATGTTCATTGGTAAGGACACAACATTTTAACTACAATGAATATGTATCATCATTTCATAGTTCAAGAACTTTTCACAGAATGAACACACTCATGCAACCTGTACCCATATCAAGAAATATCAAATCACCAGCACTTGCACAGGTCCTTTAAGTCATCCATCAGTCACTATGGTTCCAAAATCTTCCCTGACTTCTGTCTTTGTAAATAATAGATTAGTTTTACATGTGCTTTTGCTTTGTATAATTAGAATCATATATATATAATTGCATATGGTTTCTTTTTATACATATTTTATTCTTGAGATTTACTTCTGCATTATTTATAGAATTGTTTTAAATTTACTGATTTGAAGAGTCTCTCATGTTCAAGTACTTTTGGTTGTTGATGTGTTTATGAGTGTTTTGCCTGCAGTATGAAATGTAACTATGTTGTGCAATGCCTACAGAGGTCAGAAGAAGGCATAAGATTCCCTGGAACTGGAGTTACAGACAGTTGTTAGCCACCATGTGGATGCTGGGATCTGAAACCAGGTCCTCTGCAAGAGCAGTCAGTGTTCTTAACTGCTGAGCCATCTCTCCAATCCCAGTCTCTTATGCTTAAACAACTTAAATATATTTATTCTTCAATTTCTGTCAAATTAGTTCATTAAACATTTGACCAGAAGTGACCACACATTATGCCACTTATTGGTTACCTTACTTAGTATTACATTGTTTTGGTGTGCTTATGAATTTTGTGTTTTCAGATTAAATTAAAAGAGAAGTTTTTATTGTTTCTTACAATATACTTTCCTGTAAGGAGACTAAAGCTGTGCCCCAAATTCCCCAAATTCCTCAGTCCTCAAATTTCAACCTGGTTTTCCCCAAAATGTTTCAATACTTTTGTATACCTGTGAGTTTGGTGGTTTTCATTTTACAAAATGATTTCTTAAAATAATTTCCCTAAGCTTCTCTGATTGCTAAAAGTTTCATTTTGATCACTAAATGTTGTTGGTCCAAAATACCAGAATTATCTAGCAAACCTGGAGATATTTTACAAAATTAATAGTGAGTCATCAATAGATCTTATAAGTAAAATGAAAACAAAAACCCATTCCCACTAAATTCTAATTACTTGTTACTCTCCTGACCAAATAGAATAAAGAAGATAAACCAAGCAAATAATATTGTGTGTTTTAATTCATCCTTGTTATTTTACTTGTCAAGAAACCAACAGAATTAATTTTTAAAGTGCACTAGTGGAGAGTGTGTTCCAAGCAGATGTGATGTCTAGCATTACCAAGTCAAGAGACTAAATTCCAAGCCCTAGTTTGAATAGTTCCTTGACCTTGTATGAAAAAAACTTCATCAACTTTCCCCATCTACATCACTGTAAATAATTATAACTCTAAAGAAGCTCTCTCAGTTGACAAGGTACCACGTGCTTGGAAGTGATCTGTTTTAATTCAGCCCAGGAGAAATAGCTCTCATATTATTAAGAGAGGCAAATCAAAATATGATAGGCAATCTGCCAGCAACCTGAGGGAAACTTATTTACTATTTAGTCTAAAGCTAACATTTAATTTTAGCCTAAAGGTAAACATAAAGCAAGTGGCTATTTACAAGAATAAAGGGAAAGTCAGGCTGAGGCTTGGCTTACCAGGTTCATTTGATTGGCAGAATCAGTTTGAGACACATGTATTTCCCTACCTATACCATTATTTAGCATTATCTTCACAATTTATTAAGTGTCTTGGCATTGACCATTTTTAATTTTGAAATGGCTTTACTTACATATGATTTAAATAGGTTTCCAATGTGCAGAATTGGTTTTGAATACAAAATTTTCTTTTTATCATGTAACAATAGGGCATCAAATAATTCCAGTGGACTCAAACACAAGGAAAATAATAAAACAAGAGAAAAAATGAGTTGGTAAACACCTTCATGTAGTGAATTTTGTCTATAGAACTGTCATGTAAGGTATAAAGATATAGGATATCTGCTACGGTTTTTATATGAAATATCTTCTTCCCAAAGACCTCATGTATTAAAGGTTTGATGCCCAAGGCAAGAAGCATTCAAAGGTGAGGTTTAGAGAAAGAGATTGGATATTGAGACTCTGAGTTCATAATTCATTACTCTATTGCTAGATTAAAATGTGGATAACTACTAGGAGGCAGTAGAATTGTGGATGGTGGATTCTGGTTGGAGGACATAGGTCACTGGGAGAGGTGTAATTGTTGAGGCTCTCTTCTCTTGGTTCTTCTTTTGCAGCACTCTGGATCCTGGCTTCCATGACATGAGCACTTTGCTCTGCCACATGCTTCGCCAAACATGATGTCCAGGCTCAACTCAGGACCACAGCAATGGACAGTTGAATTTCAACTGAAATCCCTGAAACTGTGAGCCAAATTAATTATTTCCTTTCTTTGAATTTATGATTTCTTACATCTCTGTCAAGTGATAAGAAGGTGACAGATACAATGTTGAAAGTTGCATTTTTTCTTTCATTTCAAATAGGCTCCTCTCCAGTGTTTTCCCACTTCAGAAGGAATTATCACTTAGCATTGACCAGATGAAACACTGTTTATTTAATGTTCCTCTTTATGTTACCTTCCCAATAAATCAACTCCTGGCCAACCTAATCCTAATGAAGTTCTCAGATTTATCTCTTTTCCATGGTGACTGTTTTCCCATATCCAATCCTAATTCCTTCAGGCAAGCATATCTCTGAGCTTTCTACTGGGTTCTTTGTTCCAGTTTCTTTTCTTTTTCCATGGTGGTAACAAAAATGTTTCTAATTACATATTTGAGCATGTAAAACCACATTAGATTCTCCTATGGGAATCTATGTGGACAATAGTCTTCTCAGAAAAATTGTAGTTTTTCAAATTCAACCCCAGACACTGCTTCCAGCCATATTTCTTACATCCCCACAGTTCTCTACATTAAATGATAACAAATTAATATGCAGTTTGTGGAAGTTCACTCTATCTTGTGTAACATTGGTGGAGATAGTTATGACTCATAAGATTCCAACACATAAAAAAGGAATTCCCTGTTAGGAATTTGGCAACTCAATCTTTTAAAAAGTAGCGATGAACAAATTTCTATGGCCTATGGTCAAAAGTGTAAAAATAAAGAAATACTTCAGAAGAAAAGGCCTTTTGAAAAATATGGAAGCTTCTTACTGTAGAAGTTCTCTAAAATATACACATATACTTTAAAAGTTTGGATGTAGTTTCCTTATAATGAGGGGCCAGTACTCCAATTAGAGACCTCATCCTAGCAAATAAAAACTCCAGTGCCAAGAATGAGTCACCTATTTTTAATCTGTTGGACAATGGGATCCAATAGACTCTCCAAACATTATGGACTATTGCCATTGGTGTTGATTACCTACAAGAAATTGATGGTAAGACCCTATGCTGAAGACATAGATGAGTTATAGAAGAAACAAGGAGACATCAAGCTGGTACTGACCTAGAAGTTTCATTCCTAATGTCTAGCTTTAATAGAACTGAAAGGTGCTATGCATGGTACCAGAAGAGAAAAGTAATCATCAGTCATACCCAACTGTGAACCATGCAAGCTACTGGCAAGAAAATCTAGCCTAGCAAAGTAGGTCCACTAATACAATAGTGGCATGAATGTTATAGGAGTAACCAATCAAACTATGATTGGAGTTAAGGCTCACTCCACAACATGGAATCCATACCTGGAACTATTATCCAGACCAAGAACCCATAGGTTTAGAGGACATGGGCCCTAGGGGAGAATTGGCTGCTAATAGTCTACTAAATATATATAGTATAAAAGTTACTCATATGACCTACTGCTATGCCCATAGATTTGTGTATCTCTTAACCCTCATTAGAAAAACTTCTTGCAGTAGAAGACAATTAACACAGAGACTCACAACTTATTCAATATTCAGAGAATAAGATATCACAGAATGCTCAGCTCTATATGGGACACCTTTATCATATCTGCTCCTCCCAATGCTCAAGGACATGTGGAAAAGGAAGAAAGGGGGAAAGACTACAAGAGTCAGAGTTGGTGGATACCTGGAAGGAAACAGTGTTTCACAGAGAGCAGGGTACTGTGCATATGAACTCACAGTAATTGTGACATCATGCAAAATACCTGCTCAGGCTCAACCCAGACAAAATCACAGCATGGAGCTCAGAGAGATGAACATGTAGTCTCACCCCTAGTTCATCAAGGGTGTGACCTGCCCCACAGCATGTCAGCGAAAATCCAGTGAAAGTTCCACACCCAAGAAAGAGTGTTTGGGCAATACATATTGAATTCAAGGGGAAAAGCAGAAAAGAACAGGAAGTGGGTAAGAAGGTGAAATTGGACATGAGAGGAGATGTGGGAGGGGAAAATACTATCAAAACAAATGATGTTTTCAAAGAATTACAAAAATTATTTCTTAAAAAAGAGAGTAGTTGATACACACACAGAAAACCTTATTTATGGATCAAGAGTGCAAAATAATTACAAAATCTACATTTCAAGTATTATGTTATCTATAATTATTAGTGTTATAGATTTTTAAAATTTTAACTCATATTTATGCTGCAACATTACTTTGTTCTGATTTTTCTTTAAGATTCTTAATTATGGCTTAGTAACTATAATGCAAAAACTGCTATCTGATCCTTGAATTTTAGAAAATATATATTCTCTCTGTTGTATGACTCATCTTTGCTGCATTGGAATTCTTGGTCATTTTGGAAGCTAATGCCGAACTTTCTATATGTATATTTTCCCCCCATTTTAATGGCATTGATATATATGAAGTTCTAAATATTTTATCTTACTAAACAATCAATTATTCATTATTTATATTCCAAACAAAGCTTTCTCTGATACTGACCCAGATCTGCCTTCTTCAGAATTAGATTTAGTCAGCTCACTTTTTTAATTTTTGTATTACACTGCCAGCTGTCAATTTTTATCTTTGTATTTATATATGTGTGTTTTGTGTGTGTGTGTGTGTGTGTGTGTGTGTGTGTGTGTGTGTGTGGTGTAATAGGAGCTATATACAGGTGGTTGTGAGTCACCAGATGTGGGGTGCTAGAAACTGAACTCAGATTCTCTGCAGGAGCACAAGTGCTCTTAACTCCTGAGCCATCTCTAGAGGCCCTGCCCACTAAATTTTAACATTTATCTAAAGTATTTAAAGTTGGATTTGGGAATTTGCATGAAAACCTTTCTTTTATTTAATCTTGGAAATGATCTCTGTCTTGAGAATTTGGTAATTTCAATGTGCATATTTTTGTACACAGAAGTTATATTTCATGTTTTTCAACCTGTTATGAGTTTGATGGGTTTTAGTTGTAATTTTCTACAACCATTATTGAATCTTTTCTTGATATGCCAAGTTCATTTTTAAATAGCTCTTCTAAATAGATTAATTCTCATTTATTTTGACAAATGTCTTTATATCAGAGACACCCAGAACAGAAACTATACATTTCGGACATAATGGTCATCTTATTCTCCTAATAACACAGATTATATTTCACAGAAAATACTAACCATTTTAATAAACTGACATTCGAAACTCATTACTAAATTTCTGTGAAGGAAATAAAGTTATTTTCTTTTTTAACATTTTATTTTATTATTTTTATTTTATGTGTATGACTGTATTGCCTACATGTATGTGAGTGCATCTGTGTTGCGCAATGCTGTGGAGGTCAGAACAGGGCTTCAGATTCCTCTGGAACTGGAGTTAAGGGTGGTTCATAGCTGCCATGAGGGTGCTGGGAATTGAACCCTGGTCCTCTGTAAGAACAGTTAGTATTCTTAACCACTGAGCCATCTCTCCAGCCCCAGTTATTATTTTCTGCTTAAGCAAATAAATTATGATTGTCCTTTTCATTGTAAACAGGAAGAACAAATGTACATATTAACAGTTTTAAAACATTTGTATAAATTAAAGAACATCACTGTAAATAGCTGAAGGATTTAAATGTTCAGAAGTCCAACTTATCTCTTCAGAGATTGACAAAAATTAAATAAATAAAATTAAAAAAAATTAATCATTTTTAATTTCTTTTTTGATCTTTTTGAGACAAGGTCTCCCTGTAGCCCCAGCTGTCCTGGAACTCACTATGTAGACCAGGCAGGACTTGAACTCACAGAGATTTGCCTGCCTCTGTCTCCCAAGTGCTGGGATTAAAAGCATGCACCACCACGTCCGGCCCCCAATCATTTTTAATTTTATTATTTTTTGAGATGGAGTTTCCCTGTAGCCCCAACTGACCTGAAACTCACTATATTGACCAGATTGGCTTTGATCTCACAGAGATCTACCTACCTTTGCCTCCCTGGTCCTGGGATTAAAGGTGTGTGCCAATATGCCTGGACCCATTTTAAATTTTAAATCAAATACAGTAAAATAAGTTATTTACTGACCTTATAGAGATTCAATGGCAACTGAGTGTGAAATTCTCCATAATCTTACCACAGTCTAGCATCTTTTAAATTTTTTAAAATTTGTATTTATTTATTTATTTATTTATATTTTATGTTATGATTGCTATTGCATGCAAGTGCACCCATGTCATTCACTGACCATGGAGGACAGAAGAGGGTAACAGATCCCCTGGAACTGGAGTTATGGATGGTTGTTAGCTGCCATGTAGGTGCTGAGATTCAAATCCAGGTCTTTTACAAGAACACCCAGTGCCCTTAAAGCTCTGAGATCTCTTTCCATTCTACCTCCCAGTCTAGTACCTTTATCAACATCTGTCCCAGAGTACCAAAGCAAATATGAATGACTGGATCTCTACTGCTTCCATTGTCCAATGATGGCATGTTTATTCAACATTTGTTAACTTTCTTCACTGAACTGAATTTAATTATGTAATATATCTATATCTATATCTATCTATATATTTTTTTTGTCTTTTTTTTTTTGAGACAGCATTGCCCTATAGCCCCAGCTGTCCTGGAACTCACTATGTAGACCAGGCTGGCCTTGAACTCACAGAGATCCGTCTGCCTCTGCTTCCCAAGTGCTAGGATTAAAGGTGTGCACCACCACGCCCAGCAGTTATGTAGTATACTTTGTTGCAACAAATAAAAACAGTATAGGATCTTTATTAATGGTATCTGTATTTATTATTTTTCTATTGCTATGATGAAACTCGCTGACCAAGTTAACTTATAGAAGGAAGAGCTTATTTGGCTTATGGGTCCTGAGAGTTAATTCAATCATTGCTGGGAACACATGACAGCAGAGGCAACTGGAGCAGAAAGCTGGGCACTCACATCTTCAAGCATGTGCAGGAAGAGAGATAGCAAAACCGAAACTGGGACCACACTATGAATTCTCCAAGCCTACCCCCAGCAACATTTCCTCCAGCAAGATCGCAACTCTTGAAGATTCCATGAGGCTTGCCACATAGAGCCTTCAACTGACCAAGTGTTTAAATACTTGGTACCTATTGGGGACATGCTCATTCAAACCATCACAATATTAAAGTTAAGTGTGATAAAACAAGACTCAACCATTCTTTGGCATAGAAATGGTATTTTAAACAAGCAATCACTATGCGACATCCTTTGGAAATCTAAGTGTTTATGTTGCTGAAATGGTATTTAAAAGTTACAGAATTTCTACATTTACAGTTGAGGTGTACATTACATAATATAGAGACCTTGTTAACAGGCTATTCATTGTCTACAATGCCTCATTAAGCACAGATTTTCCTAAATGTCTTTCAGTAGTGGGTAATTCTGGATAACTGATAATCTCTTAACAACTGACAGATCACAGTTTAGAGTATAGGTTGGCAAATTACTGCAGAAGGCCAAATTGGAACAATTACCAAATTCAATATATAGCTTTATAGCCACACTAAAAGGAAATTATTATGTATGACTGATATTGTGGACAATGGTAGTGTTGAATAGGTACAAAAATAACATATGTCACAAAGTGTCAAAAATATCAGATGCTTTGTTGAAAATGATTGCCAATATCTGGCCTGAATAACAAACCAGCTTTGCAGATTTGGAGTACCCCTTTAGGTTCTCTGTCGGCTGGTTCATTGAACAGTTGCACAGAACCAATCATTATAGTTTATGAGACTATGAAATAAGTAGATTGTACGCATAAAAGTCAGAAGGGAATTATTATTAGACCGTAGACACAAACCCTGTTAGTTTAAGAAGTGATAGAAAACTAGTAAGTAACTAGGGGATCCTTAAATTCTCTAAGGAGCTACATTCATATTAAGTTTTCTCAATATAATTTTTGGTCTAGCTTCATTTTTCATTCTAGAAAGTATAAATTATATCAATCGAGGTTGTATTAAAATATTTATTATTTTTTATTTTATGTATATGAGTGTATTGTCTGCTTGTGTGTAAGTGTACACTTTGTTGTAGGATGTCAGAAGAGGGAGTCAGATCACCAGGAACTGGAGTTACGGACAGTTGTCAGCCACCATGAGGGTGCTGGGAACCGATCCTAGGTCCTCTGCAAGACCAGCCAGTGCTCTTAACCACTGAGTCATCTTTCCAGCCCCATCACATCAGTATTTATTGGATATCAATTAAACTCTCCCAATTATAATATCCATATGAATGTGTCTTCATGACACTCTTGCTGTACATGTGAAATATTAAAATGCTGAAGACTATATAAGCAATTATAATTCTTAATCCAATTGCTTTAGAAGGTAATGAATGCTTTTAAAATTGGTAAAAATCTAAAACATTTTTAGATTACAGAAAATCTGTGAGCTGGCAAAAGACATTTTCATATATCCTGGCCTAATTTTTCATTGTAATGAATATCACTATAATGAATGTCACACTTGCTACAATTAATGGTCTTATGTTGCTATATTATTAGTAATTGAGCATGATATACAAATTTCTTTTGTCAGTATTATTTAAATTCTTTTTGTCTTCATCTTTGGTCATTTCACTTGTCTTTTGTTGACATTTACAGTTTTGAGCAATACTAGTGAAGTGTTTGTAGAATTAGCCTCAATTTAGACTTGTCTGATATTGTTCTCGTGATTATAATTAGAGTCATGGGTTTGGGTAAATCAGCCTTTCTCTCTCTCTCTCTCTCTCTCTCTCTCTCTCCCTCCCTCCCTCCCTGTCTCCCTCCCTCCCTGTCTCCCTCCCTCCCTGTCTCCCTCCCTCCGTCCCTCCTTCCCTCCCTCTCTGTTCTTCCTGATTCATGGAGATCTAAACAATTGGCTTCATATTCCTGGCCGTTTAGTTTCTTGGATGTTGAGCTTCCTGGCTGCACACTCTATATTCATCTTCTAAGAATATACATTATAAAAGCTTCTGAAGATTCTGAGGAGGCAGCAGATCAGAATCAATTCTGTGAGGTCAGGCATTTGGGTAGAAGAAAGTCAAGATAAAATCCCCAATAAAGATATGATAAGGAGCTGAAATGAGACTGTTTTGTTTTTTCCATAAAGGAGCCAAGTGAGGCACCCAGTCACACTAACCAGTGCCTGTGGAGCTGAATCTGTGCCACAGAAATGCCAGGAGAGACACTAGTACCCATGCAATGAAAGCCAAGGGAAGAGATTTCAAACTGATAGGATCCCAAATTGAAGGTGAATTGAGCCAGTGAAGAGGAACTCTGACCGTTGTAAATAAACTCCAGGAAAGCACTAGAAAAAAAATGGGTAAATTTCTAAAATAGATACAAATTTCTACTGAAATTGGATTCAACAGATATGAACAATTTACACAAGTCTGTAACAAGCAGTGATACTAAGCAGCTTTGACCAGTCTTCTCCCCAAGCAAATACCAGCACCACAGGGATTAACGCTACATTCTACCAGTCTACACAGGAAGACCTAGTACTAACACTTCACAAACATTTTTACAAAATAGAAGGGAAGGGATGTTAGTCAACTGATTCTACAAAGCCACTATAACTCTGACACTGAGCCTAAGACACAACAAAAAGAAAACCATAAACCAATCTCCCCAATGAGGGTAAATGAAAAACTTCTCAGCAAAATATTTGCATACTGAATTCAAGATCACATTAAGCAGATCACACATCATGACTAATTTGTTTCATCCCTGGGATACAAGGTTGGTTGAGTATATATGAACCAATGACTATAATATGTAACATTAATATACTTAAAGATAGAAATCACATGATCATCTAGATAGATGGAAAAAAGGCATTAAAAATCTAAAACTTCATGATAAAAACCCTGAAGAAATTATTAATTGAACATTCCTCTAAATAATGAAAGTTATGTATCACCAACCTATACACATTGTACTAAATGTGGAAAAATTAAAGCATTTCCTCTGACATTTTGAACAAGACAAAGGTGTCCTTTCTCCCGTTTATTTTATATTATATATAATATAATATAGAATGTAATATGTAGTACTTGAAGTTTTAGCTAGAACAATGAGACAAGCCAAAGACATAAAGGATAAAATTGGAAAGAATTTAAAACATACTTATTTGTAGATGACATGAATAAAAAATCCAAAGTTTCCATCACAAAACTTTTGGGATCTTATGTGTATTTTCAGTTGCAAGACAGAAAATCAATGGGCAAAAGTAAGTAGATTTTAGACTCTACATCCTACCACAGGAACACCCGCACATCCATGTTCACTGCTGTTCTTTTCACAATAGAAAAGAAATCATCCTTGATGTGTATCAACAACTGAGTGGATAAAGAAAACATGCTACAAATACAGAATGGAATTTTATTCAGCCATATAAAATTAAATTATGAAATCTAAAGGAAAATGCATGAAACAAACATATATTAAGTGAGATGAACAGGGCTCAGAAAGATAAATACGTATGTTCTCTCTCATATGTAGATTCTAGCTTCTAAACTGGACATGTGTGTGTATGTGTGAAGGAATGTGTAGAAAGAGGCCTGGAAACTAGAAATGGGTCCACGAGAAGGCAAAAGAGCCTTTAAGGACAGGTTTTAGAGAGATAGTAGGGCACTTTGTTTGAATGCAAACTAATTATATCAGGGGTTTATCAGTGCGGGATCTTGCATAGAGGCACACCCATATACACATTTTCTATACATCTGCTTCATAAATTAAAGATCATATAAAACATCTTTGGAAGTTTTTCTGTCACAATGGGAAAATTTTGGTGGTGACTTTTTAAACTCTGTATTATACTTTCTTAGTTTTTATTGTACTACAGATATTTTTATTGTATTTATCTGGGTATTTCAAGCTATAATCTTCTAAATTTCTAAAGTCCTTGATAGTTTTAGGATAAGCCATAACCACTTCTATGTCTCTCTATTCACATGATATGCCTGTTTTCATATGCTCATTTTAACAGATACAGTCAAACCTTTTTGATCAAAGCATTCAATTTGATCATATGAATATGCATATATATCTATATATGTTAAAACATTACAAAAATTTTAGGAATATTTTTGTCAAACTTAAAAATTGTGTATGTCCAAAATGCATAAATTTGTTCATCATATCACTTTGTTAGTATTTTTAGGATTCAATATAATACATCTTTATGTGTCTATATGATTGGCTTTTTAAACTAATTTTTAAAATGAGGTCACTGAAGAGCAGGCTTCATCATGACATTTTCATATAGACTGTTTTTCTTATTCATTGCCCTTTTCTGTCACCCTGAGCCCCCTGCCCTGCTCATTCCCTTCTTTCTCCCAATAGTCAGTTATGCTTTTAGGTCACGTTCTTGAGGGATTTGGCCAAAGAAACAGGAAGACCAGATGTTTGAGTCCAAGAGAAAGCAGCTGTGTTAACCAGCCAGGACTTAGGCAGAGCTATCTCCAAGAGGAACCCGGGCCCCACATTGCAGTTTCACATGAAAAGGAAAATATTTCAGAAAGACAAAATTGTTTACAAGAATAGTGTGGTCAGCTTGACCTCAAACTATGCTTACATCTGGTGCCATCTGCTGGTATACAATTGGTAATTTTTCTTATTTTTGTAATTTTTACTTTATAACTTTGAAAGGATGTTCTATCCTACTGTATTGGTGTATCTAAGGGAAAAGTTAATGGGGACTGGGAGTGAGGATTCACTTCTCTAGAGCTCATAAGGAAGGTAGCAGTTGCTAAGTTATATAACTTACTATGTACTGGGATTTCAGCACCAGGATGTAATCTCTCTCCTCACTTAGTCCTCTGGTCCATTTCTACCTTCATGAATTTCTCTCTCTCTCTCTCTCTCTCTCTCTCATATAAAAATTTAAATCAGTGTTTCAAATATGAGAGAGCACATGATTATTTTGGGAGTCTGGCTTTTTTCACTTAACATGATTTGTAGTCCATGTATTTTCTTGCAAATGTCATGGCTTCAATTTTTCTTTACAGTTGAATAAAGTTCCATTGTGCATACCACATTATCTTTATCCATTCTTCTGTTGATTGACATTTAACAGGGGCCCATTTTTAGCTACTGTGAATAGTACTGGAATAAACATGATGTATATACGTATTTGTGGTAACACTGAAGGTGCCTCCAAAACACTGAGCAGTGGCTTCTCAGCTTTTTTTTCCTATTGCTGACAAAAGCAATTTAAGGGAGAAAATATTTATTTGATTGACAATTCTAGGTTACAATTTCAAGAAATTCAGGCCAAGAAGAAGTTGAAGCAGCTAGTCACATTGCATCCACAGGTAGGAGCAGATAATAAATGGATGCATGTTCAGCTGGCTTACTCCTTTTCATTCAGTCCAGAGCCCAGTCCATGAAATGGTCCTGCCCACATTCAGGGTGGGTTTTCCTTCTTGACTTAACTCACTTAAGAAAATCATTCACAAGTGTGTCCACAGACCAACCTAATCTAGACAGTTCCTCACTGAGGCTCATTTCTCAGGTGATTCTACATTGTGTCAAGTCAGCAATAATACCAACCATCAAAAGTGGTATATCTGTATCATATGGTAACCCTCTTTTAGTTTTGAGAAACCACCATACTGATTTCCATAGGTGGATTTCATTTATTAAATATATAATTGAAGATGCTACCTCTAACACTGAATCTGCCTAAATGAAAAGTAAAACGGCAATTATTGAAAAATTTATCACTGATTTTTTTTATTCCTTTCTCTATTTCCCACCTTGTCCTAATTGTGTTAACTGCTGTTTCTTTTTCTATCTGTGGGTGATCGTGTGATTTGGCATTTACTTTTTACGGAAGTGATCAATGTTTATAGCACTGTCATATTACCAAAGAATGAGTATTATGCTCAATATTACAGAAGAAATTCTGATAAAAGAAAAGCGTCAGACATAAACAGTCAAATGCTAATGCTAATGGCAATTAGGTAGACAGGTGGAAATCAGGATGCTGATGATGTGAGAGACTGAACATGCCTGCAGCTACCTTCTCTGTAGTGCCACTTCCAGTTTAAGTAGCTGTCAGTCATTTTCTGTTACTGATACTGACAGTCACAATATTCCAAATGTTCTGAGTGTGTGTGTGTGTGTGTGTGTGTGTGTGTGTGTGTGTTACTTCTTATCATAGCTCCATCTGCAGCTTTAAAACTTCTACTCAGCAACACCATGGAATTCAGGCAGTAGTTTTTATTTTAATATTGAGAATTTCTTTTTGTGTTTGATTGACATTTGAAATGAGGATGGCTCTGATTTGTACAGAAGATGTAACTTAATATTTCCAAGCTTTATTTCCAGCTATAGCACTTTCAGTAAATTCCCAATTGTTGGTGTCTAACATATATTGCAAACCAATTTAGCTGTCTCTCTTGTACAAATCTAAGCATTTCTGGTTACTGGATGAAGAAGCATTAGACTAAAGAGTCACTTTAAGCTAGGC
Source organism: Nannospalax galili (assembly GCF_000622305.1). Lineage (NCBI taxonomy): Eukaryota > Metazoa > Chordata > Mammalia > Rodentia > Spalacidae > Nannospalax > Nannospalax galili. The sequence continues at coordinate 1,102,486 of NW_008331307.1, read as the reverse complement.
ATGGTGGTGCATATGATGAAATCCTAGCACTTAGAGTTCAGAAAGGAAGAATTATGGGTTCAAGGGCAGACTTACATACAAAACAAGATTTTGTCTCAAAACGAACAAAATGAAACAACAATAACCCCCTGCACACATATACACACACTCACCCTGGGTTCGTATTGGTCCTAACAATTATAAAGTTTCTGTATGTTTATATATGTATATATATATATATATATATATATGTATGTATGTATGTATATAATTGAACAGCAAACAACCTTAATCAATTTCAACTCCCTTAATTTACACAGTAGTAAGGGATCTTTGCTGGCTATATTCAAAAGAAAAACTTCAAGTCATAGTAAGCATAATAATACTTCACAATTCCCTTGGACTTCCTTCCATTGTATGGGGGTATTTTTCCTTTTGAAAGATAAAAGGATATCAGTTCCCAGCAGTTTTCCTGAACCTTAATAGCTCAACCACTTCCTCCTCAAACATCTTCCATGTAACTGTGGAACAAAGGCCACAGCCAGGAAAGTCAGGTGGTATTTAAATTTCTACTTGAATCATTCTCTTCTCATGATCACATGAGAACAAAGTCTTATAAAATAAAATCCTTCTTTTAACATTTTGTTTTTACTTTCTATTAACATTTGGGATGACTGAGTGCAAAATAATATTAAATAGCCATTAAATTCTAGATCCCAAGTCCTGTCTCTGGCTAATTATACTCCTTGCAAGAAGTGACCCTGATGGGATTTAAGGGAGTAAAGAGCTCACAATGTTTTCTACTAAAAATAACCATAATTCCACAAGTGACCAATATTATTCTTCCTCACCCTGAAGGGACAAGTTACTAAAAGTAATAAGTAGCTCTATTCTCTGAGACACATTGAAAATTGCTGCTTATGTTTTTTTAAAAAGTATCAATAGTTGAAAATGTCTCAACAGCTGTCTTCAAAGACTGAGCCACTGCAAAGGCAGTGGTAATGCTCAGTTATGAAGCCCCAGCACAATTCATTTTCTACTCTAAATATTTATTTGACAAACAGAGGCTGATTTAGTAAGTCAACTGTCAGAACAATAACAAATGGAATATGAATACAGCCCAAAGAAGAGCTGTCTGTTTGCTTTGCTTTAAGGTTATTTAGAGTCTTATTCTTTCATGGGAAAGCCACTGTCTTATCTTGACTTGAAGGCTATCATTTTTCAAAAGTTTCTATAAGACCCTAACATGTTTTTAATTTTTAAGTGTTTGTATGAATATATTTTCAGTCCTTTTGGGAATTTGCCTAGGAGTGGGATTTGAGATGATAGAGCAGTCCTGATGCACTTTATACAAGCTGCCTGCCTTTTGTTTTCAAGTGTGGGCCACAGAGAAACAAGCCTTAATTCCATCTGTGCAGAGTAACACAGCTTTGGAAAATTAATTAAAGATTCTGTTGAGGGATTAAACTAGTACATCTCAGTAATGTATTTCACTTTTCCTACATTTGCGTTTACAACAATAAGATGAAAACAAAAACAGTGTTTGTAAAATAGCTTATTTTGGTCATAAAATCATTTTTAATTATTTATTTATTTTTATGTACATGAGTATATTGCCTACATGTATGTAAGTGCACCCATGTTGTTCAATGCCGGCAGAGATCCTAAGAAGTCATCGGATCCCTGGGACCTAGAGCTATGGACCGTTGTTAGCTTCCATGTGGGTGGGTGTTAGCATTCCAGAGTCTTCTGCAAGAGCAGTCAGTGCTCTTAACCACTGAGCCATCTCTCCAGCCCCAAAGACATATTTATCTGACTTGCTATTTTAAACAATAAAAATTGTTGTAACAGAATGTTTCACAGAGAAAAATATAGCAGTATCATGGATTTACTTGGTGAATGTGGAAAGCCCCACAAATCAATATGATATGCTTTGGAATTTACTATCATTAGCAATTAGAATAGTTATCTTTTAATTCTATTACAACACCCTTATTTGTAGTTCTTGTTAAACCATAGAATATTTTTGGTAAATATGTGAATTAATAAGAGTTTTCTCCTATTTCAAATTTTAATTTTTAAAAAATATTGATTAGAGGATATCATACAATGTATTTTTATCATATTCATGCCTCCTCCCCCAATCCATCCCCACCTTACATCCTCCCACTTCATATATTCCATTGTTTTATTATTAATTGTCTGTTTTGAAAAAGGCTTATGGAGTCTATTCTGTATTCCTCAAGTGCTCTTGGATGTTGGTCCAACCCTTGGAGTCTGATCAACCTACCGGGAATCACACCAGTAAAGAAAACTGCCTCCCTCTCCCAGCATCCATCAAAGGCCAATAGATCCTCAGCTAAGGCTGGGGCTTCCTGCCCACCTCCCCATTCACGCCAGGCCTTCTGTCTATTTGGGTTTGCTCAAGTCTTGTGCATTCTCCCATAAGCACTATGGGTTTCCAAATACAACTACCCTGCAGCATCCGGGCAGCAATTTTCTTGCATTCACCTACCACCTCTGGATCTTACAATCTTTCTACTCCCTCTGTAATGATTCCTGAGGCTTGGGAGGAGAAGGTACAATATAAATGTCCATTTAAGAATGAACACTACAGTCTCTTATTCTCTGCACCCTAACCATTCTGAGTCTCTGTATTAATTGCCATCTGTTGCAAGAAGCTTTGATGGTGCAAGTTGAGAGATGCACTTCTATGGGCATAAAAAGTCATTATGACTCAATTTAATACCATGTCTCTTTAGCAGAATGATAGTAGTAGGTTCATAGCTCTGGTCTGTGACCTCCCTAGGCACAGATGCATGGCCCTGATAACAGTGTCAGGTATAGATTCCATCTTGTGAAGCATATCTTAAATCCAATTCAAATGTGGCCATTTACTCCCAGGATATTGGTGCCACTATTGCCCAGTGGGCATATCTTGTCAAGCCAGTTGTTACCGTAGCTTGTAGGATGCACAAGTGAATAAAATTGATGACGCCCTTGTCTGTCAATAGCATGTATAGTACCTTCTAGTACTATGAAAGCTATGCAGCAGAGATTATCTCGAAGGTCAACCCCAGCTTGATTTCTCCTTGTTTGTTCTGCAACTCAGGTAGGTAGTGTCTTCAGCAATAGAGTCTTATCGTCAAGTTTTGTTGGGTATCCAAATGCAATGGCAACAGCCAATACTGCTTGAGGCATTATGGGATCTCTCTCTTCAACAGTTCCGAAACACAAAGTCTATTCCTGGCACTGGACTTTTCTTTTGCGAGTCTGTATTATCGAGTCGGGCCATTAAACACTTTTATAAGCTAACTACATTTAACATGTTTTTAGATTGTATATGTATATATTAAAGAAACTTCTATAGTAGGTTTCCACATGACCCTTTCAAAAAGCCCTTAGTATTATTTGTTCTTTTTATTTCTCCCTCCTCTGCCCTACCCTCCATTCCATGCCCAATTAAACCCATCCTGTTATTAACCTTTCTCATTTATGAAATTCCAGGGAAAATGGATGGAATTAGAAACAATCACCAAGTTAGGTAACCAAGACTCAGAAAGAAAAATGTCACGTTTTCACTAATAAATGGATAATAGCTTTGAACTTTTAGGTGAGTGTGTTGAAAGTGGAAAATGCTTAAAGATCAGAGAAATAAGAAGGGGCTATGGACACTGGATTCATGGGAGGACAGAATAGGGCAGTGACATTATTATTATTTATTTATTATTATTATTAATTATAATATTTTGTAGCAGGGTCTCATTATGTATCATGGCTGGACTAGAACTCAGTATGTAGACCAAGTTGGTCTTGATCTCACAGATATCTACCCTCCTCTACCTAATGAGTGATGGGATCAAAGACATGTATGATCACACCTGGCCTATATTATTCACTTTTTAACTATTTAAAAAACACCATCATATTGAAACCACAGAATCCATTATTTCACGTCTAAACAAGCAGTCATGTAGATATTTTTAATTATATAACTGGTGGTAGTAATAAGAGAAATGAAACTTATTCTTGGTAGTTTATTGGTTTATTAAAGGGGGGGGGACAGATATGTCCAAACATTATTCGAGAAATAATTGTAACAAATGGTACAATCATATGTATAAATGACCAGAGTTCTTAACAACCAGCTAAAGAGTTCTCCAACCAGTCCTTCTAGGGCTACATTTCTGGTAAAAAAGAAGGTATCCTTTTGTACATAGGTTATACATTTCAATTGCAACCCTCCTATTCACTGCCAGACATAGCTTGGAGGTTATAGCAAACCTCTCTCCAATCACTAAAACAGTCTATCTCATGCACACAAGAACACACACATATGCATGGAGAGGAAGAAATAAGTTATGTAAGCATGGAAAATAATTAGTTCATTATGAGGATAGCCTCATAACAAAAAGGTTATCCCAGAGAAGATCAGAAAGGAACAGAGAGACTTAAAAAAACAGATTTGTGTTGTAAGTTCATTTATAGCCCATGCGTTTAATATACTCTCCCTGAAATCCTCTAGGTGAGTTGTATTGTTTCAACAACATTAGAAGTAATTTATCCTCACAGCCCTACAATCAAGACCTTACCCTCTTCGGTTTTGGTGATTTTACCATATACAACCTTTACTTGTAAGATGAAAATAGAAAAAAAAAGTATAATATAAGGTTTAGTATGTCACAATTAATCAATTGACTACAAAAATGTGAAAAAGTTCTGGGTGGGCATCTAATACTAGCAGAGATAGATTCCAAGTAGAAGATGAGCCTGAAGCAGAGTGCTGGGAGACAAGCTGTTTACAGGTGGACCAGGGGTTCTGCCACTTCATGTGGACATGCACATCAAACTGCCAATGACTTTAAAGTGGGAATTGATAGTATGTCAGCAATGAGGGCTCAATAGGGAATAGATTGGTGGGGAACTGCCAAATCAGTGAAGACGTAGATGTTAATGACTGATTGACATTGAAAGAATGATCTTAAGCTAATCCATGCAAGTTTGATGGGAAAGGTGATGAGGATGGTGACAGGGAACTGACCACGACACCTTTGCAGTATATTGAACTGTGAAGACCATAAAGTTGAGCAAGCCTGTAGTTATAGAGTGGCAATAAGGAGTGAAATGGGCATTCAGTAAGAGTATTCATCTTGGACACCTCTATACATAACATAGCAATGTCCTCAACACTGCCTTAGGTGTTACTCTGTCCATCTTACTATCCACTGGAGATTTTCCTGTGAGACTGCAAATATTTCTTTGCATTGGCCCTAATCTTCCTACAGCCTATTTTCTTTCCAGTTGTCTGAGTGAACTTCATGAAATCAGATTTTATATTGGTCCTCTATGGAAAATCTTTTCATAGTTTTTCTTTTCCATCTCACTGGGAAAAACCAAAGTTCATGCAGTGACCTGCGAGTCCCTGTGGTCTTTATACATCCTTGTCTCTGGCTACATCACGTTTGCTCATCTTATTTCTTGTATTCCTCTTGCCATATTGCACTTGTGCTTCTCCATAATCTCACAACACGTGCCTCACCTCGGGACCCTTTTTTACTTGCTATTATTTCTGCCCAAGAACACACTTTTCCTAGACATTTACTTTTCACCAGGTCTTTATAAATATAAGCTCTCTCTTTGCAAAGGGTTTGGCCTTCTCTTCCTGTTTAGCGTTTCTCACTTATGGCCATGTTACACACACACACACACACACAAACACACATACACACACACACACCTCAATTTATTTATCCTATCTGCTTATTGTCTTTTTACCTAGAGATGGAATTTTAGCTCTGCTAAGATAAATATCTTATATTTCTTGGTTTGCAATAATGTATCAAACTCTGTGCAAGAGAGTATTAAAGTATTACATAAACCTAAGTTCTAGAGACACAGAGACACAATATATTGTTACATAGCTTTGGGTCTGGCCACATTCCTCCTACCTACTAACCCACAAACATCTGAAAATTAGGAAACAAGTGTCACAGTTGTAAGTCAATTTATTATGCAGTCATTTTTAATAGGTTTTTGAAATTATTAATGTTCTTTTCACAAACATCCATTATGTATAGTTGACTCATTATTTGTAGTAAAATTTCATAAAAATATTGGAAATCATGAGTTACTGAATATGAAATCATTGTTTCTAATATATATACATATCATATAAATTATGTTCTGAAATTCTAAGAATGGTTCATGCTAGTAAATTATATTTTATTCATTTCACAAAAGAGAAAACCTTGTTCTGAAGTGTGAAGTATAATTAACCTCCTAAGGCTCCACTCACTGCTGCTGGGGTGGGTGAATCACTGTACCAGGGGTCTGGCATCACACTGTAACGTCTCTGCCACCTCCTTTCTCTGCTCATTTTAAATAAGAAATAAATGGCATTGACTTCTTTAGTTCAACCTGGCACAGTAACACCAGGGTGACTCAGTTTTCTCATTGTTCTTTTCTATCCCCGAATGATTGAAAAGTATACAGCTATATTGATTTAGCAGTCACAGAAGTTTTATCGATCAAAGGATTTTTTAAAATATAGAATCTACAAATATGCAATCTGATTAATGTGTGTAGATTAACCTTATGTTTGTATGGATATCTTACAATGACTAGACTCCTTTGCGCTCTAGAATATTGTATCTCAATCACGATATGCACTTGGACTTAGTAATGTAAAACAAAAATTGCTATCATTGTCCAATACATTAAGACAACAAAAAGAAATAAAAGATATACATACTGGGAAAGAAACAGTAAAACCCTCCTTGTTCATGCATGAGATGTGTATATATGTAGGAAATCTAAAATAGCTAACAACAAAACTGGAAGCAATAAATAATTATAGTAAGATTGCAAAATATAATATTAATATATAAAACTTAGTCACTTTCCTATGTAGAGTGTACTATTCAGAGTTCATCAGAGAAACAGAACTAAAAGGAGATTAGATAGGCAATAGGTAGATACAGATATAGGTAGATCAGATAAGAAGAGTTTTATTTTAGGGAGTATTAACTTACATGGTTATAAAGGCTAGGAGATCTCATGACGCACCATCTGAAAGTTAGAGAACCAGAAATTCAATAGTGTGATTCAGTTTGAATCTAAAGACCCACAAACTGGAAAGGCCAAGGAGTATGCACTTCTAAATACATAGGCATAGCATATGGAATGAAAGTATCTAAAGGCAGGGAAATGTCTGATATGCCAGTTGGAGGAGAGACAACATCACCCTTCTCTTGATTTTGCTCTATCTAGGCATTCAGTGGCGTGGATGATGCCCCTTCATACTGCTAGATGTCCTGAATTCAGTACACTGAAGCAGATCTTGCTATCTTCTAGAAATGCCATCATAGATACACCCAAGGATAAAATTTTAGCAACTACATGAGCATGAATTTATATAGTCAAATATACCTAACATAATCAGAGATGAAGAAATAGTAATTTAAATTTAAAATATAATTCCATTGGAATTAATGACAAAATTTTGAAATATTTAGGCATAAATACAACATAGTTTGTAAAAATCTGTAATAGGAAAGCTGTAAAACCGTGATAAAGGAGTCAGGTATTGTGGTGCACACTTTTAATCCCAGCATTCACAAGGAAGAGGCAGAAGGATGTCTGTGACATTGAAGACATCATGGTCTACATAGGGAGTTCCAGGTCAGCTAAAAATACTGTGATAAGAGCAAACAAATGAAAGTAAATGAAGAGTTACTTTATGGTCACAGATAGTAAGGCCTGATATTGTTAAAATGTCAGTGCTTCCTAATATTCAATCCAAGTCTGAATATCAAGTGATCCTAAAATTTATATGGAGAAGCAAAATATCAGACTAGCTAACACACTGTGGAAGGAGAGCAAGAAGAGAGGCAGACTGACATGATGGGGTTTGAATAGTTACTTTAAACTCACAATGACCAAGACAGCATCAGACTGGTAAAGCATAAGTAGAGACATCAGCATAAAGGCATGGAGCATCCAGAAACAGCCCTGTACAAGTATTGTCTTGGAGTCTATGACAAAACAATAAAAGTGTGGAATGAAGAAAGTTAGCCTTTAAAACACGGTGCCGAAACACGAAGCATACACATGCAAAAAAAAAAAAAAATGTAGGTACATAGCTTACACCTCTGTCAAAAGTTAATTCACAGTTGATCATAGAATTAAATGTAAAACACAGATTATAAAACTCCTTGAATATGACATGAGAAAACCTAGGTGATTGCAGGTATTATAATGACATGCCTACTTTTTAGGTATAACACCAAAAAATGTGGTCCATATAGTACATAATAGATATAATAACTGAACTTCAAAAATTAAAATCTATGAAAGATAACTTCAAGAGAATGAGAACTCAAGTCACAAATTGGGAGAAAATATTTTCCAAAGATCCTTATGTTTAGGACAAACATTTTTAAAAAAACTAAATAAGACAAAAAATATAAAACTCAACAACATGAAAACAGTGTAATTTAAAATTGAGCCAAAAATTAAGACAGCAGCCTAACCAAAGAAAATGCATAGGTACCAAAAATTATATGGAAAGATGAACAACATCTTATGTCATCAGAATAAGTGCCAGCCAAACAGTCCCACATTG
>NW_008331307.1:1091988-1093488 GCF_000622305.1 Nannospalax galili | reverse complement strand
TCTGCCTGCTTCTGCCTCCCAAGTGCTGGGATTAAAGGTGTGCGCCACCATACCTCGCTTAAAGTGACTTTTAAAATATTATTCTGAAGCATCTGAATTTTAGAATAATTTAAATTTCTTACAAAGAATAATTTAAATTCTTTTCCTGTTTTTAAGAAAAGTGGCTGAAACAATACACTATAGGTAACTGTCAACCTGAAAATTCCGAAGGGACAATTTGTTAAAGTAAGAGTATGTAGTATTTGTTGACATAAGGCCAAGAGTAATGGGGTTAAAAAGAATCCTGTCTGCTAATAATCAGCTGAAGAATTTAGGGACAGGTGTGATGTCTGTCAATAGCACGTCACTCTCAATCCTCAGTTGTTTTCAGGAGATGAAGGAGATTATTGCTTTTTATACAAGACAGATGAACTGGGGGAATATTTGAATTAGGCCCAAGTATCATACTTTATATATTTCTGGAGCCTCAGAATAGCAGTCTCTTTTGAAACAAATTGAAGCCTATATCTTTCCACTCTACCACAGAATCAAACAGTATTATGGTTAAAATACACAACTCTTGACCTGCAATAGCTCATCTTGTTGCTCAGCATAATGGTGCTCTCTGGAGTTGGAAATATTCAGTCAGTAATAGGTCACGAACTGTTAATGACTGCGATAAAAGACCGATTACTTCTGCCCTACCCCCACCTTGATATTTGCTAAGTGGAAAGGTAAATAGAAGGTTTCTATGGTAAATTGATATAAGAAACCAAAAATACTGGCTTGACCTAGGCAAAGTCAGAGAATAAATAATTACTCCGGAAGCCATAGTGCCATGTGTTAAAGTCTGTGCCTTTATGGTACTCTTGTTCTAATTTTAAACTCAGCACAAAAGGTGAAAGAAACAGTACTATGGTGGTTTGTTTAATCTTGTGAATTATTTTCCTAAGGTCCTTTTATAATATAATAGAAGTTCTATGCATGTATCAAACAACATAAAAACTAAGCTAAATGATAGTAAAAAATAAGATTGAAATCATGATGACAACTGTGGCCAAACTATACAGCCAATAAAGCAAACATTTCTGGTGCAGTAGAAGAAAAAACACTGAATACAGTGGATGCTTACGCAGAAAATATCCAACTGACACTGTATAAAAACCAACAAGGCACCATTGCATGTTTTCAGTGAGCCATCAGTTTAAATCCTAAAAGGCTGGGAACAAGTATACCCACTTCCATTTTTATCCTCTTATTTAATGCAGTAATAGAAGTCGTCTTAGGAAAAGTAATTGATCAAAGGAGTAAAGGACGTTGTGGGATAAAGAAAAAAAATTGCAAATGAAGAAGTTAAGTAACTGTGCTGGCTAGTTTTAGTGTCAACTTGACACACCTGGGTTGAGAGAGCCTCAGTTGGGGAATTTCCTCTATTGGATTGGCCTGTGGCCATGTCTGAAGGGCATCTTCTTGATGAGTGATGTGGGAGGACCCAGCCCACTGTGGGTGGTGCCACCCCTG
>NW_008331307.1:1084612-1091606 GCF_000622305.1 Nannospalax galili | reverse complement strand
GTGAGATTTTAGATTGAGAATCTGTGGGTTCTGGTCAGCTGGGGTTGAAGAATCAGCTGTGATTAAGAAGAGACCAGAACCTGAAGCAAGACCTTTGCTTTACTGGGACAATTGATGCTGGTTAGCTGGGGCCAAAAAATCAGCTGTAAGTAACAAGAGACCAGCATCACTGTGGTGGAGTCTTCTGGGAGGTATTTCTTCAGTGTCAGCACACAGAGGGGACCCACACCTCCATTTCAAGCTGGAAGCATGACTTGGTAATGTGTAAGAGTCTCCTGCATGGTTCTAGTTTTGAAAGCGTGAAAGGGTCACAGCGAGCAGCTGAGGCTTTTCACTCTGATGCCAGGAAAGGCCATAGGTGAAAGTGCCGCTTCGTTGCAGCAAAGACCCCAGGATTGAAGGGGTCATGGAGATAATATGAGGCTTTGCACCCTAAGATGCAAGAAGAGGCCATTGGTGAAGATGTAGCCTCAGTTTCAGTGGAGACCCCAGCTTTTTGGAGATGCCGGGACCATGGAATGACCACCAAGGACAGCAGTAGGTGTGGAAAGGACCTGGCCTGGGTCTGAAAGATAAGCGGTGTGTACTGTGGACTGCAGAGTCAGAGAAGTGGAACTGCTAGGACCCTTTGGAGTCCACGTGAGTGAATCCCAGATGTCCAGCCTTGAGCTACTTTGCTGGACTTTGGTTTTGCTTAGGTGTGCCCGATTCTTCCCTTTGAAATAAGACAGTACTTGTTTTGGATTTTACCGAAGCCCACCCACAGTTGACACTTTTAAAAGGGACTATGAACTTTTAAGTGTTTGGATGTTTTTAAGGTCTGTGAGAGATTTTAAAGTTGTACTGTCTTATGTTGTGGTATTAATGTTAACATCATATCTTGGGAACAAGAATTGGAAAGGTTATGGTTTAGTAGTGATGTTTTTGTGTGTCAAGCTGACAAGGGGTCAATTGTGCTGGCTAGTTTTAGTGTCAACTTGACACACCTAGGTTGAGGGAGCCTCAATTGGGGAATTTCCTCTATTGGATTGGCCTGTGGCCATGTCTCGGGGGCCTCTTTTGATGAGCCATGTGGGAGGGCCCAGCCCACTGTGGGTGGTGCCACCCCTGGGCAGGTAGGCCTATATTGCATAAGAAATCAGGCTGAGCAGGGGCCAGGGGAGCAAGCAAGTAAGCAGCGTTCCTCCATGGTTTATGCTCCAGCTCCTGCTTCCAGGTTCTTGCCCTGAGTTCCTACCTTGGGCTCGCTGATGAACTATGACCTGGGAGATGTAAGCTGAATAAACCCTTCCCTCCCCAAGTTGATAGTGTTCAGAGTGTTTTGTCACAGCAATGAAGAAACAAACCAGAACAGTAATCATTTGCAATTCATAATTTTTTATACCTAGGTAATCTAAATACACTGATGAAAGAAATTCTAGATGCTATATGAAACTGGAAAAGCTGGGTGGGGTGGCACACACCTTTAGTCCCAGCACTCAGGAGGAAGAGGCAGATGCATCTCTATAAGCTCAAGACCATCCTGGTCTACATAGTGAGTTCCAGGTGGACTAAGACTAGGCAAATTAGTATTCTGTTCAGAGCCTCAAGAACTCTTCTATAGTTATCCTGAGCAGTGAAGGTTGTATGCACTCTACAGCCTAGACTTGTGGCTCTGCAAGGCCAGGACAGTGGGAGAAACCCTTGCAGGACGCAGACAGTAATTCATTGGACCCATGATCCTAAAATTGTAATTACTGTGTATACACACACACACACACACACACACACACACACGATCAACACTTTGTACTACATGGAAGTTAATATGAGAACGCTGCAGTTACACAATTGGCCTGTGCATAATACAGATTTTACTGCATGCATGACTTCAGAATTTAAGAGCAGATTTGGAATAAACCTTTTCTTTCCAACTTCTTGGTGCTATACATGGCTTGGTTTAAACAGCCAATTTGTAATAAACAATTGTAGAATAGTTACTTCAAATATGTAGAAAAAGGATATTTGACCCAATAACCATGTCTATTTATGTATTTTAAATTTTTGCTCAAATGTTAAAAAGGTGAAACAAAATGAGGATCATGACATATATTGTCAGTTGAACAGTTTTGCTCATATGTAAAATATTTACATTGGAATAATGTCTTTAAAATTAAAATAGTGTCCTATTAAATTTTAATGAAGTTTGAAAAACACACAAGAAAGTTTCAAAAAATAACAAATATCAGTGTTTACAATAGAAATATTACCAAAAATGATTTTATCGTACAGAAAAAATATTGGATACTGTGTATCAACTAGATATACCTCTTGATTTACTGTGTTGACACTCATGTTTGTTTTTGGAAACAGGGGAAGCTGGTTTAAGACTCCTGTACATGTAAAATTACATATTGAATGTTCTCATAAAGTGCTAATTAGCTCTTGAAAAGAAATCAATTTGTTTTATTGAAATGAATTCCATTCTATACATGACATTTAGTGCCAGCTGATAAGGAAAGGGCAGTAAAACTTTTGAACTCTTTTCTGGAGATTACTGTCCTATGAGGTTCAGACTCCCAAAGAACTTAGAATTAGGAAAGGCATCTTTTTAAAGAATATTCCTTGGAATATAACTGTACTTATTAATTTATATTCTTCCTGGTTGCCATGATAGAATTGAATAGTTGTAGTAGAGATCACACAGTTTGAAATACTTAAAATAATTACAATATGGCTTCTCATAGATGACTTTGCCAACCCCTGGCTTACAGATAAGCATCCAATAAACATATAATTATAAACATGGGGGAATGTGGGAGACAGGCTTGGGCCTAGGGTGAAACTCTTACTGAAAGCTATATAGCAGGCCTGAGACAATGGCCCGACCTCTGGAACCACAAGAAATGTCTTCTTGTGACATTTGCTCCCATTGGCAGATCATGAGACTGATGCCTAGAGCCTGCCATGCCCTAATCACCACCCTTGGAATTCCAAATTGCAACACTTAGATATTGCAACAGTCAGGGTCACATGGTTTCCAGGAATGCAGGCTCTGTAATCTGAAATCCATTATGCGAATGAGGCATCCTACCCCCTATTCTGTGATAGGATATTAAGTCTGTTATGCTCATAGGATGCTAAGTCTGTTATGCTAATAAGGTATCCTACTTGCTGTGCTTTGATTGGACCACTATCCCTATATAAGCTTGTGCCTTCCTGCAATAAACCAGATCTTGTCATTGAACCTGGTCTCCTGTGTCTGAATGCAGCTCCACTGACACAGTCTCCTCACCAGCCCTGGGGTCCGGGACGGGGTAGAAACAGCCATGACAGAAGTTGGCACTGGGCGAGCAGAAGAGCAGCCTCAGCCCAGGGCGAGCGGAGGAGCAGCCTTGACGCCCGTGAGAACTAAGGAGCAGCACCCATGGGAACTGAGGAGCAGCCACCAGCTGGCAGTGACCACAGCTGGCAGCCAACATGGGGCTCAAAACGCCCAACCCCAGGAGGCTGTAACACTTGGGCTTTAACACTTTGGGCATCTGATGCCCCCTTTGCCAGTGGTACTTTTGTGGGTGCTCACCACTTTCATTCTCCTGTGCTGCCTCTTCTGGCTCACGGTCTTAGGTTTGGCATGTCATTCCTGTCTCCGCCGATCATCTTCCTGAATGGCTCCTGAGTCCTTCTGGGTACATCTTGCAGGGTGAGTGACCTCCAGCATGGGGAATAGTCATCCAGCTCCTGCTGGCCGCCATGCTGCTGCACTGGTTTCTCTCCTCAGGAGTAGGCAAATTAGGGTAACAGAAAAGGAAGTAACTAAGGTATAAGATGAAGTGCTAGCTCTTGCTCCTTGGTTTACAGATTCTTGCTGTTGGGATCCAGAGCAATTGGCTTATGTGCTATTCATGGCCAGAAAGAGAGAAGTCAGGGAGAGGTGTCCATTATCTAGGCCGTTCTATCCCATTGTGACTGCCATTCTGGCCTTACTTCGGGGAGTTCCCCCATGCCCCTGAGCAGAATAATCTCATACTGAAAAACATAGATAAACAAATAAAGCAACAGGATAGTGGAGATGGACTGTCCCAGGCATTTCAAGTCAAAACCAAACTAACTGATTTTCCTTCCGATACAGAAACAATGACTGCTGATAATGAGATAAAAAATGAGGAACTAGGGTCTGAGGGTCCCCCTGATGAAAAACAGGAAGTCAAGGTTGCCCCTGCCCCGCCATTACAGGGCTGTGGCTACCCCCACCATCTTGTATTGGACTTGATGAAAAATGGGAAGTTAAGGCAGCCTCCATTCTGCCATTATGGGGAGATGGCTACTTTCCACAATCTTGTACTAGTGCTAAGGAAGTTTCCCCCAGTCCATCTACCCCTCCCTTCCAGAGGAGGACTGGAAGCCCCTCCTGCCTAGGCCCTTCTTATACAATGGGTGATTTTCCACAGTTTTTCCCAGTTACTGTCAATCGGGGACTACAGAACCCTAATGTGTGGAATCCATATTCTCATGATACTTTAAAAAAACTGTGTAAGGCAGCCATTGAGGATGGCATTCATTCCCCTTGGTTTGGTCAGCTATTAGATACAATCAGTCATGCAGCCAATACCCCCTTTGATTGGCCATATATTGTCCATGTGTGTTTGCAGGGGGGTGACTTCCTCTTATGGAAGGCTGCCTATCAAAATGAGTGTAAACAGGCAAAATGCAATAGAAATGCCAATGTCCAAAATATTGGGTTTGATGTCCTGGTTGGGTGAGGCTATGCTTATGTCTTTCCAGATAATGTTATCCCAGCTCGAAACATCAGAATTACCTGTGATGAAAACCCTTCCTCCACAACCACCAACCCCAGAGATGACAGTCCTGACCCTGGAGGAAGCGACACACCTCTCAACCACAGAGAGACTGATCCGGTGCTGCAGACCTTGAAAGCAACCAGATCCAATGGCACACCTGATAACCTGGGGTGACCTTAAGTATTTCACTTCACAAGAACAGACTATAGCCAATCAAAACCCTCAAACCAGAAGGAACCCCTTGTCTATGTTCCTTATAATGTGTGCAATCATTACTGCTAACTCCCGAATGTTAGCAACTCCCCTTAACCCCCACCAACTCGTCAAACTTACTTGATGGATTATTAATGTAGCCAATGAAAAGGAGGTAAATTCCACGTCAAAATCTACACCCCCTGGCCAACGGTTCCCAGAACTACAGATGTACCACACTTCTGTCTGCCTTGCTTTGTTAACCCTTCTCCTGAATTTTGGACCCTGCATTGTTTATTTTGTTAAGGCTACTTCAGTTGGCTGTTGTCCCATCTCGACATTCAACTCCCTCAAATTCCCTTACTAAACTATAATTGGCTTTTTAAAAGAAAAAACAGGGGGCTATGTGGGAGACAGGCTTGAGCATAGGTTGAAAGTCTTATTGACAGCCATCCAGCAGGCATGAGGAAAAAGCCTCACCACTGGAGCCACAAGAAACACCTTGTGACATGTGCTCCTATTGGCAGATCATGAGACTGATGCCTAGAGCTCTCCACTCCTTAATCACCACCCTTGGAATTCCAAATTGCAACACTTAGATATTGCAACAGTCAGGGTCATGTGGTTTCCAGGAATCCAGGCTCTGTAATCTGAAATCCATTATGCTAATGAGGCATCCTACCCACTATTCTGTGATAGGACATTAAGTCTGTTATGCTAATAGGATGCTGTCTGTTTTGCTAATAAGGTATCCTACTTGCTGTGCTGTGATTGGAACACTACCCCTATATAAGCTTGTGCCTTCCTGCAATAAACCAGATCTGTGTCACTGAACCTGGTCTCCTGTGTCTGAATGTGACTCCGCTGACACAGTCTCCTCACCAGCCCTGGGGTCTGGGGCAGGGCAGAAGCAGCGATGACAGAAGGCAGCAGTGGATGAGAAGCGCGGCCTCAGCCCAGGGCAGGCAGAAGAGCAGCCTCAGCCCAGGGCAAGTGGAGGAGCAGCCTTGACGCCTGTGAGAACAAAGGAGTGTCACCCGTGAGAGTGGAGGAGCGGCTGCTGCTGGCGGTGACCACAGGGGAGTTCACAAAGGAAAGTGCTGGGCAGTGTAGAAACTTATTTTGAAATGATTTAATGTCTAGTACTACAAGGAAATGAATTTTCAAACTCTGTTAAGTAATAATTTCTTAAGACATGAGGTTGAGGGAAGGGTAGCAAATGGGGGACAGATACAAGAAATTCTAAAAATAGAGATGCAATTTGGAAAGGAATTATAAAATATCAAAGCTACTTTGGGATGGAAAAGAGGCTTAGGCTTCTTCACTATGTAGAAACATGGAAATGCAGAAGACAGAGTGGCCTCTGACCCTCTGAAGGGACAGAGAAGAGGGTCTACAAAGTTCTAGGCCCACACACAGTGAGATGACTGTTTCATCAAGCACCTAGATTAAAGTCAAGTGGGGTAAGAGCAGGTGGGCTGTGTTTTAAAAATAAATCAGAACCAGATTTATCAGACCAGCAAGATCACATGTGGTTCAGTGGTCTCCCATTGCCTTGGTATTTTCGTATGGGCCCCTAGTAGTATGGGCTCAAAGTAAGACCATTGTGCAAGTAAGTAATGGATGCAGTCCATTACAATGTATCCTTCAAATACAACCTGTGAGGCAGTGAAAACAGTCAGCAGAGGGAAAGAAGCTGTACAAGGAATTGCTTGCAACTGAAATCAATTTTCCTTCTTGATTTCACCTCACCTCTGAAGCTTAAAAGACATTATAGAGTTTCCTCCTCTGAAAAATGGGACAAAAGCTCCCAGGCATCCCTGTATTCAGAAACTCCCAAGTAGGGAAATACTAAGAGAAAGAGGGACATTCCAAGTTTTTGGTTGTTTCTTAGAGATGTATAAGCTGATCCAATAAAGGAAATTTTTAATTGAATTTTTGTGATGCTGTACAATATATTTTGATGGTTTTTAGATCCCTCCCTTATTTGCACCCCCAACAGTCCCAGTGTTTCATATATA
>NW_008331307.1:1058847-1084554 GCF_000622305.1 Nannospalax galili | reverse complement strand
ATAAATGTACAATATTATTAAACATGTATATTATTATATGCCCTTATGGTCATCTGCCACCTATGGCTCTTACAACCTTTCTGCCTTGCTCTTCTAAAATGAGTACTGAAAACTGGAAGTCAGAAATTAGATACAGGTGTCCTATTCAGGGATGAACAGTATGCAGTCTCTTCTTCTATACACATTGGCCAGTTGCGGGTTTCTGTGTTAGTCACTATTTGGTGTATAAGGAATCTTCTCAGCTGAAAGTTGAGAGATGCATTAATCTCTGGGTATAACAATAATTCAGTAGGAGTTACATATCCATTTAGCAGTACAATAATATGAGGTTTTCTCCTATGACTCATGACCTGTCTATCTTCAGGTTCTTAGTCCTGATATTAATAACAGATATGGGCTCCACCTATGAAGCAAACTGTAACTTCAAGTAGAAAGTGGGTAGTTACTTCCATAATTTTGGCTCCACTATCACAGCAGTATGCATATTTGCCAGGCCACTTGTCTTTGTAGCCCATAGGATTCACAGCAGGGCAAGGCTGATGTTTCATTTTCTATTTGGGTAACATGCATAACACCTTCCAGTATTATGAAAACTAGCCTGTAGATATGAGGCTTTCAAGTCAGCACCAGCTTGATTTCTCCTTGTTTATTCTATTGCCCATGTATGTAGTAACTTTAGGAATAGTATCTTACTGACAAATTCTATTGGGTAACAAAGAACAGGGGCAATAGGCAGGGTTGTTTAAGGGTCTATAGGACTTCTCATCAATAGTTTGAAAAGAGGAAGCTTATTCCCGACATTGGGCTTTTACTTTGCTAGCTTATGGTCCCTGGTAGGAGCAATGTCACCCTGTCATAAAGTAAGTCCATCTAATCTATTTTATAATGTATAGGTACATACTTAAAGAAGATTTCATAGTGGTAGATTTCCACATGGCTTTTTCTAAAGGCCTTAGGTTTTACTTATACCTACTGTATTCCCTCCTGTACCTTATTCTCCAATTTCCCACCCCCTTTAAATCTTCCTGTTCTATTATTACCCATGCAACCTCTGTATCACTGCATTCTATTTCCCTTCCTAGGGAATTCCCTACTTTATCTTCTATCAGATTCAGTGTATTGAGTCTTATATTAAGTTCCTTGATCCATTTGAAGCTGAGTTTTATGCATGGTGAGATATAAGAATCTAGTTTCATTCTTCTAAATGCCACTATCCAGTTTGACAAACACCATTTGTTGAACATTCTCTGCTTTCACCAGTGTGCATTTGTGGCTCCTCTGTCCCAAAATCAGGTGACTGCAAATGTGTGGATTTAAATACGGGCCCTAAATTCTGTTCCAATGACCAATGTGTCTGTTTTCATGTCAATACCATGCTGTTTTTATTACTATAGCTCTGTAGTTTAATTTGAGATCAGGAATGGTAATGGCTCTAGCATTTCCTTTATTGCTCAGGATTATTCTGGCTATTCTAGTTTTATTGTGTGTGTTTTCATACAAAATTTGAGATAATTTTTCCATTTCTGTGAAGAATTAAGATGGAATTTTAATGGGCATTGCATTGAATTCATAGATTTCTGTTGGTACGATGACCATTTCACAATATTATTCCACCAATCTATGAGCATGGAAGTTCTTTCCATCTTCTGGTATATTCATCAATTTTTTTTTCTTCAATGTCTTAAAGTTTTTATTACACAAGTCCTTCACTTCCTTTGTTAGAGTTATTCCAAGATATTTTATGGTTTTTGAGGGTATCATTAATGGATTCATTTCCCTATCTTTCTCAGCATGTTTATTGTCGGTATATAGGAAGACTACTGATTTCATGTGTTAATTTTATATTGTGATACTTTGCTCTACATATTTATCATCTCTAGGCGTATTCTGGTAGAATTTTTAGCATCTTGTTATGTATAGAATGATACCATTTGCAAATAAAGATATTTTAGCTTCTTCACTTCCAAATTGTATTCCCTTTATCTCCTTCATTTATCTAATTATCTCCTACGACATCAAGTTCTGTACTTAACAGGAATGGAGAGAGTGGATATCCTTGTTTTATTCTTAATTTTAATAGGAATGCTTTTAGTTTTCCTGCATTTAGAATGTTAGCTGTGAAGTTGTCATATATTATCTTTATAATACTGATATATGTCCCCTGTATCCCTAGGCTCTCCACGGATTTTATCATAAATGGAGGTTGGATTTTGTCAAAGGCTTTTTCTGCATCTAATGAGATGATTATGTGGTTTCTGCCCTTGAGTCTGTTTATGTGGTAGATTACATTTCTTGTTTAATGAATGTTGAATCATTGTATCATCTCTTGGATGGAACCAAATTGATCATGTTGGATAATCTTTTGATGTGCTTTTGTAGTCAGTTTGTGAATATTATATCTAGAATTTTCATATTTATATTCATCAGAGATATTGGCCTATAATTTTCTTTCATTGTTGCATATTTGTCTGATTTTGGTATCAGAGTTTTAATGGCATCATAGAAACAATTTGGGAGTGTTTCTTCCATTTCTGTTTTACTGAATGATTTGAAGAATATTAACAAAAATTAATCTTTGAAGATTTGGTAGAATTTTGTGCTCTATTCATCTTCATCTGGTCCTTGGATCTTTTTATTTGGGAGATTTTTAATTACTAAATCTATCTCATTGATTTTTATTGGTCTGCTAAAATTATTTATAACATGTTGGGCTGACCTAGCTTGGCAGCACATATCACGGGATTTTTTGATTTCTTCTAGATTTCTTCTAGGTTTTCAGGTTCAGCCCAAAGTTCCATGGGCTCCTGAGAAGAAAAGTCCTATGGAAATGAAAGGTATAAAGAATGTATTCTATGGTATATGGAAGTTCTGCATATTTCTGTTAAGACCATCTTATTTATGGTGTCATTTAATTCCAAGTTTTCTCTATTTAGTTTTTGTCTCTTTCAACCTGTCTGGTAGAGATAGTGGTGTACTGAAGTTATTCACTATCAGTGTTTGGGAATAAATGTGTGATTTTAGACCTAATGATGTTTGTTTTATATAATTGGGTGTCCCTGTGTGTGGTTCATTTCATTTAGTATTGTAATGTCTTCTTGATGTATTTTTCCTTTAATGAGGAAGAAGTGGTCTTCCCTGTCTCTTCTGACTAGATTTACTTTGAAGTCTATTTTTTTCAGATATTAGAACAGCTATACCTGCTTGTTTCTTAGCTGCATTTGCCTAGAATATCCTTTTTCATTCTTTTGTCCTAAGATTGTGTTCATCATTGCTGGAAAATTGTTTCTTAGACGTAGAAAAATCTATGAATCCTATTTTATAATCCAGTCAATTAGTCTGTCTTGTTTTGGGGGATTTAAGTTCATTAATATTGAGAGTTATTATTTTCCACTGTTTATTATTTCATGTTATATTGGTGTTGTAGTGTTTTTTCTTATACCTTTTTTGTTTATTGTTCTGGGTTAATTTATTTAATTCGTGTCCTCTTGAGAGTGTTCAATCTCTTCTGACTGAAGTATTCCATTGAGTATTCTCTGTAGAGCTTGTTTTGTGAACATAAATTCCTTAAATCTGTTTTTATCATGAGAAATTGTTCTTTCTCCTTCAATCAACTGGTACTTTTGCTGGGTATAGAGGTCTGGGCTGGAATCTCTGTTCTTTCAAGACTTGCATGACATTGGTTGAAGCCCTTCTGGCTTTCATATTCTCCCTTGAAAAGTCAGCTCTTATTCAGATGGGCCTACCTTTCTATGTGACTTAATCTATTTTTCTCACAGCTTTCAATATCTTTTCTTTGCTCTGTACATTTAGTGTTTTAACCACTATATGACAAAGGGAGTTGCTTTTCTTGTCCTGTCTACTTGGTGTTCTGTATACCTGCTGTACCTTGATAAGTACCTCTTTCCCTCTAGTTTGTCAATTTTCTTCTATGATTTTATCAAAAGTATTTTCTGTGTCTTTGGCCTGGGTTTCTTCTCCTCCTTTTTTGTTATGATTCATAGGTTTGATCTTTTTCCAGTATCCCAATAATTGTGCATATTCCATTCTTAATTTAATTCAGATTTGGCATTTTCTTTGATTGAGCAATCCATTTCAACATAACTCTACTTCTTTCCTCTAAGTTTTTTGACTGAGTTCCTATTTTTTTCTTATTTTAGGTTTTACTTCAAAGATTCTCTTTATTGAATTCTAACTTCATGTTCTGAATTGTTTTACTTATTACATACAACTCTTTAAGCTTTCACAGTCTTCATTCAGACTTTTATTCATATCCACTTGAATACCTTGAATATATTTTTAATTATTATTTTTAAATCATTGTCTTTTGCATCCACTAGGTTTCCATTCTCAGGAAATATTATGATGGTATTGTTAATTTCTGTAGAAGATATACAATCTTTGTTATTCATGTTTTTCGTGCTTTTACAATGAGATCTAGACATCAGGACTGCTATACCTGGTGGTATTTCTTAGTAGGGGTCTCTGATCTCATCTCTATTGTATGGTTGTTTGTAACTTTGTTTACTGTTTTCCCAACTTCTTTGGCTATGGCCCAGCTAATTAGCACTTGGTGGTCAGTTTGTGGGTCCCTTTTTGTTATTGAAAAAAATGGGGTATAAGAAGTGGTCTCAGTTAATGTATGGAGTTGAGTTGAGCCTCCAGGGTTGATTCCTCTTGGTCTTGGATCAGCTGAGTGGACTGGGTGCTTGATGAACAGGTTGGCTGATAATTCAGGTTGGGAGAGGTCACAGGTCTTTGGGCAGAAGGATCCTAGTAATCCCAAAAGGTCTAAGAACTGAAATGACAAAGCATGGGTGAGAAAGGAAGCTCACCATGGCAGGTCGCAGAAAACTTCCTGGGGTACATAAGTTGCCTAGCAGGGCTGAGAACTGAGAACTCAGGGCACAAGGAAGTGTGGGAAAGGAAACTCACCATGGCCGGTAAGGGAAAGCTCATAGAACTCAGGACCCACAAGTGTCCTAATGGAGCAGAGATGGAGGGATGCAGGGAAGGATGGGAAAGGGAGCACAACACAGCAGGTCTGGGTAAGCTCCCAGGGGCAGATGACAGTCCTCAGAGAGCTGAAATCCACTAAAAGAAAATTTGGAGACTCGGGGAGTATTTATTATTGTTGGTAGGAGGCTTTATTATATTTTTGTCACTATGCTAAAATAGCTGAGGAAATTAACTTATAATGAGGAGGAAACATTTCACTTATTTTAGAAGTGTAGTTTGTGGTCAGTTGATGTTATTGTTTCTGGGTCTGTATGTGGCAGATTATCACAGCAGGGCTGTGTGGTGATTAGGATGATATATCCTAGGGGAAATCACCACTATCCTTCTCCATCTTAGGTAGGATGTAGGCCCACAGTCTCCCATCCTCATCCTCAGTGATGTAAGAGAGCTGGGGTAAGAAAGGCAAGGAAGCCTCAGTGTTGCATGTTCATCAGGTCATCTGGCCCAGTGTGGCAGATATTCTTATTGGGGGCAGGCAGGAAGCCTGTCAGACGGAACAAGAGAGGATATGCCATCAAGCACAGAGACCATTGCCTTATCAACAACATTGTATAGAACTGCGTCCATCTTTGTGTAGTTGGGGTCCCATGTAAGAAATGAGAAACAAATGACGATCATCCTCCAAGAGGATGCCCTGGTCTCCCTGCCAGCCATTCTGCATGTGCTGAAGCATATGTGTTCTAAGCAGGCCTGGGTGACATGTGGACACTTGAAGCTGTCTGTTCCTGTTTCTTAATGAGGAATGTTGTTTCCCTAATTTATTCTATATATGTGTTGGATGGGGGGCGGTGAGGCAGAAGTAACTATTCTTTCTGCTTAAGAGCCATCTATCACATGCAGTGTGTACTGTGTATGAACTCCTGTTTTAAGTACAAATTCTGAGACACTGTATTTTATATTTTATTTGGAAAAACTTCATGGATTTCTTAGAAATGTTGATACATCAAAATCAGGAAAAGATGAGTTTCTTAGGTTATAATTAAAGCCTTTATAAAATTATCAAAACATAATTTTAGAAAATCATTTTTCCATGTTCAAATCTTTTGCTAATTTCTTTTATCATTTAGCTCTTCATCAGCCAGACAAAAACCATGTCTTTAAAAAACATTTTTTAATACATGTTAAATTTCACATTGTGGGTGGAAAATGCCTGGATATAAAGAAAGAAGCAACACTAAAATTATATCACAGGGCCAATGAGGCAGTTTAGCAATAAAACTTATCTTGCAGGCCTAGAAACCTGAATCCAGTCCCTGGATCCCACCTAAAGGTGGAAGGAGCAAACCAACTCAGTTGTCTCTGACTGTCACATGTTAAAAGTGGGAGGAATATGCTTCACTATCTTCGACAATAATAATATCTTTTTTAAAAGTCAAAGAAAAGTTATTAAGAATTAAATTAGCAGTACATGAAATTTAACAGATCATGTCCCACAGAGTGACCCTGCAAGACTTTTAGGGGCAGAGATGATCTTTATTTTTTAATTTGTTTAAAGTCAATTTTATTATTCATATTTAAAGTACGCCTCATGATGCTATGGAGCACAAACAGATGGTACAGAGATTAATAGAGCAAAATTAAGTGACCATCTCAGATACCCTATCTTTGACATTTTTGTTATCAGAGCAAAATCTCAATTAGCATGAATCCCAAATATGGTGCAGTTGAATTGCCGGTAACCTCACATAGTATATTAGATCTCTAAAGCTGTATGTGCCCTGCATCTGCCGCTCTGATGGAAAGCTCCCCATTCTCACCCACTACTATCCTGGTAGCACTGTTTATTCTTTCTCTGTATGTGTGATTTTTTTTTCTTTCTTTTTGATTCCACATGTAAGTGATATTTTTCTTTCCCCGAGGAACACTGGTCTTAGCCAGAATTTTGAAAAGCTGGCCTTATTTTCATTTTAAAGATAGTTTGTTCAAAATAAAAGGAGACTAACCCAGCAACAGGAAAGGGGGATGATTAGACTAAAGGGTCAAATCAGAACTCACACTTAAAAATCTCTCTTGGAAAGAACACACACTATACTTTCTCCCTAGACTATAGATGGGATTGACGTTTTGTCCTTCAAATAAATCTTTTTTTTTCATAGTACAAATTGTGTTGGTTGATAGTTTTGTCTAAAGCCTTGATGAAATAATAAGATCACTTAAATCAATTGTGTTTTGTTCTTGGATTTTGTTTTCTCGCTCGTTTCACTCACTCTTTAAATCAAAGCAAGCGGCAGTCACAAAAATGTCTGATTATTTTATCACTTCTTGCCACTCAAAAAACATAGGTTATTTCATGCTGCAACTTAAAATTTTTGTGTTCCAAATGTACAGGTGGCTTTATAATTCCCTGTCATTAGCACTGTACCCCATGTGTTTGCCGTAGTATTTGAAGAACAATACCCTGTGATTAGCAGTTTGTAAGTAGGCAATCCACTGTGCATTTGAAGTAAATAGCACAAATTTTGTTTTCAACCATCTTGGAGGTTGTAAAGATTTTTAGGAACACAGTTCATAAAATCCTCAGAAAGGTCCTGAGAAAATGATTCAGCAGTTACTACACTTACAGTGCAGGCATGGTGACCAGGGACTGGATACATAGCACCTACACCAAAAAACTGGGTGAGCATGGTGGTCTTTCTGTTCCCAACACTCCAGTATTGGTGACAGGATTCTGGGACAAACTGGCTAGCTAGACTTGCTGACCAAGCTAGCTCTAGATTCACTGAGAGCCCCTGGCTCCATTAATAAAGGGAAAAACAATCAGGAAGAGACCCAACCTTGGCCTCTGGTTGCCATATGCACACACACACACATGCACACGCACCACCCAACATACACACAGCACCACACACACACACACACACACTCCCAAACAAAGAAACATGAGTATATGTTCATAAAATATGAACCCCCGTCACTTCGTTTTTTGGTTATAGACACTTGAATCTAGTTAACCTAGTCTTAATTCATCCATCCTTTCTTCACCTGTCCTTAGATATACCCATTGAGTTCTGATGCTCAATATTCCTTTTTTTTTTCAGTTTGGACCATGGGTTTGACACTGTAGTTTATTGTTCTGTGTGAAATTCTTCATTTTGACAAATGATTATACATACTGCTTTTTGTAGTGTTCTGAATATATGGACAAGTTTGTTCTGAATGAAAACTTCCGACATTAACAGAAGACTCTGATAGGTGCTTTTGTTGTCTAGCCTTTTTCTTTTCCATTTACTGCCATTAAGATAACAAAGGAAGTGAGTCAAGAGACAATTGCTGTGTTGTCTTTCAGGCTATAAGCAGCACACTCCCTTCATTCTAACTGACTTTTGCTTTATCCCATGTTTCTGCCCAGTCTCCCCCACTGCACCAAGGCACAATGACCCCATGAGAGCAGCATCTGTAGTTTCAGGTGGTTTCAGGGAGTGCATTGTTTCTACAATACTGGGAAACTGACAACCACCCAAGTAGAATGCATCTCCCAGCTATAGCTGAAGCTCCAGGAAGCCCACTCTTCCTACAGTTCTGAGAAACTTGATTTTCCTGACTGATACTTAAAACCTTTTGTTAACTGAAACTCTTTGTTAGCTGACCCGCTTCTACTATGGTGTAGCTGTTTATTGGTTTTTACATTGGCATGATGTAATTACAGCTTTAAACTTTATAAGCTGTGATGGCTAATCCTTGTTGTCAACCTAACTGGATCTGGGATTAACTGAAATGAGAGAGATCTTCTTGACTGGATCATCTGAAGCTGGAAGACACATCCTAAATGTGGGTGTTACCTTCTGATGGCAGCCCGTATGAAAGGCCATGGCAGAGGAGAGCGCTTGCTTTTTGCCTCTTGCCTTCTCTCTCACTGGTGAGTTCGTCTTGCTGCTGTAGACTGAAGACTAGCCGATCTTTTCGAATTCATCAAACCTTCGGCGCCAGATTGGGACTACTGAGACATCCAGCCTTGTAGACTCAGCAACTACAGATTCTCAACCTCTCCAGTGTAGTGCAGTCATTGTTGGACTACTTGGACACTATCTTGTGAGCTAAGCTGATAAATCCATATACATATGTGTGTGTGTGTGTGTGTGTGTGTGTGTGTGTGTGTGTATTCATTCTACCAGTTCTGTTTCTTTAGAGAACCCTGACCAATACATAAACCCTCCTCTGCCTCTCTTCAGGATTGAGAGTTCTTTCTAGCATGAGCTTGCTCTCAACCACCAGCTTATTATTAAAAGGACTCTTAATTTGATATCACTATGTGACATTCCTCTGTCTTCACACTTGGTGTAACTGTCTTATTATTACTAGTTACCTGGAAGAGAGTGTGTTGGTCGGGGACCTTGGGGAACAATCTTAGAATGCTCCTTCTAATAGTGATATTCAAGCACACAGATTCATGCAATAAGGTAAAGTACTGTGGTAGAAGAATCCATAAATGAATACCTACAGTAATAAACACTGGCTTACAAAATGTATAACTAAATAAATCTAAATTAAAACTCCCCTTAACTATCTCCACAAAATGTACTTTGCTACTATAATACCATCTCATACAAGAAGTACAAAGACAGAAACAAATAGAGTAAGAAAGCCACTGATCTTCACACCTTGTACTGTACAATATTATACTAATTTAGCAAAGTCATAGGAAAACATCATTCAGGATTTTCTGAGGCTTAGGTTTTCATAGGAACAAAAACAGGCAACTGATCCCCTTTGAAAGAAAACTGGACTTTTCACAGTGGAAATCTGAGTGCTATCGTATAACGTGCCTTATATATCAGGTGAGAGATTTGGTTTCCTGTTGTGACAATTAACAATCTGAATCTGAATTCAAACAGATATGCTAGCATACCTAGGGGGTATCAGGAACTGGGGAGACAGCTCAATTAGTAAAGTGATTGCTGTGTGGGCACAAGAAACAAAATTTAATCCCAAATATTCCTGTAAAGCATGGTGGTTTACACTTGTAATTCTAGTGCTGGGAGGCAGAGACAGGAACTCACTGGCCAGACAGTCCAAGCTAATCAGCAAGTGAAAGTTCCTGTGAGACACTCTTTCTCAAAAAAGGTGAACAGTTCCTGAGGAACCCCACTCAAGATTGACCTCTGGCCTCCACATGCAAGTGTACAAACATATCTGCACCCACACCAGACAAACACACCCATGAATCCATAAAATGTGTACGGACACTTGCATAGAGGCACACATCAAAGAAAAAGAGAAAGACTGATTGGTGGGGGGCGGGGGCTGTCCCTAAGTGAGCTCAGTGGAGTTGGGGCAACTTGAAATCAATCAGAAACATCAATTTATACATTATGAATTCAGAACTACAGCATGATACACTAAAATCTAAGATTTCAAATCTTAGAGTTTTAGAACATGACTTAGGCCTGTGACTCCAAGTTCAAATTAGAATCAAAGCTTATGAGGGAAACTAATAAGCAAAAGCCTCTGTCCTTAGAAACGTTCCTTCATCATCTGTGCCAGGACATGTGTGGTGGCTGTTGATTAGTTCCATGGCTTCGGTGCTGAATTGATCTTGGGGAGGTCAGGAAAAGCAGATTATAACATTACAAAAGACTCTATTAATGAAAAAAGAGAAAAAGGTGATAGGTGGTTTCAATGTGCTGGAATAAAGTGTCTATATTTTTAGTTCAGATTTTCAAAGTTGCTGAACCTAAAAATTAAAATTTTCACTTTCTTGCCTGGTAGAAAATCACAGATTTGAGCAAGCCACCTCCAACTCCAGAAGTCATCAGTAAGAAGGGATGGATTGGGAAGGATGTCTCTGTAATGGCCAGGAAAGAGCCACAACCACAAACTCACGCACTGGCTTTTAAAGGTAAGGTGCTGACACTTCCGGAAATATTATGGCAGGGGTGGATGTCTTCAATGGAAATAGCTATAGCTATGTAAAGAATTATTGCAATAAAATAAATAAATGACACAAGCCCTATAAAAAGTGCAACAGGATAAGCTAAAGGATGAAAAGCGTTTGATTGAGCCTGCACAGAATTGCTTCTCTAGGCATTATTCCTTTTAACTTTGACTTCTTACATATTCAAGATACTGTTAGCCATGAAAGAAGAAATCATAGAAGAAATGTTGGCTAGATGGCCTAAATACAGATCCATCCATCACATTTTAGATAGGAAGAGACAGCCCTGTATATGTGGATAAGCCTGCTTGTTGGCACAGCCTCCACATATAGCAGAATACTATTTGCTGTTTTCATTGAAAGGTATGTTCTCTCTTCTCAATTATTTAGTTTTTCCAGGTTTCTTATGTATTTCAAGTGTTACTATTTTTATAGTTTGGAGGAGAAATATTATCTTGGCTACAAGCTTTTGGCCTGAGAATTTCACATTACCTGTCTCTTGCTTTGTACCATGAAATGTGTTTTCCAATCTGCAGGTCTGATGCTGACACTTTGGAATACAGAGACTCAACCCATAGGGCTGTTCTTCTCAGGTGACCAGCCAGCCACATGTGACATGCAAACTTTATAACGTCGCAGCGCTTGAATGTTCTTATTTTAGGTGTCTATCCCTCTGATAATTCATAGATGATAAATGTCTCATGGTAACATTTGACTTTGAATGTGTCCCAGGTCAAACCCTCCATCAGAATCCAATAGAACCATATCATTCTCCTGAATTCCAGACACTCCCTTGCTGACCATCAGAAACACTGTGATTCATGTATGTTGTTAGAATGGTTGCTGGTGATTGAGCAGAAGAACAAGTTAGCCTTAGCGCTTTGTAGAAAAATAGCAATAACTGTGCCTACATTCTGCTTCTGCAGATCACAGTTTCTCCACAGAACACTGCTGGCACGTGGGCTCTTCAACCCTTTGTTTTCAGAAGACTTCTCATGTTCTACAATATCTGAATCTCTATCCATCAGATGCCATTAATACAGAGCAAATGACAGTTAAAAATGACTCCAGATGGTTAACATTTCTTTTGGTCTTTTTGAGACAAGGTCTCCCTATAGCCCCAGCTGGCCTGAAACTCACTTTCACTTTGTAGACAAAAGCGTCTCTGATTGAGTGCCATAGGTATAGAATGGCATATACCTAGCAATTCAGAATTACTAGTAATACTTTATATTTTCAAATTTTTATTTAGGTAAAAATTTATTCATCAAGACATATCTGAAGAATAAACTGATGCTATAGACATTGCTTGGCAGTTATGAACACATATTGAACTTGCAGAGGACCTGAGTTCAGTTCCTACCACCCATGTTTAGTTGCTTAAAACTGCCTGTAACTGGTTCTAGGGGACCTGACACTCTTATTGGGCATTGCACTCATGTGAAGAAACACATACAAAGTCACACATACATATATGCAATTAAAAAATAAAATATAAAATTGCATAAAGGAGAAAAATTGAAATTTTTGATAAATGTAGACAGAAATATAGCCTAAATCAATCACAAAGTAAAGAATTTTACTATCCCAGAAGATTCCCTCCTATCCCATGCCCATCTGTTTGCACCCCACATAAATAACTACTGGTCTAATGTCCATTACCAGAAATTAACTTTGAGAATCCGCAACATAATTTGAATTATCCAAAAATATTTTATTCTAATTTTAGTAGGATTTTCGATTTCTTGAATGTGTTGTTTGATATGAATTTTTTTAATTTAAATGAAGTCAGTTGTATTTTTCTTTTATGACCCATTGTTTTCTCTAAGAAACACTGGCCTTCAATGATTGATTGCATTCCCTTATTCTGTATTCCTGAACATTTGTAGTCTAATATTTTAGACTTCATTCACATAAAACTAACATGAGTGTCTGGTATCAGGTAAATATAGAGGTTCATTTTCCACAGTTGGATTGTGGTTGTGTCACACTATTCCTGTGGAGACATGAATAAACCTCCAGTCACCTTAGATGGTGAAGCAAGGAAAGACAAAAGTAAGGATATCACCAATATCCAACTTAATGAACCAGTGAATTTTGGGTGTTACTTACAGAATAATGGGTGAGGGGTTACTTACTGGGGTAGAAATGACTGAAAGACAGCTGTGTCACCAAAGCTCACCCCAGCGTGGGTGAGCTCACGAAGGCAGGGATCTTGGAACATACTGCACAAGCTGCAGGTGGCTAACCAGGTTGGAGGGTGTCCTTTCCTGGTAGTTCCTTGGCCTGAGCCTCTGAGCAGCTTTTCTCGTTTCGGTTTCTTCCTGGCAGGCTCTGATTGTCTGAGACTCTCTGGACTCTCTTAGGGAAGGAAGGCCCTAGTAAACTTGATCGATTTTGGAAACTTCCTGAAGCTATTGATTTGTTTACTTCCTGAGTTTAATGTGCTTCCCTGCAAGGTAGAATGTTTCATTTCATCTCAAAAGATCCTGTTGTTTGTCCAACTTCTGTGGAAGAAACTGGTATACTGGAGCTGTTTAGATGACATTTATTGAGATTTATCTTTGTTTGACTCTGATGTCTTTGTTGAAAGCAACTTGACTCTATAATCCCTTTCTCTGCTTTTTCTCCTGTGGTTAAAACTTTTCCATAACTTCTTCATCTCAGATATTTTCCTTTGAACTTTGAGAATTTCACTTTGGTGTCTTTTACCATTTTCAGTCATTTAGTCAAATGTCTGACATATATTTGTCTGTATTTTAAAGGTCCACTCTATTAATTTCATGATCCCAATAACTCTGAATTCTTTTTCTATTGGTATTTTTCTTAATTGTGGATATTTTTACTGCTTCTTCATGCATAATTTTTACTTTATGATGGGTACTTTCTGATACTTCTTGTAGGAAACTGAACTCCTTTGCCTTTTTCGTTAATTGTACTGGTATTTTGCACATTTATGTTTTACATTTTCATGGCATTGGCTTTTCTGATGGATGTGGTTGAAAACTGGCCGAGTTTCTGCTTCATAGTTTCCAGATACATGATGCCATTTCTTCCTTTGTTGATACCTATTATACTGTGTTTTCATTGTGAAAACATTTTTGGTTTTAGGAGATGGAGCTGGTTTTGTTATTGCAAGAATCTTGAGTATGATGGGACTGTTTTCTGACCAGCAGTGTTTGAACTGGCACCGAAGATATCAGAAGTTAAACAACCATCACAACTTAACACAAGACAGAATCCTCTGAGCTCTCTGTGTCACTTCAAGGAATTAAAGACACAACCTCATGGAGAAAGCAAAGTAGAAAGTATTCTTTATAAAGAAAAATTAAAGATCAGTAGAAAAAGAAAAAGAGCAACTCTTGACAGCTGTGTGCATGTGTTGGGGGATGGTCCCCAAACAGCAATAAGCCATTGATCTTTTTATCTAGGGGCTTTTCTAGGGCTATGCCAGAAACCGGTCATGTGTGAAGTAATTCCTATGAGGCTGGTTAATTCTTTGTGCTATGATGGGTCACTGATTCTGTGCCTGCGCCCCTGGCCCAACCAAGGAGCTGATCATGCTCTGTTTATGAGCTGACCACCCAGTTAGGAGTAGTTGAAGCCTTCCTTTGTCCATTTCTGATTCTAGCTTTCTTAGCTCTTGACCTTGACTATCCGCTAGTGTTTAATCACTGGCTGGTGGTGTTACCTCTCACCTAGCAGGGGTCTCAAGTGTTGTTAATTATACTAGACTCTCATTGTTCTCACAGCTTCCTAAGGACTAATCTGTTTGTTATTAGTCAACTCTTTGTCAATGGGATGATCTCGCGTCTCTTTACCTGAACTAGATGGAGGCTTTCTTAGAAACTATCTGTACTTCATCTGCTACAATCAGCTGCATTAAAAGGAAGAATATTAGAAAGAAAAATAATGTCTTACATATCTCCCTCAATGGCTTTGGGGGGACCAGCTAGCCTATGGCCCCTGGCTCAGAACCCTGTACTTCCCCTTATCTATTTGGTATGGTTGTCTAATGACCAGACTCAGGACCTTTTATTTATATTTTTCAGTATTGTAGCTTTTGTCAACTTATCTTTCATCCTTCGTTCTAACCCAGCATCTACTCACTGCAACACAGGTGAGCAACTTGCCTTTTTTACCAGGGTCTCTTTACCCTTATTACCCACAGAGAGCTGTCTCTTGCCTCTGTATATTTTGTTTCTTCCTATAGTAGTCCTAGAACTTGGCCCTTAAGTTAGAACTTGATATTATTCTTACAGTGCGCTGTTTATGGGATTTCAACAAATTGTTCAAGATACTAAGTAGCATCTTACCAAAGTCTTGCTAAGTCATTATTAAAAACAATAAAGCAAAACAGAAACCTCCAAACACTGCGTGGATTTGATATATTTAGCTTTCATACCTCTAATAATTCCTCTTTTCAAAGCATTGTAGCATAGGTGAGGTACGTATAGTTCAGTACAACAAGAACTCATAGATCAATGCAGGGCAATATAGTGACTTCTGGGCAGGCTGAGACTAGGGAGACACTGGAAAAGCCAAAAAATAAAAACAAACAAACAAACAACAACAACAACAACAACAACAAAAACCCAAAAATGAACTCACAGATCACCACCCAGGCTCTCTGGTCACCAAGATGCTTATTTATAATCCCCAGCCACTTTACCATTCTCTAAATTTAAACGGAACTGTTTCAACTCGGTCATGTCATCGTGCTTTGCTAGAGCTGATACTCCCTTTGGAGTTATGAAGTGTTTCAGATCATATTGTCAGGGAAAGTTTTAGCTCTACATCAAACACACTATCTTCTCTTAAGGATAACTATTTTAAGCTACACACTGACCAATTTCTGAAAATATTTCTTTCATATATTTGGTCTTATTTTATGATTGATTGTGACAGAATAGTAGTTCAGTACTAATTTATCCATCATGGGCAGGAATGCATGTCCCCTGGACTTTAAAAAATACATTTTACTTATGAAAATAATATTCATTTATTGTAGAATCATTAGAAAATATGACTGATTTATAACACCTATGAATATACCACTTAGAAAATAGTACTTAGTATTTGGAAAATTTTCTTCTTTTATAAAGTTTTTAACCTTCCTATCCCTAAGAATTTTAGTAATAATTGTTTCCCCTTGCTACTCATATTCTAATACAATCTTATTTATTGAAATTAAAACTAGCCACTCTTTTTGCCTGAACTACTTTCTACTTCTTTTAGTTTTCATTAAAGGATATTAGCAATTACCTCAATGACTAATATTTAATACAGTTGTTTGTAAGTGACTTTGTACTCCCTTGGATAAGAAATATGTGTGTCCTGAGCTTAATCAGTCAGCTTTCTTCCTGGGAAGTGATAAAGACAAAAATGTTTGCAAGCATTCATCGAATGGCACAGCAAAAACCACACTGTAGCATCACCTCCACCACCTAGATCCTGGATACATGTTCACTGCTCCCCTTTGTTGATGCCTATCATAAAGTTTCCATTATAAAATTATTTTATCTTTATTCTA
Organism: Nannospalax galili; assembly: GCF_000622305.1. Classification (NCBI taxonomy): domain Eukaryota; kingdom Metazoa; phylum Chordata; class Mammalia; order Rodentia; family Spalacidae; genus Nannospalax; species Nannospalax galili. The sequence goes on along the minus strand of NW_008331307.1, from coordinate 1,068,133 downwards.
CCTTAAATGTCATCATTTGTGTTTTGCAAACAAAGAACCTTAACTAGTACAAAAATTGGTTATGGAATAGGCAGGAGAACTTCACAAAACTAGTGTAGTGATTATTGGGCTAAAATGAGGAGAATGACAGTTGTGGAATCATAAACCAAAGGAAGAATGCGTCTGATTGCACAGAATAATGAGGTGGAATGACAGACCAGTGAAATAAAGGCCTCAGTGTTGTTTTTAAGGAATAGAATGAAGTTGAAGACTTTTTGAAGATATGTTTGCAAATACTGAATGAATTTTTTATTTTATGACTTTAAGACCTGTAGGCAGTAAACAATATAACAGTGCCTGGAAGAATGATTCTTTGAGATGCTATCCTTAAAAATCTTATGTGTTTATTAGGTCTAACACAAAAGATGGTTCATTAATAACCAAAGGAGAAAATCAAAACAGGGATTTTTGGAAGTACCATAGATTTAAATTATTTCAGATTCATGTAGCCTACTGGTATTCTTTAATGTCCAGTTAAATAAGATTATTTTTCTCACATACAGGTCATTGCTGACACATACCCTCATTCATCTTTGTACTTTTAGGCCCATACGTAAATTCAAAATTCGAAGTATTCTAAAAGTAGAAATACTAAATGGGAATAAGAAACAACTCACACACAAAAAAAGATTCTAGACTTTTTCAAATTTCATCTCTTCAAACCTCTAGGTTTTATAGAAATGGATTTTGAGTGTGCTGAATTATGAATATGAGCAATGATATTTTATTTGAGATAAAATTTATTCATAAGATTTACTACTGACTTTGGCCAATAGGTCTGCAAATCTTCATCCAAGATCATTGACCATGTCTTTCATCTGGGTCTATTCACTTATCTTTCCATGGCATCTGCCTAGATGTCTTTTTCTTCACAAATTTTTAGAGGCTAGGCTGATTACACATCACATAAAATTATTAACAATAAGGAAAAGAAAGAGAGCTGTAGACTGAATTGATAAGCTTATTTACATTGAGAAAACAGTTAGTGAGGAACTGAACTCTCATCTCAGTAGAAGTAGATGAATCCCAGATGGCTGAGCCAGGAAGAGACAGTGGTGGGTGTGAATATTTAGGAAATGAGATAAGAACACCATTAGCCCAGATCAAGGTCTCTGTTTATTCTGAATTATCCAATCGATTCCTAATAGAAACAATGTCTTCAAGGCCATACACGATTTATATAACTAAAGCATTCCAGATTTTTAAAAGAGAAAGACAAATCCTCAACAGAAAATCTAAGAATTAGTGGTCCACAAAAATATTTTAGAGTCGGGCTACATCATTATATCAGAATTTGAATGTAGCAGGGCCGCCGTTCTTAAAGGACAGATCTCATAAGAATGTCACAAATCTACACAGTGATCTCCTTTCTTGTCTTCCTCAAATGGACATAGAGCTATGAGCAGCCATGCTCTAGGAAAACAATGCTTTGTTTCCTTCATCAGTTAAATGACATAACTAGATCAAGCCTACAAATTATTAAGGGGATTAAAGAAAATACAATACTTATAAAGTGTACAGAATTGTCCCTGTTGCACAGTAAGCAATGATGTTTGCTAGCATTATACTAAATTCAAGTTCTTAAGTGATTCTTGCCAAGAAATATGATGTGTTTTTTTTTTTTTCATTTTATGCAGTGTTTGCTGTTAAGTCTTTAAAAAATGATGGATGAGTTAGAAAAAGGGAGAATGACACAAGGGCTGGAGAGATGGTTCAGTGGTTAAGAGCACTGATTGCTCTTGCAGAGGACCCGGGTTTGATTCCCAGCACCCACATGGCAGCTCCCACATGGCAGCTACGAATTGTCCTTAACTCCAGTTCCAGAGGAATCTGAAGCCCTCTTCTGACCTCCACAGCATTGCACAATACAGGTGCACTCACACACATGCAGGCAATACACTCATACACACAAAAATAAAAATAATAAAATATTTTTTAAAATGCCATAACAAAGCCATTATTTTGTATGCTGTTGGAAAGTATTTAAAAATTTAAACTTAAGCTAAATATAAACATTATATCCTCCTAAAATGGTAAAAGGAAAAGATGGGTATTTAAAGGCAATGTAAAGTCCTAAAGTGGTCCATAGTAAAACGTGTAAGTTATAAAAGTTTTTCTAAAAATATTTTATTTATTATTTTTATATCATGTGTAGGAGTGTATTCCCTATGGGCATATAAGGGCATGTGTAGCATGTAATGCCCACAGAGGTCAGAAGAGGTCATTAAATTCCTCTGGAACTGGAGTTACAGATGGTTGTTAGCTACCATGTAGGTGAAAGGAATGGAACCCGGGTTCTGCAATAGCAGCTGGTGCTCTTAACCACTGAGCCACTTCTCTAGCCCCAAATTATAGAAGTTTTATAAAGTCTCTGGAATTGTCTTTGTTTAAATTTGATCTCTCTACTTTGAACTTGCAACTGACCTGTAGGTAAACATAACCAAACATTCCTGACTCCCAACAGGAGCTTCCCTTCTTTCCCTGAAATCTCCCAATGCCTTTGACATGTGTCATTTTATAATATTGCATTGTATTTTATTTTGCTTTGTTAGTTCTGTGTATGTTTCCTTGGAAGATGAGCTCTTTATAACCCAACTGAAAATGCTAAGCTCAATGACAGGACACAAGCATGAAAATCCATACACTTCCATGTGATTTCTACTGCATTTTACTCTGTTGATTACATTTAAAATATTGAAGAAATATAGCCATACATTGCAACTAAACTTCATATTTCACAACAGCTTTACACCGTTGTGAAATGGTAAGACCATGATCAGTCACCCAAGCTTTTTACACCATTATGATTAGCAGTGAACCCAGTTCAGTAATCCATGTTCTCAGTCTTTTTCTGTCTGTTCACTGTGATGTTGATGTGAAAATTAAGTAGGTCAAATATTTCAAGCACTAAATAAAGCCATGCCTGATATATAGTAATTGTTCAACATTTGATCAATTGCTATTGAAAAATTCAATGAAAATACAAATATGATTAATAAATTGCTAATGTAGATATTCATTTCTAGTATGTATTGTTTTAAAATGTTTGAATAAAGGAATGAATGAGTTTGCAAATTTTGTTTAAAACATTTACTTATTGATTGATGTTTCTTAAACCTGTTCATTCTGATGTCTTTAAAAAACAATTTGACACACACCAAATTTATTTTTAAGACTTACAGTGGTAACCTAGAAGTTTACCGTTGGAAGAATTAAAAGATAGTTACGTGCAGCCTTATTAGATGGCTTCTCCAGATGTCTTTGTGTTGAACTCTGTGTCTGTGTACATACAAGGGGAAAACTGGATGATGACTTCTTAATTCTTTTCCAAATATAGTTGTAACAAACATGACTGCCTACTGCCTACTTCCCATAGTTCTGAGGCAAGAAACCTATTGTCTTTAAACCATCGAATACAAAAGATTTTCTTCTTCCAAAAAGCATAACAGTTGCTTTAAGTGCAGCTGTTGTACAAATAAATTTAGTACAATAGCAAGTGTAATATATGGTAATATTTATGAAATATCAACCTCTTTAATAGCTAATACTTTACCTTTATGAAACTTGAAAGATTTCTGAATAACATGTACAATGCACATTACAACTGTGTTCCTCTCTCAGGTGGACTAACTCTCCATGCTTCTCTCAATGACTTTGTATGATGCCCTTGAGACATTTGCTATCTGTATGTGAAATTACATATCATTGCTTGTTTCACAGATTGTGGCTATAAAATACCGAAGACGATTGAACAGTCACTACAAATTTCAAAAACCTGTAGTCAAAATTAGGTTTCAAAGCACAATGTTTTTAAATGGTTTAGTATAATAGTTTTTTCTTTTATTTTCTTTCTTTTGTCAGAAAAGTACTACTAAAACTCTGAGCATATAGAAGAATAATAATAACAGAAAATTTTAACTGGCAGTTAACTGTGAAATAATCAAGATCAATGCTGTTTAAGATAAAGTCCTGTGAAATATAACTGTATCTCCGTCTACTGAAGCTGATGTTAAAAATATTTCAACTTAATTCACATGATTTGGGGGGATTGTTTTTTGAGATAGGGTCTCCCTGTAGCTCCAGCTGATATTTTTAAAAAGATAAGAAATATGACTAATTTGTTATAGACTTACAGTCATGAAACTATTTTTTAGTGTCTGTATTTTCTTCTCTTAAATATTTTTACAGAAACATTTGTCAGCCTACAAAATATTCTTACGAGTTGCATCAATAAAAAAAACAAGAAAAATGTCTAAAAATTCCATAAGATATAGCAAAAGAAACTAAATTGACTTATTAAAAAACTTTCAGAGCATGGTTCCCATGTTTGAAGATAGGCTTGCATTTGTTGCAAATATTTGTTTTAGAACGTAATAGTTAATTTTCTTTTTACTTTTTCTTAGATATTACATCTTATAGAATAAATTTTTATTTCCACAGGTAGAGTATTAATCTATTCAGATGAAACAAAATAGGTCATCATGTATAATAGTATAACTGTGACTTTTCAGGATAACTTGTATTTGGAATCTTTTTGAAAGATGCAAAATAAATAACTAAAACTCATATGAAGGTAAATGATGAACATATCATACTGCTACTTAGAAGAGATGTGGTACTTTACTTTTATATCATTGGAACTAATGATGATTAGTTCAGATTTGAAGTATTTTTTTTTCAACTTTCAGTTAACAAAATGTCCAAGTAGCCTTGCTATAAATGTTGTTTAAAGTACCCTTTTGAGCTTTGCAATATTAAAGATTTATTTTTGCTTATCTTTTTTTAAAACCTTTTTTTAAAATTTTATGTGTATGCATGTATCGCCTGCATCTAGGCAAGTACACTCATGTCAGGCAATGCCTGCAAAGGACAGAAGAGGCTGTTGGATCCCCTGGAACTGGAATTACAGACAGTTGTTAGCTGCCATGTGGGTGCTGAGATTTGAACTCAGGTTTTCTACAAAAACAGTCAATGTTCTTAACCACTGAGCCATCTCTCCAGCCCCCTATTTTTGCTTATCTTAAAAACCTTCTGCAATGGTCTCCAAGAATTGACAACCCCTTGAATTCACCCCTTGGTGGTATCCTTCAGACACTGGATCACGTGAAGTCTGTCTGATAAACAGGATACAGAGCAATGATGTCATGTCTAAGGTTAGATTTTGGAGAGTTGTGGCTTCCTTCTAGAGGCCTCTGCCCATTTGTCTTCAGTAATTCCCCCCACATGGAGCATTTTCCCATACCATGGGAGTCTTATAAGAAGCCCATGCAGAAACTCAGTAAGGGCCCATACTCTCAGTGCAGAAACATACTTTCTGACCCTCCATTACAGCAGTCCTAACCACATGAAAATTTGGGGCTAAAACCTAGCACTTGATCCATTCCCAAAGATTCAGTGTTCCCAGCAACCATTCCCAGATTCCCCATCTTCAAAAATTGTGTGAGGCAATAGATGTTTATTGGGTTTTCTTTTATTCTCTATTTTTTATTGTTTGAGAATTTCATACAGGCATATGTGTTTTGATTAAATACATCCCCTATTCCTTCCCCTCCAATACTTCCTTTACCCCCACCACCACTTCCCTTCAAACTTAAGTGCATGCTTTTCCTTAAAACCTACTGAGTCTACTTTGTGCTGCCTGTAAGTTCATTGGTATAAGAATATCTACTGGAACGTGTGTAGTCTCAGGGATTGAACCATTGAAGAAAACTTACTGTCTCTCCCTTAATGGCCATCAGTTGCCAATAACTGTTCATGCAGGGGTGGAATTTCATTAGCCTCTCCCAAGCCCACGATGTGATTACGGCTGGTTTGGTCTTGCGCATGCAGTCACAGCTATTATGAGTTCATATGCAGTGCCCCGTCATGCCCAGAAGATACCATTTCACATTAAGCATCAACTACTTCTGGCACTTACAATATTCCCTGCCCCCCTTCTGCGATGATCTCTGAGCCTTGAATGCAGAGGTTGTGATAGAAATGCCCACTTAAAGTTGAGATTTATTGGGGTACTCATAGACGTAAGAAAGCTATTAAATGGCTACGAGGGAGGTATTTTGAGGCAAGAGGCTAGAACACAGGTTACCGGTATGCAGGGGAAAACGAGGAAGAAATGTTCCTACAACAGAAATTATTAAATAGAGGAGGGGATCAGAGGACAGGTAGAGGAGGGATAGTTAAACACCTTTAAAAATGCCACATGGAAAACAACTACTATGGCGGTGAGAGAGAGTGTGGGTTCTCTCTCAGGTGTGTGTGTGTGTGTGTGTGTGTGTGTGTGTGTGTGTGTGTGTGTGTGTGTGTAAAGGGAGTTTAAATGGAGTTACTCAAAATTGGGGGCACAGAGCTTCTTCCAGATATCTATTACTTTAAGTGTCTATACTTAGGGATAAATTGTTAAACAGCAGAAGGCAGGTAACATAACTTATAAAGAAAAGAACAAAGCAATACATTTCATGCCCTTCAGAGCCATTCAGGACTAGTGATTTTAGGTCCATGAGTAGATCATTTGCTCTAATAAAAGAAGCCTGCTTCTCATGCATATAGATATCTGAACCCACACATATCAAGGTGGCTGTACTACATGACTGATCTCAGACGTGTCTCCTTTGTGAATGTGCTGCTGGGAGCTCCTCAGAAGGTCCTCTGTCCCCTGTGCCCACTCTGTACACATTTATCACAGGTACATTGCTATTTTACCTTCATTTCTAAACTGTGGTTTCTTGAGGGTGAGAACTTTTTCTCCCTAGGGCAAAGCACTCAGTGCAATTCCTGATATATAATAGCTATTTAATAAATGTTAACATGGTGTTAATTCCATCTTCATTTTATGAATGATGTAGATGGAAGGAGATTCAGATAAAAAGTACCTTTGAGGAAAAAATATTGTAGAATGCACAATAAGAGCAAATGGAGGATTCAACATGTGTTAGTACTGACAGGTGCCAGGTGCCAAACCTCCCTACTCTGCAGTCCTGAATATGTACTAGAACATCCTACCTTCAATTCTCAGCTTTTCCTCATACTACTTATCCTCTCTAACTGTAGTTCTCTGACTATACCTGTTTCACTTAAGAATGTATGTAAAAAAGCCCTTAAATAACAATCCATATTTTATACAGAAATGTTTTAAAAGCAGAAGTCAACACAACTCAGTAGTGTTAGCATAGACACTTTGTAACAAATATTTTATTATTTTTCCTGCATGAGTGCATTGCATACATGTGTGTAAGTGCATCCCTGTTGTGCAATGCCTGCAGAGGTCAGATTAGGCATCAGATCCCATGAAACTAGAGTTACAAATAATTGTTAGCCACCATGGGAGTGCTCTGAGCCGAACCTGGAACCCAGGTCCTTTGTAAGAACAGCCAGTGCTCTTGACCACTGAGCCATCTCTCCAGCCCCAGCATAGACACATTTTTTAAAAAGATTTTTAATTTATTGAAAATATTATCCATGAAAATAGTGTGTTTTGATCAAATCTGCCATGACTCCCTCTCTTCTAAATCCCCCTTTACCCCCTCACTGCTTTTCACTCCTAACTATATGTACTGAGTTCACTTAGTCCTGTCAGTATGTGCAGCAGGACTGTAGCGCCATCCACTGGAGTAAGGGTGGCCTATCAGTGGCCACATCAGAACTGACTTTTCTTCCCCAGCAGCCATCAGTTGCCAATAGCTCCTCAGTTAAGGGTGGGATTTCATAGGCCCCTCTTCTGTCTGTGCTGGGACTTTGACGGGCTTCATCTTGGGCAGGTATTGTCATGTACTCTCAGTTACCGTGAGTTTACTTACGTGTACAACTTCTTTGTAGAGACCAGAAAATGCAGTTTCTCAGGAGTCCTCCACTACTGTAGGCACTATCAATTTTCTGTCATCTCTTCCAAACTGATACCATGCTGCATCCTGTGAGGTCAGATGGTAGGGAATCCAGAAGAGGAACTGAGTGGTGTAAAACAAGACAAGACACTTTAATAAAGCCATGGATCAGGAGACACTTTGTATTACAGGACAAACTCTCTAAGTCTAAGGTTTTTGTTAGTCTAAATTAGGTGCTCTAAGCAGGCATCTAGAAACAAAAGTTTTGAAAATCAAAGGATACTTCTCTACAGTAGCTCAGAAAAATAAAGGATATAGGCAGCTGTTTACAGAATACTGTGATTAATTATTTGGGGGGTAGGGTGATCTATGGGACCCCACTGACCAACAACTTGAAGTATCCCACTTCTGGCAGTGTGCTATTATTTCTTAGCCTATGACATCTGGGGGAGGCATTATCTGTCTGTTAAGGGTAACTCCATTTAAAGTCTTTTATATGTGAATTAATTTTATGAAGATTCTACAATAATGTTTTAACATGGCTTTTTAAAAAGTTGTTAAATGTTAGTTATCCCTTCCCATATCCTCTGCTCCAACCTCCCTTCTCACCTTCCACCCTACTTAACCCTGTCTGCCCCATTATTCCACTTTTCCCTTCCATGCCTCCTCTGTTCTATTAAATTATATTGCCTAGAAGATTTCACTGTCATGACCCTCCCTAGTTTTCTGAATTCTACAGGCATTCCAATTTAAAAACATATGTAAAGATTCAAAGTTAGCTACCAAATCTGAAAGAGAACACATGGAGCATGGGTTCCCTCACTCAGAATGTCTGCTTTCTTGGTTATTGTGAATAGAGCAGAAATGAGAATGGATGAGCATGTATCTCTGCAGTAGGATGTAAGTTCCTATGGGTACATGTCCCAGAGTGGTATAGCTAGCTCATATGGCAGACATGTTTTTAACTTTTTGAGGAACCTCCACAGTGATCTTCAAAATGGATGCATCAATTAGTACTCCCACCAAAAGTGAATAAGCAATCCCGTTTCCCCACATCCACAGCAGTACGAGTTGTGATTTATTTTCTTGACCCTATCTTTTGATATAAAGAAGCTTTTTATTTATTTATTTATTTTGAGGTCTCATTTGTTAGTCATTGGTCTTAATTCCTATGCTTCGTGTTCAATATTTTTTTACCCTTTTGTAGAGGAGGAAAGTATGCTCCCTACTTTCTCTTTCTAAACTATTTGGAGTATCAGATCATATGTTGAGGTCCTTGATCTATTTGAAGTTCAATTTTGATAAATGTGAAAAGAAAAATATTTAGTTTTATTCTTCTACATGTAGCTATACAGTTTCTCCAGCACCATTTGTTGAAGGTGGGGTATTGAAGTCATCTACCATTAATATGTTGAGGCTAACTTCTTCAT
>NW_008331307.1:1048615-1058827 GCF_000622305.1 Nannospalax galili | reverse complement strand
ATAAAATCAGCATTTACTTTAGTAAATTATGTGCATCCAAGTTTGGCCCATACAATTTTAGGATTGTAATGTCATCTCTTTTTATATTTTATTTATTATTTTTGTTTTATGTGTATATAAGTGTACCCAGTCCATACAATGCCTGTGGAGGTCAGAAAAGGCATTAGATCCCCTGGAACTGGAGTTACAGACAACTGTTAGCTGCCATGTGGGTTCTAGGAACCAAACCCTGGTACTCTGCAAGAGCTGCCAGTGCTCTTAACTGAGCCATCTTTCCAAACCCCTGTAACAGATGTCATCTTTACATGAGCACTACAGCATCATCTCCATCCCTCCCAATCCCCCTCCCTCCTCCCTTGTCACTTCCCACTCTTCACAATTTCTTGATCTCTTGAGTATTATTGTTATATATCAAATATTTATGAATCTATATATAGAAAGAGAATGCACTGAGTCCATTTAATGGTACAGATGGTGTTCATGTGTGCATTTAGAATTAGATAACCAGCCAGGGAGCTAGCCACTCCCTCAACACCCATTCATTCTCTATAGCTCTTCATCTTGAGGTAAAACTCTGTGAATTTTCCCCCATTTTCCTTGGCATGTCAATGGGTTTTGTCATTATGCTGATCTTTTTCAGAAGAGTAACTTCCCTATTATGTCTAGAATGCAGTAGACAGCAGCAGGTGTCTTGTTCCTCTGGCTCTTGCAGTCTTTCCACCCCTTTTCTGCAATGTTCTCTGAGACTCAGGTGTAGGGGTTACCCATGCTTCAGACAAGCTTAGTCCTCTTCACCTATATCATCTTATCTCCTTACCTGTCTGCTGCTACCCATTGCTCTTAGTGCCTTGGGGTCACCATGATGAAGGTATATTTACAAGCATAATCATGGCATTGGTTTTTCCATTGCCTTTGGATAGAATCCCAGGGAGGTTAGAATGAGATCATATGTGAGAGATATATCAGGGGTGAGACCTCTGTTCTAGACAGTCTTGTAGCATCTGCATAGTCAGATGTAAAGGATCAGATGTCCGTTTTATGGAGGAGAAGGATAGGACACGGACTGCCTGGACAGCATACAGGCTGTCTGAGAAAATATTGACAGGTTTGTTTTGACATTCAGTGAGAACTTTAAGCTAACAGTTCCCCCAGCTACAGAGAGCCAGAATTGGGGATAACGTGAGTCACATCATTACTTCAAGAGTGTTGAATCTGAACACCATACCTGTGTTTATTGGTGTCTGAAAAGGCCATGAAATAAGGGTTGTTGGGGGGAGGGAGTAAGGTTTGACTTCAATAAGGAGAGAGGCAAGGACAGCAAGCCTTTTTTCTTGGGGTGGATGATTATCAATGGCCCCTGGGAACCTGGTTACCATATCTTGGAAGCTAATGGAGTCTGCCCAGAGCACTTGGGAGTGCCATACAGAGAAGGGGAGTATAGGCATATTGGGTTCCCGATTAAAGGTTCTGAGAGCCAGGGTGTGAGCCTTTTCACCTAGGCGGAAGGTCTGTTCAAATTTGGAGGTCAACTTATGAGGGTCCAAAAAGGCCTGATGGACCCACATCAGGGGCCCCTTTTGCCAGAGGACTCCTAGAAATCCAGTGGCTTCCCAAAGAATTATGGCAAGCAAAAGAGCTTCCGGGTCATGTCTCTCGATAGAGGCAGAGGAAAGAAGGTAACTAACTTTATCCAGGAGTACCCTGGCCTCAGGTGTCCTGGAGACCCTATGAGAGGGACTATTGGGGCCCTCTAGGAGAGAGAACAAAGTGTGCGTGTCATCTGAAGGGATAGGAAGGAAAGGCTTAGGCCAATTAACAGTACTGCAGAGCTGTTGGAATTCAGCCAGCATATACATAGGTTGAACCCTAATACGGAAAGTCAAGGGATGAATAATTTTGCCAATGAAGTGACCCAAGAATGCATAGGGAGGGGCAAATTGGATTTTTTCAGTAGCGGCTCTCAGATTTAATTTAGAAAAATCTTGGAGGAGAGACTTGGTAGTCTTCCTCAGATAGACAGGGTCAGGATGAGCCATAAGAATATCATCCATGTAATGGACAAGGAGAATGTCTGATGGAAGTCGTCTCATGGCCCAAGCAACATATAGCTGACAGATAGTTGGGCTATTTTTCATGCCTTGTGACAGTACTTTCCAGTGGAATCTCTGGGCCAGCTTGTGAATGTTGGGCTCCCAGACTGAGCACAAATCTTGAGGAGCCAAGGGAAGTTGGAAAAAACAATCTTTGATATTTATGATAATAATGTGATGAGAGGGTGGGAGGGCACTGGGGTGAGGCAGGTCAGGCTGGGTTGAGCCCATTTTTTTCCATCTGGTCATTAACAGCCCGTAAATCTTGTAGGAGTCTATAGCAGCCCGATATTTTTTTATCATAAAAATGGGAGTATTGTGTCCACTGATAGAGGGTTCCAGGTGTCTGAGTTCAAGTTGTTCCTGGACCAACTCTGTAAGGGCAGATAATTTAGGTTCAATGATAGGCCACTGCTCCACCCAGATGTCATTGTCAGAGAGCCAAGTTAATGAGATGGGGCCAGGGGGCCCATCAGGCGGGCTCTTTGGGAGGGCAGTGGCCTTTAGAATTGGGGGTACAGACTATCCAGAGAAGGGCATCCTGACAGGCCTATTTTGTCCTGGGTAATGATATCATCATAAAAGACACAATTATCAGTAGTCAAGACCACCCCCATGTCTTCCAAGATGTCCCTCCCCCACAAGGTACATGACACATCCGCTGTTATGGAGGAGAATGAGCCCTGGTGACCATCAAGGTCCTTCCAAAGGATAGGTCATACAGTTGTCTTAGTCTCCTGGTGGCCTCCCACACCAGTAATGGGGGGGCCAGGTCTGAATTTCCAATGTGGAAAATGGAGGGATTCCGTCATTGTAACAATAGTAACATCTGCTCCAGTATCTGCAAGGCCTTTAACGGGTGAGCGGTCAAGCTAGATGGTCATCATTGGGTAGTGATTAAAAACAGGGAGGGTCCAAAACACCTGTGAACTAGTAGCATCCCCTCTTACTCGGGGGGCTGAGGGGCACGCCGCTGGGAGTTTAAAGGGGCAGAGTCACCCTGTGGCTGGGAGCGGCAGTCTTTGGCCCAATGAAATCTTTTTTTGCACTTGGGACAGCGGGTCTTAGAACGAGCCCCAGGACAGTCTTGGCGGAAGTGGCCAGGTTTGCCACAACCCCAGCAAGTTTTATCAGAGGGGGAGGCAGGTGCCGCCGGCAGTGTGTCTAGAGAGGTAGTCAAAGCCTCAATATGGCCAGCAAGAGGGTCTAGATATTTAGTGGCAAGTACCCATTTATGAATGTCATCATTATGGACGGCAGCCACTGCGTTACAGCCACAGCGTTACAGGTGGACGCATTAAGGCCTTCCCAAGTCAGTTGCTTAACAAGCAGGTCCCCGGTAGGGCCAGACTCAACCCTCCGTTCTACCAGGGGTCTGTGACCAGAGTAAGGAAGTCAGTGAAAGACTCACTCGACTTTTGGACCAGATTGCAAAAGGAAGCAGATGGGTCATGAGGGGTGCATGCCTTAAGAGCCTTAAAGGCAAGGTCAGAGACTTGCTGGTAATACTCATGCAGGCCAATGGTGGATTGGGACACAGGATCTATGTGGCGACCGTGGCCTGTAAGCATATCTAGGGTGATGTTAAAACCATGTTGTAAATTGAGGTGTGCTTGGGTTTCCACCTGGTCATCATATGCTGAACACCAACTTAGAAAAACAGGGATCCAGCACAGCCTTAAGGAGACTGTACCAATCGTAGTGAGTCTGGGGTTGCATGGCCCATTGATGAAGGACCAGACTCATTGGCTGCCTTGCGAATGAGGGAGAGGTCTGCCAGTGGGGTGGGAATCCAAGGCAGATTGGTGGCTTAAGACTGACGTTTACCGGGAAAGGCCGTCAGGGGACGACCCCAGAGGGGTGCTGGTCCCTGAACAGGCCTCATAGCAGGAAGGGAGGCTGACCGTGGGAAAGAAGTCTGAGGAACAGGTGGGTCAGTAGCAGGAACAGGGTCCCCAGGCTCCAGAGGGGTAGGGGCCGGGCAGCAAATGGAGTGAAGCTCCCACCAAGGGTACTGAGGAGGCGGGGAGATGGGATCAGGCTGCTCCGGAAACAGAGCCTGGGCAGAAGGTTTAGAGTGTGGTGGTTTGGGGGGAGCTGAGGGACAGTCCTGTTCCTCTCCCTCCTCATCATAAGAGGAAGAGGTATCCTCTGCTGCTGGGGGAGGTGTGGCGATGGAAAAATTGACATTGGCTTGTTCCTGACAGTGTTTGTTGTGGCCTTTGATCACCTTCTCCAGAGAGGAAGATTTAAGGTTAGTAATAATGGCTAGTAGGATTGGGGCAAAGGAAGCGCGCAGGAGAATCCTAGAGCCAACCTCATGCTTCTGGGCCAGGAAGAGGATGCTCATCCGTGATTCCGGTCCCACAAGTTCTTGGGAGTGACCCAAGGTGCCAGTATAGTGGCCTCATTCCAAAATGCATCCAGTTGATGGGAATTTAACTTTAAGCCCAACCTTGGGTGACAGATGTTACAGGGACCCTTGAGTACCCCTTGGGTGGGGGAAAGTTGGCCTGGAGTCACAACACAGACACCGGGAGTCAGGTGAGAAGCAGGCAGTGTGAGCAGCCGCAGACTCATTTATTCCGGAAACAGGGTGTGCCTCTATGCCCTCTCCCTGTGTCCCATTGGTCCCTGATGGTTTCTTCTGGTATTATGTTTTCTCCTTATTAGCCCGCAGCGTCTGATGTTGCAGCGTCATTCTTCTCCAGGCTCCGAGGCAGGATACAGGTTGGCAAAAGGAGAAGTGGGCTGTGGCACATGCGCAGTCAGGCTATCACGCACTTCCTCCTATACACAGTCCCTAGCATGTTTTTTTTGCTCTAGGTCATTATTAAGGACCTTATCTATATACTTAAGCATGGGTATATTTTCCCCTTCCTCTGTATTGAAGGTCAGACCTGACACTACTTCAGTTTCCTCATCTTGAATATTTGAGTGTTCTCATGAGTTCCAAATTTTTAGCCTCAAGGGAGACTCTCTAACACAGATCTAATTCCTGCTCTTTATCTTCTGGCTGTTCAACCATAAGAAATGACAAGCCAGTAATACCCCTGCCTCATCCTCACTTTTATCCAACTCATCTACCAAATCAGAGACTAATTTGGAGGACATGAGCCACATGCTGCTTTTCCTCTCTGATTTCTCCTTTACATGAGCAGGGTTCACTGGGTAGCCACCCTTGCCTCAGTTGTATGGTGTCCACTCAACCACTGAGAGGGCTTGCTGGCCATCTTGTCTCATCGTGCTACTCTCAAGGACTGCACTGGGACTTCAAATGTTTTTGTCACTAGGGCTTTTTAGAGGGAACAGGAGGAAAGGCAGTTTTAGAGACACGCAAAGATGAACCATACTTTTCAGGCCGAAGGCTTTAATAACATCCAATGCATAGGAGAGAGATTGAAGCAGAACATTTTAGGCCTTCCATTCTAAGTATGGAGTCCTCTTGGAGATTTCTGAAGGAATGAGATATTTTGCAGTGCAAGGGGTTCAGATAACAGACACTCTGGCTAGGGAGTGGGTCTCACTAATATATGGCTTCCATCGAGCTCCTTGAATGCAAGGTGGCAGAAAGGCTGGGGGTTGCTCACGCTCTGCTATGACCTCTCCTCATAAAGCCTGGGTTTTGTAGCATTCAGGGCATTCCAGTACTCATATAGCAGACCCCACTTATCAAAGATACGTACCACATAGAGGAAGACGGCCACTCTGGGATTTGTTCAATGGGTGCCACCGACAGATGGTTCAGCTGCTCACAGCCAGGTCCAAGTAACTGTCTTCATGGAATGATCACACACTTCCATATTCTACATAAGGAAGGAAGGCCATGCTAATGTAACTGGAAAAAAAAATGAAGATATTCGAAAGAGACACTTGTGTCTCTCCATCTATCAAACTATTAAAACGGACCCCAAGTAAAATGGGAATTTCCCAGTGATCTCATCCTGGGAGGAGGAAAAGAAATGTGCCACAGGGAATACTTGTCTCTCCAAAAGGGATTTAAAACTTGTTAAATCACCTTACAGGATAAGACTGAAATCCAGACAATGTTGCACAGGATGATACTAGAAATGCTTAGATGGGCACATCCCTGGCATTCTATTTTAACGTTAATCTCACTTAATCTATTCAAACTTTAACCTTACTTCAGGATTTGTGGGACATATAGTGGCTGTATCTCTTTGTTCTACTTCCAAACAAGCCTCAGTGAATAAATCTCCTTTCCTGCTTTTTATTGTTTATTTGAATCTTCTAATTGGCTTATTGAGGATGGGTGGCAGATTCTGGATTGTTGGGGGTCACAAACTGTGAGCCTCATGCTGTTGTCCCAGCAATGCTCTTACCTCAGATGCTTCAGCCTTAGTTTCATGCCTTGCTACCCAAGGCAGGCACAAGATAATGGCTCTTGTCAACTCCTCTTTAGTTGTGTGATGCCCCACATTGGAGCACCAATTTGTTGCACTCACTTTTACTCAGGAGATGTGACAAATGTCTATTCACTCCAGACAGAACACTGCCGAGAGACCAAAGCAACAGCTTCACCAATGTCTAACTTGCCAACCAGTGAGTTTATGGGAGTTGCTCCTAGGCAATGGGTGACTGCCCATGCAGTAGAGCCACTGCAAAGTCCCACTTTATCACGGATAATGACTTCATGGAGCTGTGTCATGGAATCCCTATCAGTCTTCCATTTCATATATACTCTACCATGTACAAAGATGACTCGCATCTGGGAATAGGAAAGTAATGGCTGGAATATCAGTTTAAGGTCCTTAGTCCCTTCCTTCCCTCTTTTTTTATTGGAAGTAAACATTCTATTATGATTATCGTAGACCTAGCTATCACTGTGTTGTTCTGCTCAGTTAGTTGTTATGGCTACCCAGGCACGTAATTTCTATTGCAAAATTACAATGGGGAAATCATACCACACCCAAAGAGTGAAAATACACACACACAACAACAATTGTTAAAGTAAAAGTTACAATTATTTTCTTTCCATGACTCAGTTATTTATCCGCAGTATTCAGTTTTCAATATTGGGAAACCAGGCACTTTCCCCTCAGTTTAATACAACCAAGATATTAAGATTAAGGCAAAATTAAACCCATTTCAGTAGGTTATTTTTTTAGAGGTTATAGTCTCTGAGTCATTGCTATAGGAATAATTTAAGTATTTCTCAAAGATCCATATATAAAGTCTTGGTGATCAGGATAGTGGAATTAATATGTGCTGTGGTGTAGGTGGGAGGATTTCATTCACTGAAGGTATGCACAGAAAACCTACCTACTGTCTGTCACCTGTCAATAAAAGGAAAGATAGCTTCATCATGGTAGAAGTGTCAGGAGAAGCGAGGGAGCATATTCCTAGTGCTAGTGTGACCCGTTTCTCCACAGGTACAGTGCATTCAGTGCATTTCTATATCAGAGGCTGGCTTGCTATTCCCAACATTCATGACATTTTAGTTACATATTCCCAGGCTGTTGATACTCATGTTCATTATGAGTAATTATTCAAATTTCTCATTTCTTGCACTCTACACCTTGAGATGTCAACTAATTAGTTAGGAGTTGGGGATCAACTTAAATCAAGCCAGCATCATATCCAATGACTTCAAATTGCTCTTAGTATAAGGAAAACCAAACACTGTGGCCTAGAACGTCTCTGGATTTTTAACATTTTAAATTTCTTGCTTCTTTTATACTCAGGGACTTTGAAGATCGATAATTCTCTGGTGATGTCCTCCTCTGCCATTTTCCTAGATGCAGTCATGTTTCCGTACTGCGTGCAGTGCTGCACCCTTCTACAAGTCATTCACTATTGCACTGAAACGTAGACACATTTAATCATGTCCATCTCTTCCATTAGAATCAAACTTCCATGAAGCTTGTATGGCATACATATTATGTTCATAGTACCATATAAAAAGTGGTGCTTGATAAATATTTGCTAAACAAGTCAATTAATTTAAACAGAAGAACAAGAAGAAAAAAACCTTAATGTTCTAAATTTTTAAACAAACCTGTTAATGCAAACATGTAATCTAGATTCAAAGCAAAAATACAGATAGACATATAGATACACAGATTATAGACAAGCAGATATGTGACAAATAAATGCCCTTTTGTTTGCCATTTAACAACAAAATTTATTAGAATGTGAAACAATGGAACATGAATGACTAGAAGGAGATGTCACAAAGGATTACAAACATCTGATTACGTTACAAGAAGAGCCCAAGACCTAGTAACCTTGTTTATATTATAAACAAGCTAAGATAGTGTTAAATGATCTCAAAGCATAGGATTAACTTTGGTTACAAGGTTAGCTAAAAGTCATTCCCACAATTCCCCTTTGTTTGTGTGATCAAAGAAACATGTCCATATTCATAACAGAAGGCATTCCCAGAAAAGTCATTCCCATAGTTTAGTGCATTCATCATTAAAACAATCAAAATTCAACCTACCAACCAACCAATCAACATACAAAAGCTCCAAGAAACAGTTTTTTTCCTAAAAAAAAGCAATTTCAAAGCATTCTTATTTTCTCTACAATGAGTTCAAATCAAGTAAATATGTAGAAAATATCAAAATCTAATCCAATGGAAGTATTTCACCCTGATGACTATAGAAGCCCAAAGAGATTTTAGCAGTTACTGAGTTTTTCTGTGCATTCCACTTTGTACTAAGCAGGGTACCTTTTGCAAGACAATTAAAGCTTAATTCAATATATAACAAATGCTCAAGTGAATTCAGTGGTAAAATTTAATGTCAAAGAAACCTATTGTCCCATGAAACATCAATGGCCTGGCTAGGTTAGAGACATACTTCAAACATTACATTACTAAGTACAAGGAGAACATGCATGCACAATTATCCTCTCAGCCATAATTTCAATCACCACAGTCAAACATCATTAGTTTTTATTGCTTAGGGATTTGGAAATTCATTTTTATGAAATATTGTTTTGTGTAATACTGGGGAGATTTTTCATTTATTTCTTATAATTAACTTTAGAAGAGAGGAAAAGTGCTATTATTTGCTAAATTACAGAAAAACATGACAACAAACCACAGTGCCAGCAAATTAAACTCTCAGAAGATGTAAAGTGGCTGTGAAAGAAATGAAGTGCTGTAACAGACAGGAGAAAGTTATTTTGCCATTGGACACGATGAGAGAAAGCACTTAGAGTCAGAGTTGACAGATGCCTCACACAGCAACTGCCATTTGGCAAGAGTTCAACAACGCCTATGTGAATGAAATGAACATTATGAATTTCATAATGTAGTTCTGTCTTCTCATAACTACATTAATATTGCTTCCCCATAGCATAAGTTTATATTTTTCAATATAAGTATTTTGTATAAATACAAGGATTGATTAAAAGTTTAGTATTTATGATACGATTTGCAGTATGAAAAAATGTGTCTGTGGTAAGTTGGAACCATTTAAAGATAAATATTTTCCTTTCATTACGTCTATTTTTGAGTGTGTGGAACGTCCTGCTCTGCTGCTCTTTTCTTTCTTTTTTCTGCACCTTTATAACATTCAATTTATTTATAGGACCAGTTATAAACAACCCAACAATTCTACCTACATATTTTTATTACTAAAACAGACTTTTTTTCCACCTCAGCAGGGAAAACATTGTGTTATGACTAAGTGGTATATAAAATGGAAATATGGATATTGATTTTTTAAACATCAAACCCAACATTATAGAAAGGTACGGAAGTTGACAGCTAAGAACAGTACATTTTATCATTGCTGGAGACAACAACTCCCCAACACAAAATGAGGTTTTTCAGGTTATGTTATAAATGTCTTTCTGTATTTATAACTCTACTATCAAATAGGCTTTGAGACAGAAACTCAACACATGGGGATTTGACTTTGAAGTACTTTATTGTTTAATTAAAATTTGATTTAAATTCATTCAACTATTTCTAAGTGACCCGAGAGGAGTAAAAATCAGAATGAGAATGTAACATGTTGTAGTTTTGCATCTTTATAACAAGGAAATCAGCATCTTTTCTTTTTTAAAAAAAATAATTTATTGAGAATTTCATACATGCATATAATAGTAACTTACTATCTAGCCATGTAATGGAAGCCAAATAGCTTGA
>NW_008331307.1:1012202-1048335 GCF_000622305.1 Nannospalax galili | reverse complement strand
TCAAATCCATGCCCATTCCCTCCCCTCCAACTCCTCCCATATCTCCCCAATCAATTTTTTAAAAAAATTTTTATACGGCTTTTGGCTACTCTAACATTCCCCCTTCTGCAGAGGTAACCCTAAAATATTTTAAGGACTAGATAAAAGCTCTAAAATACTTTTGACATATTTGTCCTTTGGAATGGAGTAGGTTGCTAAGAGGCCCAAGGACATTGTGAGTTTTAGCCAAGAAACAGGCTACTTTTCTTTGGGTTCTTTTTACCTTAACTGCCTAGTGAATTCCTACATCTTATTCTTATCACACCATCCTCTGAAGAGGTTACACAAACTTCCAATAGGGAATCAGGACGCAGACCACTCTGGCTTCTTCCATGCTGAACAGGGAAGCAGGGTGAGGCAACTGGCATACCCCTTCAGGGGTCTATCTAAAAGACTCCCAAATTGCATAACTCTTATCTCAAGGAGGAAATGAAAGTCCTTGAATTATGAATACAAGATGTGAAGGAGAAGTAAAGGCAAGAAAAATCAGCATTACAAGTTCTAGACAGGGAACTAGAAAAAAGTCAGAACAGGGCAATTTTCAAATGTTCATGTGGAAGTCCATTGGAATTTCTTGACAAGGGCTTCTAAAATCATCCCTCTATTGGGTTCCTCCTCATTTTTCTTATGTCTTCCAAGGTTGGACTTGAGAGTGATGGATTCAGGATTTGCTTTCAGGTATTTAGGCAGCTGTTGGAGTGGTTAGAATCAGTGTCATTTCCCTCTCAAAGGCTTCTAGATAGGGAGAGAAAACAAATTTGATGGAGAGTCTTGGGGCTATAGGTCTGGCATCTGTGTTTTGTAGAATCTCCCAGATGATATTGAGGTAAAGCTAACTTTGAGAACAACTTGTAAGGATTCATAAGCCAACTTCAGTGAAGATACAGTTCATAGGTGCATGGTTTCAAATTCTATGCTTCTGTAGAACGACCAGTTCATGTAGAAATAAGATTTCCATTTTTGATTTATAATCTTACTGTGTCCAATGTTACTCCAGGGTTTTCAACACATTGGGGTAAAATGCTCCTTGCTTTCTTTGAGTAATATTTGGTTTGTAGAAAAAGAAGAGAAATAAATAAGCAATAAATTTTTGGTATTGGTAAAGATGATGATAATGATGCACAGAGATACTTGAATGAGGAGATACAGTAGATAAAAGATCAAAGGAGGCCTGCCTAGCAGTTTAAGAACTTGAAGCTCAGAGTGGTAGCTCATTCCTTTAATCCCAGCAGTTGGGAGACAGAAGCACGCAGATCTCTATGAGATCAAGGCCTGCGTGGTCTACATGGTGAGTTCCAGGCCAGTTGGGTTTACAGGGGGACCCTATCAAAAAGACTCCCTGATAAAGAGAACTTACATTTAGCAATAGGAAACAGAATGTCATGATGGGATTGGCTTGTAGCAAGGAAAAATGCCTAAGAATAAGCAGAAGGTACCCTCTAATAGTACTGTTGTCCATGCCAATGAGTCTAGATTCCGTGAGGGGCATTAACATAGGAAAGCATATAATTTGATGCAATCAAAGAATGAGGCCATTTTGATACAATGTGGAGAATAAATTGAGTAGGTAGCAAAGAAGTGAGGAAACTGCTTGTGAAGGCATGCACATGCTCACGGGATGGATGGTTTTGACTAGTGTTATGGAGAATGAATCAGTGATAGGGAAAAGTGAAACACTGCAGAGTGCATTTTGGAGATTAAGCTCATCGGACTTGCTGAAAATTTCATCAGGAGCCTGAGAGAAATAAGTGATAGGATGGAACTCTGGAAGTTGGACATCAGCAATAGACAATAGAACCTGGTGGGAAGAAGAATTATGTGAAGAAAGCAGAACTGGAATGTTAGTGTCAGGTTTGAGATTCCCATTCAAACTACAGGAAAGAGCGTCTAAACTAGTGGATGGTACAAGTCTAGAGTTCACATATGCAGCAGCAGGTGCACAGTAGAAGTTTCTGAGTCAAATGCATGGTGAAATTGAAGCATACTCCCAGTGAGTTCTTTTGAATGAGGGTCATGGAGCGATGCTGGCAGAGTTGTCCTGAAAACAAGACAAGGAAACTCAGACTCTGGGGTTAGTGTTGGCAGCAAGTTGGAGCCTAGAAAAGAATGATTTATACATGAAAATAGGATGTTGGAAAAACAGCATTTTGGAGACAGATTAAAGCAAGGAGTAAAATATTGGAATGAGGAAACAGATGCTTGAATTAATTATGTGTCATGACTCAATATGCAGAAAGACTTGCTGTTTCATCTTATCGAAGGGGCTGTGGTGAGTTTAAGTGTGTAGAAAACCCATTGTGTAGAAATAAATTGGGAGATGACCAAAAAGATTGTAACTAAATGATTTCCTAAACCGACATAAGCTAGATTGACAAGTGCTTTAAGAACCTAGAATGTGCGAGTGGGTCAGACATCCTAGATAAATATTTAACTTTCTCCTTCATAGAATTCTGTAGATTTAGTTAAATCCAGGACTAGAACTGAATTGGCTGATCAAACAAAAGTATTTTCTTTGAAGAAAAAGTGGTTACAGCGTCTGAAGGTACACATAACATATATAGGTTTATTATGACCTATCATAATTCTAGAACTAGCAAACCATATAATTAAAAAACATAAGTAAAATGAAGTCTTCCACTCAATTTGAATTCATTGGAATGCAAAGCCTTTTCTCTTTCTTCCAAGTATGTTTTTTGTATAACTAAGGCAAACGAAGATTGCATCACAGAGAATGTTTGTGATAGTAAAAGGAGGAAAATGCAAAAATAAGCATACAAGGGAAGGCCCTGGGAGCTCAGCTGTGGCATTGTTTCGGGCATGATTTCTTCTTTATAAGAAGCCATCTGTAGCCATCGGATTGCTTTTTATGATTTTTTGACAAAGGCATTTCTTAGAACATTTTTTAAACATCTGTAGTGCTCTTGTACTATTTCATAGTCAGGTCTTGTTAAATGTAGATATTTTGTTGTATCATCAGAAAAGTCAAAGTGGAAAAAACACTACTTCCCACATAGGTACATGTGTATAATGTTAGATGTTATTTCTACATGAGGCTTTATTATTATTTTTTGAGTTGGGGGTCTCATTATGAAGCATATACTGACCCTGAATTCATGAGTCTCCTGCTTCAGCCACCCAAGTCTGATATTATAGAATTTACCAACATGCCTAGCTGTATCAAGGGCATTTGGAAAGGAAAAAGCATCTGTTGTTATTCTTAAATTTTCAGAAAGTGAAATAAAATAAGTATTGAATTGGAATTCATATCTTGTTTTCAAAAGTAAATAAAAAATTAAATTATATGTATCAGTGTGCTAATGAAATAAATTCTTATGTTTGTATAAACTCAATTTGTCAGAGGAGAGATTATACAAACTGGAATAGAAAACCATTTAATTTCTTAACTTCTGCTAGTTTTTCTTCATCAGCATACAGTTACATACTAAAATACATAAAGGTCAAAAGAAAACTTTAAACTTCCCATCTGAGATTAGTTAGAGTTCTCTAGCCTATATAATGATCAAGAATTCTTTTCTCCATCGTTACCTATTTCCCATACCACATTACTTTTGAATTGGAACCATGTTGGCAAAAACAAAAATAAACAAACAAAAAACCCCCCAAAATGTATGTATGTCAGTTGACAATTATGAACTGATTGAGGTATAAAGTCGAATGCAATTCTTATATACTCTGTTAAGGAAAGGTTAGAAGGTGATACCACAGTTCAAGCTGTGATTGGAGGCATTGAAGAAGGCTGATGAAAAACGAGTTCTGTACTGCCCCACCAACCACCTCTTTCACTCCAGATTTCTTGGATCAAGTATCACCTACATCTAGCCTACTTGCAGAGCAGGATTGTCCTTAGGCCCACTCTAGTCAATTCAGGTTACATCTGCTTTGCTGTAGTTTCAGACACCAACTCATGCCTATCTTGGGACCTTCAACTTAATCGCTAGTCTCACCCAAAAGCGTTAGAATGAATGTTTTCCTAAAGATAAAATGCCACAGTGGCTTTACCAGAGTTCAGAGTATAGAAGGTTCCATTTCTTTTTGTTATCCTCTCTAAACTCTGCATGATAAGACTAACAAAGACATTGTAGGTGAAAGATCTTTGCTGTCTGAAAGCAAATGTACGTTTGCATCAAAGAAAACACCAATAAACAAATGTAAATTTAAAATCCAATATTAGATGCCAACACTGCTTCTTGTAAGTCATCCAAGATCAGATGCCTTTTGATCTTGACCCATGCTTTTTTCTTAGGTCCCTTTGTTTCTAAAAATTATACAAATATATGTCTTCTGCTCATTTTCTAGGCCTTCATAGCTTAGACTGAAAGACAATAAAATATTCTTTATTATGCAAGAAATCTCATTCATTTTTGTTTTATTCTGCTGTTTACATAGCTCATGTAATAATATAAAATTGGCAGTTGCGAACGTTGACATGTTCAGTTTGTTACAGTGCTTTGAGTGGGATGCTTTTTAGTTGTCTGAAAGACTTTTTGACTATTCCTACTTTTAACCACGGGCAATAAATTTTGTCAAATCCTTTTCTATCTCAAATTAAATAATTACAAATAAATTTATTTTAGTTCTGTTTATACAGTGAAATACTAAGGAAACTTTGCATTCTCAGGCTAAGCTTTACTCAGTCAAAAGTAGAATAGTTTTGGGTTGGAGAGATGGTTCAGCAGTTAAGAACATTTGTTAGTCTTCCAGAGGACCTGGCCTCAATTCTCAGCACCTACATGATGGTTAACAACCGTCCCTCTGCAGCAATGTACACACGTGGTGCACTTACATACATGCAGGCAAAACACTCAAACACACAAAATAAAAATAACAAAATATTTTTTCAAACTGGAATACTTTCATGTTTCATATGTATTATTCTAGTATTTTACTAAGTATATTTACAAATATGCTCTTAAAAGATACTCAGTTTTCGTTTTTCTTATAATGAAGTTGGAAGTTGTTGGTTTAGTGTCAGATGAAGTATTTTATAAAATGACATGGGAAGTGTTTCCTACTCCTTTGGTAAACTTAGAGATTTAAGGCATGAGAATGGGAATCATATTTTATTAGTTGGACTTGGCAAATTTCAGTATATATTTTCTCATTTTGACAAAAAATATAGCACCTTTGGTCTTAGGATGCTTTTTCTTTAATATATTACTGAATTCTATTTCTAACATTTTCTAAGGAGTTTCTAGAACTTTAAATTTTAGATAAAAGTTTCCACTTGCACAGTTCAATTCATCAGTGTGTTGGTAAAATGTTAAATAAAAGTCAAGGGCATGGAGAGATGGCTCAGCCATTAAGAGCACTGGCTGCTTTTGCAGAGGACCTGGTTTGGTAGCCAGAACTCAGGAGGTGGCCCACATCTGCCTCTAACTCCATTCTAGAAAATCTGACGCTCTCTTTTGGCCTTTGTGGGATCCTGCATCCATACACATATACTCACACAGAACATTCATGCAAGTAAATTAAAAAATAAATTAAAAAACTAATATCATCTTCTGTGAATAACATCTCAGAAACAGATAAGCAAAAAACTCTTTCTTCTTTTACATTGTTTATCTTGGGTATTTTGTTACAATGATGGAAAGGTGACGAATATATCACTAAAACTGGACAAATAAGTTGAAGAGGTATTGTTAAGTAAAGTATACTAGACAAATGTTTAGAATCAGTAATCTTAAGGACACGCAAATTGAAAGCAGACATGTCACCGTAAACCTTTTAAAGTGGCTATGCTAAAATGGGGAGATAATATGGAGAAGAGCAACATTTGTAAGTTAGTGCGAATGTAAATTAGTGCAGACATTATGGAAAAGAGTATGAGAATGGCCCTGATCCAGGCTTCATATCTTCTCTGCTTAGCCAGTGAGAACTTGTCCATCCTGTCCCCATCAGCCCTCCCTGGGCCTAAGCCCCTTTGCTCTGTTGGAGAGCTTCTGATTCTTTGCCTGGCATCATCTGTTCCCTCCAAATAAAAAAAATCAAACATGAATTCATGAAATAGAAATGTTGAAGAAAAGTAAGGGTGAAATGAAGTAACTGAATAAGTTAATAAACCAGTTTGAAATGAGAGGAGAAAACCACACCAGCAGAATAAATAAAGCAGAAAACAGAGTATCAAGACTGGACAACAGAGTTGAAGAATAGGACCACTCAAGCAAAGAACAAGAAAAAAAAAGTCTATGCATCGTAGGCACAGAGGAAGCAGAAGACTCTCAGGTCAACGCCATTGAGCAGATCTTCAACTGGATTGTAAAAGAAAACTTCCTGAAATTAATGAAAGACATACTTATGGAGATAAAAGAAGTACACCAAACACCTATTAGACAGGGCCAGAACAGCAATTCCCCATGACATATCATAGTAAAAACACTCAATGTACAGGATAAAGAGAGAGTACTGAAAGCTGCTAAAGAAAAACAAGTTACATATAAACAAGTTACAGAAAAGGAAAGGCATCAGAATTGCAGCTGACTTTTAAAGAAATGTTTTATTTACTAATTTTACTTTATGTGCCTGCATGTATATAAGTGCACCTGTGTTGAGCAATGCCCAGGGAGGCCAGAAGAGGGTGTTAGATCCACTGGAACTGGATTAATGGATGGTTGTTAGCCACCATGTGAGTATTGGGAATAGAACCTGGGTTCTCTGCAAGAATAATCAAAGCTCTTTACCACTGAGTAATCACTCCAGCCCCCACAGCTGACTTTTCAATGTAACCTATACGAGTCAGAAGTATTACAAGTTCTAAGTGATCATAAATGCCAACCCAGAATTCTTTACCCAGCAAAACTTTGTATCATAGTTGAAGGAGAACAAAAATATTTCATGACACAAATAGGCTGAAAGAATTCATCTTCATTCAGGGATAAGCACTCTATGGTCTCTTGTTCTCTGCACATTGACCAGTTGTGGGTTTCTATGTTAATCCCCATATACTGGGTAAGAAAACTTCTCTGATGAGAGCAGAGAGATGTAGTCATCCTGTGTGTAGAGGATGCATTGCAGATGTGCTACTTAAGGCTAAGGATCTCACAGACACTTAATCTTGGCGTTTGACCACTTCCGAATCTCTGTAATAGTCTTTACCTGTTACGAAAAGAAGCTTCTTTGATGAGTAGTGAAAGGTACATTTGTTGTAATATGAGCCTCCCAAGGCTTGGGGATAATTGCAGTAAACAAGGCAGTAAACCAGGCAGAAACTGGTTGTAAGATCCAGAGAGGGTGGATGACCACAAGGAAACATCATCTTCCAGACAGCTGATCAGATACTCAAATGGGCAATATGACAGCAATGCACAATTCCTATGTAAGCTCAAACCACACAAATCTCTACCACAGAAAGTTCAGTGACCATTGTGGAAGAGGCGGTGTAAAGACTATAAGAGCCAGGAGTGGTTGATAATCACAAGGAAACTTTTCCAGTTGGCTGGGAAGTTGCTCATGATTGGTGATGACATGAACAAGAACCATGCCAGCTCAGTCCAGACAAATACTCAGCATAAAAGTGGGTAAAAGGGTAAGTATATATAACCGTAGCTGAGGAACTAATGACAATCAGTGACTACTGATAGAGGGAGTGTTGGTTTTCTTTATGGGAATGACTCTACATAAATTGACCAGGCTCCAGTGGATGAACTCATACTGAAGGACGTTTGGGCACACAAGCATGGCTCCATAAGCTTTAACATATATGACAGAATACATGAAATATGGTGGGGAGGGCTACTGTGGAGTGTTGACAGGGACTAAATATGATTATTGTATATGAAATTCACAAAAATTTAATACAAAATTTAAAAGATTTTTTAAAGTATGTGAATTCCTCAAAAATAAAAAATGATAAAGAAAAAATAATATATATATACAATAAAGCATTATTATATGTTATAAAAAGAAGGAAATCCTGCCATTTTCAGTAACACAAATGAACCTAAGAATATAACATTATAAGAAATATCCCCAAAACACAAACAATAAGTTCATGCTGTCAGGTGTAGGCTTTGCTAATGATAAATTTACCAAAATCACATAATTATCCTATATGACATCATTATAAAATCCTATAGATAAATAAATTTTTTCCAATTTTGTCTACCTGACAATTTATCCATGCCTTTGTACTGACTTATTTGACCTGAAGATAACTTACTATATTGATAGTTCCACAGTTCTTTGGGATTGCAAATTTGGGATTGAAATTCTCCATCAGAGTTTTTCTTAGAGGATGGAGAGATGGCTCAGTGGTTAAGAGCACCATCTGCTATTGCAAAGGACTTGGACTTGGTTTCCAACACCCATATGGTGGCTCACAATTATCTTTAATTCCCATTCCAGGCAATCTGATGCATACTTCTGACTTCTATGGGCACTGCACACAGTTACAAACATTCAGGCAAAAGACACATACACAAAAATAAAAATAAATAAATAAAAATGTAAAGAGTTGTTATTCCACATATGTTTTAGTCACAAAAGGGACGATTCTAAGGACTTTTAATGGTTTGACACTTTAATTTACCATGGAGTTTGAATTCTGAACATTTTTATAATCATGTTCAATTTTGAGCTTTAGTGGATGCCTGATGATCTACTACTGGTACGTTCTTTGTATGCCAAATGCTATTTAGAAGTAAGAAATAAGCAAGCTGAGAACCTGAATTGTTTGCTCTCTGCCTCTTGACTGTGGACACAAGCCGCCACAGGCTTCCATTACCAGAGCCCTCACCATGATGACCTCACCCTGAAATTAAGCCAAAAGCCTTTTTCTTCCTTAAGTTGATGTTAGAGAAATGGAAAAATACAGAAAACTGTTGCTGAGAAAGGAACCATTGCTTTATAAGCATGATCTTTCTTATATTGGCCCAAGGACCTGGTTTATCAGAGGGATGTGAAATATCTTGTAACTTATGTTGAAAAACTCGTAGAATATTGTAAACAGAGTTTTCAAAGATATTACAATGGGAGTTTAGAATACCAGAACACAAAGAAATGTGGACATTGGAGGCCCAGATCATGAGGTTGAGGAGCGGAGGAAAGACTCTAATAAGAACCAGACTGGAAGTCTGCATGCTATATTTTTCTTTTTTTCTGTAAATTTTGTGTTGAATTTTTGTGTATTTCATAAAGAATATCTTAATCATCTTTATATCTCCTTCCCCACTGGCAGCCTCCCATAGCCCCCTCCAACTGGATTTCATGCATTCTGTCATTTGTGTTAAGTTAGTGTTCCCAGATGTTCCCCAGTGCAAGTTCATTCACTGCCAAGTCTAGTCAGCCTGTCTAGAGTCTGTCCTTTAAGAAGATAACCTCTTCCTCAGCCAGCAGTAATCAGCTGCCAATAGTGCTTCGACTAAGATTGGGAACTGCTGCCCTTTTCATGATTTTATGCTAGCTTTTTGTCTGCTTGACTTTGCATGGGTCTTGTGCATGCTGACACCATTGCTGTAGGTTCATATAAAAAGGTCCCAGGAGCTGTAGGACTCTATTTCCATATAGTCATGCACCACCTCCCTGGCTCTTAAAATATTTCTGCCCCCTCTTCTGCAATGGTCCCTAAAGCCTGGGTGAGTGTAGTTTAATATAGGAGTCCTTTCCAAGGACCCACACTCTGCAAACTTTATTCTTTACACTTTGGTCATTTGGGTAGAAATGTCATAATCAGCCTTGGTAATCAATTTTATTGGATTTAGAATCACCATTGAAACAAATCTCTTAACTTGTCTGTATGGGAGTCTCTAGATCAGAACAAACCAGGAGGGACTTCCCTAAATATGTATGACATTGCTTATTTAGGACACTGCATAACTTGAAGTCTTGGACTGAGTGAAAAAGGGAAATTGAACTGAATGGCAGCAAGCATTCCTCTGCTTCTTGACTATGTATGCAGTGTGACCTGCCACCTTAGACTCTGTGGCCATGATTTCCTACAATGGTCTGTACTCTCACAGTTTGAGCCAAAATAAAGCCTTCCCTCTTAGGATGATTTTGTCATGTACTTTGTGGCAACAGTGAGAAAAGTAACTAACATTTGCTGTCATTTCAGATGATGCCATCATTAACGATAATAAGAAATATATACACTCTCAGTCTTTTTCTTTCTATTCTCTTTCTTTTTATCATTCCCCAAATGCTTTTTCTGAACAGTTCTATCTTAAAACCCCACCTTTCCACACAGAAGACACAGTCTCCTAGTGTCCCGACTTTGAAATTAAGACACAAGGACAAACAAACAGTTGGAGCTGTATCCCTTTGCAAGTCTGTGACATATGGCTGACACAGAGCTCTGGCTTCTGTGCTCTTCTCTGGCCCTGCTTTCCAAGCTATGTCTTACTCAGCAATCTTTCAGGAGATAGCATGTCTCTCCAGTCAATGTATTCCCAGATCAACTGTATGTAGGGCTGATATAACAGTTTCTTTAATAAACCAGGATTGTTCATGCTTTGCATCAATCACAAATTTAAAAAACACATCAAACATTGATTAGAACTCACTCAGTAACTGTAGTATAGGTGTTTTTCCTCCTCTTCAGAGCCATACTATTGTATAATTCATGTAGACAAACAGGGTGATTTGTTTCCTGTGACTACTGCTGAGGGTGGCATAGAAATCGCCCAAGGTGGCTGACTGGCATCAAACATAGAATCTCCTCGCTTCTCAGCCTCCAGAGCACAGGGATTAGAAGCGCTCCCCACCATATTCAGCTATTTGAAGAGTTTTTGAAGAAAGATTTGTATGCTTGATCAAATAGATAAATAGACATTTACTTAATTATCATGTAATGTAAGCTTTACTGAAGATTAATATATTAGAGGCTGTCGGAGAAAAGAGCAATAGAACATTAACGTAAGGAATGTTACTCTAGAAAACCATATTCCACTCTATGAATGTTTTGCAGTAAACACCAATGTCATATGAACTTAGTAAATTAGAAAATAAAAAATATATGTATATTTGAAAACATAAAGAGCATAATTCTTTTTAAAAAGATTTGAAATGTCTTTCATACTAAATTGACAATTTGGTTCATTATATTTATGCACAAATATTTAAAAGTTTTGGATTGGTTTATTTTTTATGTGTATGAGTGTTTATGTAAGCACATCATATGTGTACAAACCTGCAGAGGCCAGATGAGGACTATGGATCCCCTCGAATTAGATTTACTGACTGTTGTCAGCCACCATGTGGGTGCTGAGAACCGAAACAAGGTCCTCTGAAAGAGCAGCCAGTACTCTTAACCACTAAGCCACCTACCAGCCCCCTACACAAATATTTTAAAAATAATGATTTAACATGAAATTTTAATTTATTTTTCAATAGTGAGGACTAAAATAAAACAAATAGCACTGGCTCTACGTTTCCCTCACTTAGCCACTTTTTTTTTCTGAACTGTTAATTCACTGCTATGTATAAAATCCTTAATGCATCATGTTCAATGAAAAGTTTCTATAATTCGGAAGTTTAAAAAATAAAAGAATAAATATCACAATAATGTGTATGGTATTAAGATACATTGCAATTCAGTTTCTAAAATTCTGTGGAAAACTGTTAAAATACAATATCTTGTTTTACATCTAAAGTAACCTTTGAGAATTTCTGTGATACCAAAATTTAAAATATTTAAAAAATATTTTATTTATTTTTATTTTACGTGTATGGGTGGATTGTCTACATGTATGTAAGTGATCCCATGTTGTACAATATCCAAGCAGGTCAGAAGAGGGCATTGGATCCTCTAGAACCGAACTTAGAGGCAGTTGTTAGCTGCCACATGGGTGCTGGGAATTGAGAGTCCTCTGCATGAGCAGCTAGTACTCTTAACTGCTGAGCCATTTCTCCAGTCTCAGATTTTATTTTTATTTGATGTGTGTGAGTGTTTCACTTGCATAAATGCTAGTGTACCTAAAGACTGTTGTGGTGGTTTGAATGAAAATGTCCCCCATAGGTTCCAAGTGTTTGGACATTTTGTCCCCAAAGGATGGCACTGTTTTGGGACGTTTTAGAAGGTGTGGCTATCCTGGAGGAATGTCACTGGGAATGTCACTGGGGGTGGGCGTAGAGAGTTCTTAAGTCTTGCCAGATCTGGTCGGTCTCTTGCTTCCTGTGCCTGCATAATGATGTGAGAACTTCACTTCTGCTGCCCCTGTTCCAGCCACCTCCAGCCACCATGCCTCCCTGCCATGACGGACTGTAATTCCCCTGGAACCGCAAGCTCAAATAAACCCTTCCTTCTATAAATTGTTTCGGTCAGTGTTTCTATCACAGCAACAGAAAAGTGACTAATACCACTGTGGAAGCCAGAAGAGGGTATCAGATACGCTAGGGTTAAGGACGGATATTAGCTGCCATGTGGGAACTAAACCTGGGTCCTTTGCAAGAGCATTTAATGCTCCTAACTGCTGAGCCATCTGTCTAGTCAAAATTTTGAAGATTTTAAAGTAATTTTTCCATAGCAATTCTGACAATTCTGTTAAAAAATTAAATGTATGCCTCCTTGAAAAATAAAAGACTTTGAATGAATAAACTTTAAAGTCCAATTTAAATAAATCTTACAATCAGTCTGATGTATTTTAATTGTGTCATTTAGAGAGAGAAACCCATCTTTCAGAGAGATATTTTTTTGCCAGGAAAGCAAACCCAGGACTTCTGGACTAGAGATATAACGTATTATTTACAGCAACTGCAGCATTGATTTTCCTTGCTCTTGCCCTGCTTGCCTAGGAGGTGTAATACGAGCAGGTATCATGCTGTGTTCATGAGGGTCTATGACATAGAAGGGCAGTACAAAAATTAGCAGTTTCCATAAGAGCTGAACAGATGTTTGACCCCTCACCTTCTGAGAGAGATGATACTAGTTATACTCATGTAAATGAATTCTGTCTGGGTGGAGAAAAGGAAAGACTCCTGGCAGAAATGTGTGTACTTGACTCTGGAGAAGAGGACCAATATATGTGTATATGCATGCTCATTTAATCTTAATTTTTTAATTATTTTTTTGCGATTTTCATACAGTATAATTTGATGATATTTAGATCCCCATCTCTATCTGAACCTCTCCTTACTGTCCCCATCCAATTTAATGTACTCAATTAGATAAATAGCTAAATTGATAGATGATAGATAGATAGATGATATGATAGATAGATAGATAGATAGATAGATAGATAGATAGATGATAGATGATTGATAGATAGATAGATAGATAGATAGATAGATAGATAGATAGATAGATAGATAGATGATACCTACAGGGTTTAATTTGTGTCTCCAAATCTCCTTCAGTGTGTGTCCGCTGGATCCCCCTTGTTAACCTACCAAGAGTCCCATGCTTGAAAGAGACTTACTCTCCCCCTCCCAGCAGCCATCTGTTGACATAATTTCCTCAAGTTTGGTTGGGGCTTCTTACCCACTTCCTCATGTCTATGCTGGATTTTTTCCTGGTTTGAATTTGCATGGAACTTATGTATGCTGTCACCATTGCTATGAGTTCATATGAGTAACTGATCAGCTGTGTGGAAAACTCTGGTTCCTGGGTCATCCACTACCTCTGGCTCTTCAACTCTTTCAGCTCCCTCTTCCACAATATCCCTGAGCCTTGAGAAGCAGGAGTTTGATACAGGTGTTCTATTCAGGAATAAGCCATCAACAGCCTCTTGTTTGTAGGATATCTGCCAGTTGTGTGTTTCTATGTAATTACCATCTGTTACATAAGGAAACATTTCTGGTGAGAGATGAGAGATGCATTATTTATGGGTACAATAAGTCATTAAGGGTCAGTTTAATATTTAATATGACAACTATTCATTAGAAAATGAGTATTAGGTTCTCCTCTGTGTCCTATGACTTACCTAGACTAAAGTTCCTAGGCCTGATGTTATTGTCAGGTATGGACTCCATCCTAAGAAGCAGAACTTAAACCCAATTAAAGCATGCAATTACTCCCATAATATTTGTCAGTATTGCACTGGAGGGCCTATCTTGCCAGACCAGTTGTTGTAGTTCACAGGATTCACAGCTGGGTAACATTGGTGATTGTTTTTCCTTCTGAGATCATGCATAGCATCTTTCAGCACTAGGATGCTAGTCAGTAGAGATGAGGCTCTGAAATCAGCACCAACTGAATTTTTCCTTGTTCGTACTACAGCGCTTGTATGTAGTTTCTTTAGCAACAGGACCTTACCATTAAGTTCTGGTGGGTAACCAAGAGCAAAGATAATGGCTAGTGTTCTTTGAAGATCTATGGGGCCCTCTTAACTTTTTTAAGCTGCGTTTTCACCATATTCACTGCATTTTACCTAGAATTTATCTATTTCACTTAAATTTTAAAATAAGCAGATCAAACTATTTTTGCATTTTTATCAGTGTCTTTCAAATTAGTCCCTAATAGCAGATCTTGGTAGCTTCTTCTTGATCCATTTTTTTTCCTGAGGTTTATCAATTTTGTTTACCATTTTGAAGAACTACTTCTGATTTCTTGGTTCTTACATGCAAGCTTATGTAGTCTTCATTGTTCATTTAGGGTGTAATGGCTTTTCTTTAAATTTGTAGATTATTTAAAGCACTTATTTTCTCAGGGCTGTAGAGAAGGTTCAGTGGTTAAGAGCACTTGCTGCTCTTGCAGAGGACTCAGGTTTGGTTCCCAGCACCCACATGGCAACAAACAACTATCTGTAATTCCAGTTCCAGGGGATCCAACACCCTCTTCTTACCTCCGCGGGCATTGCATAACATGGTGTACCGACTCAGGTGCAGGCATTACATTCATATACATAAAAAGAAAATAACAAATAAATTTTTTTTGGTCTTTTTGAGACAGGGTCTCCCTGTAGCCTCAGCTGTCCTGGAACTCACTATGTAGACCAGGCTAGCCTTGAATTCACAGAGATCCACCTGCTTCTTTCTCCCGAGTGCTGGGATTAAAGGCATGTGCCACCATGCCTGGCAAGAAATAAACTATTTTTTAAAAGCATTGATTTTCTGATTTTATTCTTTCACAAATTTGTGCATGTTATTCAGTTTTCTTTAAGTAATTTCAGGTCTAAATGCCGTACACATACATTTTCTTCTCATTGTCATTAAGCTATAATATTCCTCACTTTTGGCAATTTTTTAAAATCCCTTAGTTTTTAAAAATAGATTTCTTTTAAAAATTTATTCCTTTTTACTTATGTCTTTATGTGTTTACCTGCTTGTCTATACATGTACACTTGTGAGTCTGCTCGTCTGTTTGTCTACCATGTCTGTGAAGGAGCCTATGGAGGCCAGAAGAGGGAGTTGACTCCCTTGAGACTGGAATTACAGGTGGCTGTGAGCTGCCATATGAGTCCTGGGAACTAAACTCTTCTCTGCAAGAACAACAAGTGTTCTTAATTGCTGTGCCTCATCTCTAGCTCCCAGATATATTTAAGTTTGAAAAATAATTATCTCTGTCCTACTGATTTCAAGTTTAATTCAACTAAGATCTGATAACATACTATGTGTCATATAAATGTTATAAATTTCTTGATGGTTCCTTTGTGGTTTAGGATATAATGCATTTTAATGGGTTTTCCCTTAATAATATAATGAATATCTTTTTGTTTTTTGAGACAGGATGAAACCTGTAGCCCCAGCTGGCCTTGAACTAGCTATGTAGACCAGGCTGGCCTCAGTTTCATAGAGATCCACCCACTTCTGCCTCCTGAGTGCTGACATTAAAGTCATGCACCACGATGCCTAGTTTAAATGAGTACCTTTAAAAAATGACAATCTTATATTTGTAAGAACAGAGTTATTTACATGAAAAATAGATAAACTGTTACTTCTGGTATTCAGATTATTTTGTTCATGCTTTTTACCTATTTGTAATAGGCATGTATAAAATTAGAGCATCATCTTGATAAATTGGACATTGATTATTGAGACATGTTCCTTTTTATCTGCTTTCACTCATTAGAGGATCTAGAATTTTGATAGAGCTTCATGCTTTTTGCTGTGAACCTGCACATTCTTCCATTCAAACTTTACCACTTTAGTCCACAAGTGTTTAGATTTCCACTTTATGTCCTTTATAATCATCTTTACTTTGGACTTAATATTCACTTCATTTATATTTGTATTTAAATCTAATTTGTTTTTTTTATTTTTAATTTTGTTTTACCTGTTGTGTTTTTTCTTTCTGATTGCTTTCCCTCTTTTGGAAGATTCATTACCATTTATTATTGTATTTCCATACCACTTGTTTATTAATCATTCTTCCAATAATTGCTTCAGACATTGCCTCAGAGTTCATTCAATTGTATTTTGATGAAGTATAAAATAATTTGGTATGTCATTACATTTTAATAGTGCAAATAGCTTCAAAAACTTGAAGAACATTAAAGATGCTACATCCATGGTGTTTTTCTCATGACTTGATTTTTTTATTTTATTTTAAACAGCCTACTTTGTTATTTCTATGTTCCTTATTTCATGTAGGGACTATGCATTCAAATCACCATGTGCATTTGAAGTTGATGTTACTCTTATTCCACATTCTTTCTCAATTTATTCTTAACTTACCATTTTGTCTGTCTTATAGAATGCCTTTTCTTGAAGGACTGGTGGTAACTATGTTTCCTGGTGTGGTTTGTTATTAAAGTGTTTCACTCTGTCGTGCAGCATTCTTCTGTTAATTTCCTTTTGTACTTTGGTGATCCTCTTTCATTTTCTTCAAGCTTCCATTGCTTCCAGAAATATATCGACCCTCAAGCAGACTGCTTCTACTCTGCCTGTGAGGAAAACAGTCCCTCTGTTTCTGTCCCCACCGCTGTGTGATTCTTCTTGGCTCCTTCTTGACTTTCACAGCACTTCTTCGACAAAAGTTGCTGTTTTGTGTTGAATGTGGAAGGAAGAAAACCTCACATATCAGACACTTAAATTTTGCTTTGGGTTATTTATCTTTCTCATCTTTATGTGATTCTAATTACAAATGTGTTTGCTTTTCACAGTGACTTTCATGCCCCTTAATTCTTTTCTGAAAACTTGATATATATGTCACATATGACATATCTATACATACATGTATAGATATAACACGACAGAATCTCTTTGTAATCCCAGCTTGCCTGAAATTTGCAGATCAGACTGGCTTGATCTCACAGAGATCTTCCTGCCTCCGCCTCCCTGGGATTAAAAGCATGAGAAAAATTCATCCTGCTCTCTCCCTTTTTTTTTTCTTGACTTAAGTTCTACAGATCATTTCTGTCCTCCTGATCTCTAATTTCTACCAAAGATTATCTAAGTTACTAGATTTCTATTTTAATTATTGTTTCATGTTTCATTTTACATTGTTTCCAATTTTGATTATAGGTTATACCTATAACTTCAATATTATTATCTCCTATGGTTTCTGTCTCATTTTAGTCAAACCATATTTAGAATTACTTCTAAAAATGGAGTTATTGAGATGAAGTTCACATTTCACACAGTTCATATCAGTTGAAAGCAAACAATTCAAATGCTATTGATCCATTCATAGAGTTATGAACACTTAACATTTACTTTGAAGCCCTCTCACAACTGTAGAAAAGGAAACTCTTGTTAATGGGTCCAGACCAAGTGAAAGTGGCTGTTCTTGTTTTAAAGCTAACTACAGTGTAAGAAGCTTGGAGTAGGCAAGCACTTAGGCAGGCATTTACTCACTTACCCTCCTTTTCAATGTGAGGAACCACAATGGTTATACAAACCTAAAACAAACAGTACTGGATCCTAAACCAGCTGCAGTCAAAGGACAAAGCTGATTCAGCTCCAGTCACAGTCTGAATAAAATATGGAGACTATAATAACAGAAAACTTATCGCATTAGAGAAATTAAAACACACATATAAAGATAAGAAAACCTACTATTTTGAGACAACAGAAACTAAAATATCCACAAATTATTTCTTCTTTCTTTTGTACTTGACTAATATCATGCATTCAAAATAAACATACTTTTTAATGAAATGAAGCTTCAATGATGTTTGAATTCAATTTTATGCTGATAATATGGTACTACAGAATGAATAAGATACAAAGAAAAGAAGTTTATTTTAGCTCATGGCTCTGTTTGAAGGTTAAAGAGTCACAGAAATCACAGACCTATTTTGACAGTGGAAAATTTTATTAAGTGTCATTAACTCAAATTTGATCATTTCAATTTTAGAACTGCAAATAAAAATGTAATAACTTATTCAAGTCAAATGCAGTATCAATTATTTCATCTGCATGGGCTAGGTATAAATCATATACCCTTTTATAAAATGGCAATACATTTTGAAATTACATATTATAGTTAAGTGGTGTTTCTTCTGATGTGAAAAGTGCTCCTATGTAATTTTTACTTATGTGAAATATGGGATAGATTTTATTCTCTACAGAAAAAAATGTATTTTACTTCATATTAAGATATCATGTTTTCTATTTTATTACATCTATATATAAATAATATCTAGAGAAAATTAAAGTGGACAAGTAGCTGGTAACATTAACCTTAGCAAATATGTAATTAACATTAAGAAAATATGATTTAGAATGCTGAGGTTCTATTTAACAGTGATCTACAGTAAGGCCAGTTGAGCTACAAATAAAAACATGAATAGCAATTTATTCTAAAATCTGAAAGTTTGTAGATTATGCTATAAATATCCATAATTATTTGAGATTTTTGTTAATGTATCAGAATTTTTTGTTTGTTGAATGTACAATTCATATTCTGTGCACATTATCCTTTGAATCTTTCTTTCACATTCTTTGATCTTCAGTTTGTTTTATTTCCTGAGTATATGTATGTCAGCAAACTTTTTCTATGATTTCTTTTTAACCAAAACTATAAGAAAGTTAGTAAGTATAGTAGGCAGAAATATTAGATGATCCCTATAATTTTTATTCATTGGAATTAAGCCCCTAATTATGTTATGTTCACAGCAAAAGAATTGTGAAGATGTAATTAAGGTTTTTAACAGTTGGCTTTGAGTTAATTGAAAGGCAGACTATCCAGGTAGGCTGTGCTTAATCCTACGAATCATTTAAAAACAGTTTTATTTGACTCTTTGTAGAAGAAGACAGAAATTTTTAAAACTGTGAGCAGTTTGGTGGATGGAAGGCTTGTATTGCTGGGGTGGAGGATGAGCAGTTTGGTGGATGGAAGGCTTGTATTGCTGGGGTGGAGGATGAGCAGTTTGGTGGATGGAAGGCTTGTATTGCTGGGGTGGAGGATGAGCAGTTTGGTGGATGGAAGGCTTGTATTGCTGGGGTGGAGGAGGCCACGGTAGGAGGGCCTGAGAACACCTTCAGAGGCAAAAGCAGAAAATGCAGGTGTAGGTCCTGTAACCACAGGGCAACAATCTTTCTTCTTGCTGTTGTATGGCTTCTTGGAGAGAGGATTTAATTGGATAGCGTAAACTGGCTTAGAATTTTTGTTTCTCATGTCTCTGCCTCCCATACACTGGGGTTAAAAACAAAACAAAACAAAAACCCCAGATTTATTATAAAGAATTCTATCACAGACCTGAAGAATGAATCTGAAAGTTGATTTCTCCTTAAGTGCCAAGATTAGAAGTCAGATCACCTGACATCTTGAAGTTATTCTTAATGATAACCTGGGACAGATACTTTAGTCAAAAACTATCTAAAATTCTAACTTGCTGGAATTATAAGATGTCATTTTAAATTGCTAAATTTGAGCTCAGATTTTAAGCAGCAGTAGACAGCTATCCATTCCTAGATTTAGGAGATGGGAAAACGGAAGGAGTTTAAAGTTTAGAAATAAGAACCAGAGCCAGACCTGCAATAGGCAAGGAATGTGCTTCCTGGATCCAGGAACCCAGCAAAGGGCTGATAAAAGCTGTTTCTTGAGGAATGATTATCTGTACTCTGAATGGGGAGAAGTCTGGTCTTATAGAAACTCTGCTGTACACAGCTGCAAGAGTTAACTCGGTGCCAGGGTCTAGTGTCCTTGAGGGTCTTTTTGTTCAGACAGGCAGGTGAGTTATCTATAACACTAAAGGAGACAGGTGGGCTCCACAGTCTCTCTCAGTCTAGGGTGTGACCAGTTGATAAGGCTTGAGCAAGGCCAGACTTGAGCAAGGCCAGGCTGCTAATTTAGGGTCAGTTAGATGGGGATTTATGACTTTCCCTAATGAGGCTTGTGGGTCTTCCACAATTCACATATTCTATCATCCATAATTTTCTTGGTGGGTTGGTGAAAATCTCTCATACTCTGCATAAGAAAGTGAAAACATTGGCCCTGCAGGCTGGTTTAGAGGACAGTGCTCCTGCAGGTAATTAAGACAGATGAGGAAGCAGATAAGAAAAGAACAGCATCTGAGGAGCAGTCTTAGAAAGACAACAGCAAAGCGAACAGGAAGCCAGGAAGAAGAATTTTGATCAATGGTGATTTCTTCAGGCATGACAGCAGATAGAGGCACAATGCTCTAGAATTTCCTTTGAGACAAACTCTATAGGACTCACAGCTCAACTTGACACAGCACAATTTTAAATAGTGGCAGCTGGAAAAATACAATGACCATATTCAACTACCTACATACACTTAGAGCATATAAATGTGTAAACTAAAGATGGGTTATAGTGATAGTTTCAAAAAATTCAGTTTGAAATTTTTCCTTCATATTTCCAACTACATGTTATTTAATTCTTTCACCTTCCCATTTACTAATCTAATTATTCTTTTTTAAAAATTGCTTACCTTTATTGATTTTAATTAGGTATAGATGTGTGTGTGTCTGGGTGGGCATGTGCACATGAACACAGGTCCACTCAGGTTCAGAAGAGGATGTCTGATCCTTTGGAGCTGGAGTTATTGGTGGTCGTGAGCCACCTGACATGGGTGCTAGGCACTGAATTCAGATCGTCTGCTAGCATAGTACCTGCTGTTAACTGAACCATTTTCTAGCTCTAGATACAATTATTCTAGTCATAGGAACTTATAAGAATTCTGTGCCAGACATGGTGACACACGCCTTTGATCCCGGCACTAGGGAGGCAGAGGTGAGTTCAAGGTCAGCCTGGTCTACATAGTATGTTCCAGCTGGGGCTACAGGGAGACCCTGTCTCAAAACAAAACAAAGCAAAACAAAACAAAACAAGACAAAGAAAACCTTGCACTGAGGGACATCTGGGGACACTAACTTGACACAATAGGCCTTAAGACAAATGACAGAATGTATGAATTTCACTGGTGGGGGAGGCTATGGGAGGGTGCCAGTGGGGATGAAGGCGTAAAGCTTATCAAGGTTGATTTAGATGTTTGTATGAAATACACAAAAATTCAATTAAAAATAACAACAACAAAAAAAGAATTCTTCTGGATCATACTATCATTCTTATTTTCCTATTCTATGGGTTTCTTTGGAAACTGAATTAATTTCATTTGTAATTAATAGTATAAATGATGTGAATACATTGCAAATGTATTTTATTTTTCCCTCTTTATTAAGAAAACATGTATGAACCTACAAATTTTCCTATAGTAAACTCCAACTGTCTGAAAAAAATATTGAAATATAACTTTATTATCACTTCTCAGATGTATTTTTCAAATCTTCCTAAATGTGATTATTAATCTGTGGGACTCTTGAAAAGTTCTCTCAGTAAAGAAAAAAACTGAGGCTTTGTGGGCAAATTATACAGATATCTATCTGGTCAGAGAGTATTTCAGGTAAAAATGCTGCCTGAGTTCTAGTATCTAAAGAACATGGCAATATGGGCCAGGGAGCCAGACATAGCATGTACTTCCTGCACCAAGCAAGGCTTTTCTGTTCTTTTGGAAATAAACTCCACAAAGCAAGTGTGATTTCTTACTGAGCAGAGACACAGTTAACTGAGGAGGGAAGACTCTAACTGAAAGTGAGGGTTTCATCATACGTATATCCAATGTGCAGGGGACCTAAAGAAAGGAAGGTGGGAACAAAAAGAAAAAAAGAAAGAAAAGAAGACAAGAAAGCAAGCCAGCAGAGCCCTAGGATCCATTGCTCTCTGCTTTCTGACTGTGGCAGCAATATGAGCAGCCACCTCATACTGTTGACTTCATGCCTTCCCTGATACCATCACCATATGGTCTCGAACCATGACCTAAATAAACTCTTCGTATTTAATCTGCTTTTCTTAGATATTTTGTCACATCCATGAGAAAAGTAATAGAACTCGTGTTACTGCTTTTATTGATGTGTCAGGTACTAGCTTTCAAATCATCATGTGATGGCTAATCCTGGGTGTCAACTTGATTGGATCTGGGGTTAACTGAAATGAAAGAGATCTTCTTGATTGGATCATCTAAAGCCAGAAGACACACCCT
This sequence comes from Nannospalax galili, assembly GCF_000622305.1. NCBI lineage: Eukaryota > Metazoa > Chordata > Mammalia > Rodentia > Spalacidae > Nannospalax > Nannospalax galili. The sequence continues at coordinate 1,025,957 of NW_008331307.1, read as the reverse complement.
AAATGTGGGTGTTACCTTCTGATGGCAGCTGGTATAAAAAGCCAAGGCAGAGGAGAACACCTGGCTTCTGGCTGCTTGCCTTCTCTCTCACTGGTGAGTTCGTCTTGCTGCTGTAGACTGAAGACTAGCTGGTCTTTTGGAATACATCAGACCTTCAGTGCCAGATTGGGACTACTGAGACATCCAGCCTTGTGAACTGAGCGACTAGAGATTCTCAGCCTCTCTAGTGTGGTGCAGCCATTGTTGGCCTACTCGGACTCTATCCTGTGAGCTAAGCTGATAAATATATATATATATATTCATTCTACCGGTTCTGTTTCTTTGGAGAACCTTGACTAATACACATCACAACCAGAAACTTCTGCCTTATTCATTTTCATAGGATCTCCACTGCGAAGAATTACAAAATAGACACATATATTCTCAAAACTCTTATTTTTTCATTATAAGAGTTTCCATTTCAACTCAATTTTGCATTTGTTCCCTTTGTTTATAGAACCTTTGTGTTAAGATCTTGGAATATTTATACCACCTATTTTAAAATATTTTTCTTTATTATTTTTATTTTATGTGTGTGAATGTATTGTCTGTATGTGTGTAAGTACATCTGTGTCGTGCAATGCCCACAGAAGTCAGAATAGTGAGTTGGGCTCCCCTGGAACTGGAGTTACAGATTGTTGTTAGCTGTCATGTGGATGGTGGAAATCAAACCTGGGTCCTCTGTAAGAAACAAGAACAGTCAGTGCTCTTAACCTCTGAGTCATTTTTCCAGCCACTATAATACATATTTTACTGTCATTGTCAATTAGACTCAACATATATGGGACATCTAGGGTCTGTTTCTATTGACTGATTTATTTCCTTGATGATAGTTCAAATATCATTGGTTCTTAACATCTCTAACCATTATGGAGAGATGGCTCAGTTGTGAAGAGCACATACTGTTCTTGCGGAGGACCTGAATTCAGGTCCTAGCACCCACATCAGGTGGCTCACAACCTCATGTAATTAGAGCTTAGAGATGCAGCACCATTGACTTCTCTGGCAATGACATTCACATGCACAAATGCTCACACAGACACACATACAAATACTTAATTAAAAATAAATCTCTTCTAAAAAGAAAGCAAAATAAAAGTATACCCTTTTACATTCTTGATAACAAATAAAGATAGTGGAAGTCTTTGAAAAAACACTTAGCTCATTATATTGTTTGAAAGTTTTCATTTTATTGATCTTAGTTCAGATGAAATATTATATTTAATGACAAAAATATAGTTTAGAATACAGTATTACTTGGAAGTTTCGTATTAGTTTCTAAGGTAGCTGAAGTAATCTGATATAAATAATGACTTAAGGAAACTATTTTATAACAGTTCATATCAGAAACTTCTTTAGCTTCTCAATAATATTGTGATGGCTAATCCTGGGTGTCAACTTGACTGGATCAGGGATTAACTGAAATGAGAGAGATATTATTTATTGGATCATCTGAAGCTGGAAGACACACCTTAAATGTAGGTGTTACCATTTGATGGCAGCCTGTATAAAAGGCCAGGGCAGAGGAGAACACCTGGCTTCTTGCTGCTTGCCTTCTCGCTCTCTGGTGAGTTCATCTTGCTGCTGTAGACTGAAGACTAGCTGATCTTTTGGAATTCATCAGACTGTCAGTGCCAGATTGGGGACTACTGAGACATCCAGCCTTTTGGACTGAGTGACTATGGATTCTCAGCCTCTCCAGTGTGGTGCAGCCATTGTTGGACTACTCAGACTCTATCCTGTGAGCTGAGCTGATAAATCTCTATAAATATATATTCATTCTACCAGTTCTGTTTCTTTGGCGAACCCTCACTAATACAGTTTGTGGTACCAGAAGTCAGGTTCTAGAGAAACAGAATTGAAAGGATGAATTTCTTTAATGGGCTTGTTGGTATTTGGAGCAGGCTCTCCAACTCAGTGTCTTCAGGTAGCATGGAGAGCACTGAAAATCCATGGTGTAGACTATTTGAAACAATTATGTAGATAGACTCATTTGAATCTCCTAACTCACCTCTTGTGAAGAGCAAGACATTTAGTGACTCCATACATAAAATATTTGACAGTTTGTGGAAAAATAAGAAAAATAGTGATGCTGGCTGGTTACTTCTAGCATCTTTGGATAAAGTGATGAAGATAAACAATGAGCTTAATGATAAAATTGACAAGCTCCAGATTCAAATCAACAGTTTAAATGTTTCCAAGTGTGCCCTGGAAGAGAATCTTCTCTCCAGTAGCCAGAGAGCTAAAGCTGCAGGAAATCAAGCTGGAGCCCTTATTATATATTTGGCTGACCTACAAAGCAAATTTGATTCCCAGCCTCTAAGGGTGTCAGCAGTAAAGGTGAGGGCATTGGTAAGGAAAGATTGGAATCCTGACACATGGGATGGAGGTGTGTGGGAGAACCCTGAGGAAGCTGAGGATTTTGAATCCTCAGACTGTGAGGAATTTGATTCAGCAGACCCACCCTCCCTACCCTTGCTTGAAGAAACTAATTCCATTGAGGAAACTAATCTCATTCAGCAAGACAAAGCTGATGTTCCTCAGGGCCCAGTAGTTGTTGCCTCTAGACCTATAACCAGACTCAAAGCTAAGCAGGCAGCTAGAGGAGAGATAGAAAGTGTGGACCATGAGGAGGTGCACTACACCACTAAGGAACTTAGTGAATTTGCTAATTCATTCAAGCAGCAGTCTAATGAATATGTCTGGGAATGGATTTTAAGGGTATGGGATAATGGTGGAAGGAACATAAAATTGGATCAGGCTGAGTTTGTTGACATGAGCCTCCTGACTGGAGATTCTAGGTTTAATATGGAAGATCGTGCAGTTAAAAAAGGTTAAAAGTTTATTGGATTGGTTGGTTGAGGTATTTATCAAAAGATGGCCTAGTGACAGAGAGCTGGAGATACTTGATCTCTCTTAGCTTAGTGTTGATGAAGGGATTGTAAGGTTCAGGCAAATTGGTATGCTCGAGTGGATTCGCAGTGCAACACCGAATCCTCCACAATGGGAGGGCCCAGAGGACATGCCTTTTACTGATTTTATAAGAGAGAGGCAGCAGAACTTTTGAAGAGCTTTGTTTTTGCTCTTTTCCTTATGCCGAATCTTACACTTGGAGATGCTGCTGCTCAATTGTATAAATTAAATGTAAATATAATAGTTGTAACAGGACCTTGGAGTAGGGGCCAGGTGGCAGTACTGAATTCCCAAAGACAAGGTGAGCATACTTATCATAATGGGCGGCAAAGGCAAAACAATACCTACAATGGCATGACTTGAATGGTCCTGTGGTATTGGCTAATCAATCATGGTGTTTCCAGGAACCACATACATAAGAAGCCTACTAAGTTTTTATTTGATCTGTATAAGCAGAAAAGCTCTAGGATAAATGACAGGAAGTCAGTATTGGATCATAGCAATAGAGAATCTCACTCAGGCAACCAATTTCCAGGCTTGAGACAGTTTACAGACCCAGAACACCTTGAATGAAGGGAAGGCAGGGTGCCCTTGAGGAAGGACTTTGTCACAGTACCAAAGAGTTATGCTGTTCGCCTCTCACCCATCCTTCCCCAGAGGGACCTGCGGCCTTTTACTAGAGTAACTGTACATTGGGGGAAAGGAAATAATCAGACTTTCTGCAGCCTATTGGATACTGGTTATGAGTTGACACTGATTCTGGGAGACCCTAAAAAGCATTGTGGCCCTCCAGTTAAAGTAGGGGCTTATGGAGGTCAGGTGATAAATGGAGTTTTGGCTGAAGTTCAGTGGGTCTCCGAACTCATCCTGTGGTTATTTCCCCACTGCCAGAATGTGTAATTGGGACAGATATACATAAGAATTGGCAGAATCCACACATTTGTTCCCTGACCTGTGGAGTGAGGGCTATTATGGTTGCAAAGGCCAAATGGAAATCAATGGAATTGTGTCTGCAAGGGAAAATAGTGAACCAAAAACAGTATCATATCCCTGGAGGGATTGCAGAAATTAGTGCTACCATCAAGGATTTGGAAGATGCAGGGGTAGTGGTTCCACCACATCTCCCTTTAACTCTCCTATTTGGCCTGTGCAGAAGACAGATGGATTATGGAGAACGGCAGTTGACTATCAAAAATTAATCAAGTAGTGACTCCAATTGCAGCTGCTGTACCAGATGTGGTTTCCTTACTCGAGCAGATTAATATGTGTCCTGGTACTTGGTATGCAGTTATTGATTTGGCAAATACTTTCTTCTCAATACCAGTTCATAGGGACCACCAGAAGCAATGTTTTTCAGCTGGAAAGGCCAACAGTATACCTTTACTGTCCTGCCTCAAGGGTATATTAACTCTCCCGCATTGTGCCATAACTTGATTTCAAGGGATCTTGATTGCCTGACTCTTTCACCAAATATCACACTGGTCCAATATATCAATGCTATTATGCTGACTAGAATCAGTGAGCATAAGGTAGCAGAAGTCTGGACATGAGAAGATGGGAAATAAATCTAACCAAAATTCAAGAGTCTTCTACCTCAGTGAAATTTATAGGAGTTCAGTGGTATGGAGCATGCAGAGACATTCCTTCTGAGGTGAAGAATAAGTTCTTGCACTTTGCCTTTCCCTCCACCAAGAAAGAAGCATACGGCTTGGTGGGCCTGTTTGGATTCTGGAAGCAGCACATTCCTCACCTGAGTGTGTTACTACCACCCATATATCAAGTGACTCTGAAGGCAGCTACCTTTGAGTGGAGCCTGGAACAGGAAAGGGCCCTTCAACAGGTCCAGGATGCTATACAAGCTGCTCTGCCCCTTGGGCATATGATGCAGCAGACCCGATGGTGCCTGAGGTACCAGTGGCACATAAAGATGCTGTTTGGAGTCTCTGGAAGGCCCCCATAGGGGAATCACAGCGGAGGCCATTGGGATTTTGGAGTAAGGCTTTGCCTTCATCTGCAGACAACTATTCTCCCTTTGAGAGACAGCTCTTAGGCTGCTATTGGGCCTTAGTGGAAACTGAACGTTTGGCAATGGGCCACCAAGTCACCATGCGACTGGAGCTGCCCATCATGAGCTGGGTGTTATCTGACCCCCCCCAAGACATAAAGTAGGGTATGCACAGCAACAATCCATTATCAAATGGAAGTGGTATATTCATAATCAGGCCCGAGCAGGCCCGGAGGGCACAAGCAAGTTACATGAAGAAGTTTTCCAAATGCCTATGGTTCCTACTCCTGTTATGATGCCTCCTGTTCTCAAGCATGCACCTATGGCTTCATGGGGTGTGCCCTAATCGGTTGACTGAGGAAGAGAAGACGAGGGCTTGGTTTACAGGTGGTTCTGCACGCTATGCAGGCACTACTCAGAGATGGACAGCTGCAGCATTACAGCCAATTTCCGGAACAACCCTGAGGGACACTGGGGAAGGAAAGTCTTCAGAGTGGGCAGAACTTCAGGCAGTGCACACGGTCATGCATTTTGGATGGAAGGAGAAATGGCCAGAACTGCAATTGTATACTGATTCATGGGCTGTAGTCAATGGTTTGGCTGGATGGTCAGGGACTTGGAAGGAGCATGATTGGAAAATTGGTGAGAAAGACATTTGCGGAAGAAGTATGTGGATAGATCTCTCCAAATGTTCAAAGGATGTGAACACATTTGTGTCTCATGTAAATGCTCATCAAAAAGTGGCTTCAGCAGAAGATGAGTTTAATAATCAAGTAGATTGGATGACCCACTCTGTGGACTGTCAGCCTCTTTCTTCAGCTATCCCTGTTGTTGCTCAATGAGCCCATGAACAAAGCAGCTATGGTAGCAGAGATGGAGGTTATGCATGGGCTCTACAGCATGGACTCCCACTCACGAAAGCTGACCTGGCTACACCTGCTGCTGAGTGCCAGATCTGCCAACAGCAGAGACAAATACTGAGCCCCCAATATGGCACTGTTCCCCATGGCGACAGGCCTGCAATCTGATGGCAGATTGATTACATTGGACCACTTCCATCTTTGAGGGGACAGACAGCATTTTGTCCTTACAGGAATAGACACTTATTCTGGTTATGGGTTTGCCTTTCCTGTACATAATGCTCCTGCCAAAACTACCATCCAGGAACTGACAGAATGCCTTATCCACCATCATGCTATTCCACACAGCATCACTTCTGACCAGGGAACTCACTTCAAGGCCAAAGAAGTGCAATAGTGGGCCCATGGTCATGGAATCTACTGGTCTTACCATGTTCCCCACCACCCTGAAGCAGCTGGCTTGATAGAATAATGTAATGGCAGCTTAAAGACACAGGAACAATGCCAATTAGGTGGCAATAGCCTGGAGGGCTGGGGCAGGGTCCTCCAGAAGGCAGTGCATGCTTTGAATCAGCGTCCAATATATGGTACAGTTTCTCCTATAGCCAGGATTCACGGGTCCAGGAATCAAGGGGTGGAAGTGGGAATGATTCCTATCACCCCTGGTGACCCACTAGGAAAATTTTTGCTTCCTGTACCCTCGACTTCACATTCTGCTGGCTTAGATGTTTTTGTTCCAGAGGAGGGAGTGCTTCTGCCAAGAGAGACAACAAACATTCCATTGAACTGGAAGCTAAGACTTCCCCTTGGACACTTTTGGCTTCTGATGCCCTTAAGTCAGCAGGCTAAGAAAGAAATATCAGTATTAGAAGGGGTGATTGACCCAGACTACCAGGGGGAAATTGGACTGGTTTTCCACAATGGAGGTAATGAAGATTATATCTGGAAGGCAGGAGATTCCTTAGGGTGACTTTTGGTGTTACCATGTCCTGTGATTAAGGTCAATGGGAAACTGCAACAACCCGGTCCAGACAGGTCAACTAATTGCCCAGCCCCTTCAGGGATGAAAGTATAGGTCACGCCTCCAGGGAAAGAGCCAAGACCTGCAGAGGCACTTGCTGATGGTGGAGGAAATACAGAATGGGTAGTAGAGGAAGGTAGTTACAAATACAAACTTAGGCCATGTGATCAGTTGCAGAAAAGTGGATTGTAATTGACCTGAGTATTTTTGTCCTATTTGGTTAAGAATAGGCTTGTGTATGTATACACATATGTTAAGCAGATACTTGTGTTACTTTCTTGAATATGTAATTGAGATACGAATTAACTGGTTAAGTGTTGTGAACTTATATGATCATATTGGGTTATGATATACTAAAGGACTAAGCATTCCTCGAAGACTTTATCACCTATTCTAGGATATATAATCCATTGGTCATTGTATGATGGGATAGTCATATCATGTTAGGTGAAATTATGACCTCAACATCATTTTCATTTGAAAATTAAGCATGACATAGAGTGATGCTATTGGGTGTCAAGTTGACAAGGGGTGAATTTGTGAAGGCTAATCTTGGATCTCAACTTGACTGGATCTGGGATTAATGGAAATGAGAGAGATCTTCTTAATTGGATCATCTGAAGCTGGAAGACACACCCTAAATGTGGGTGTTACCTTCTGATGGCAGCCTGTATAAAAGGCCGTGACAGAGAACATTTCCTTTTGCTGCTTGCCTTCTCTTTCACTGGTGAGTTCGTGAGTTCGTCTTGCTTCTGTAGACTGAAGATTACTGGATCTGGGATTAATGGAAATGAGAGAGATCTTCTTAATTGGATCATCTGAAGCTGGAAGACACACCCTAAATGTGGGTGTTACCTTCTGATGGCAGCCTGTATAAAAGGCCGTGACAGAGAACATTTCCTTTTGCTGCTTGCCTTCTCTTTCACTGGTGAGTTCGTGAGTTCGTCTTGCTTCTGTAGACTGAAGATTACCTGATCATTCGTCAGACGTCAGACCTTCAGCACCAGATTGGGACTACTGAGACATCCAGCCTTGTGGACTGAGCAACTACGGATTCTCAGCCTCTCCAGTGTAGTGCAGCTATTATTGGACTACTCAGACTCTATCCTGTGAGCTAAGCTGATAAATCTCCTCTCTCTCTCTCTCTCTCTCTCTCTCTCTCTCTCATATATATATACATATATTCTTTCTACCAGTTCTGTTTCTTTGGAGAAGCCTGACTAATACAAATATGTATAGAAGTGGTCAGATATAGCAAAGTAAAATTTGCATTTGCAATGACATGAGCATTTTTTATAAAAAAATATTTGAACAACCTGGAGATTTAGCAATTAAATTCATCTGCTTTTTTATTTAGTTTTCATATAATAAATATGGAATGAATCTATTCTTCTCAGCAATTAACTTGAGGAATAAAGATTGAATGTGATATTTATAACTAATGTATGCAATGGTCTATCAGTGAAAATTGATGCATAAATTACAAATATTTATTGTTATTATCATTACTCTATTAGTATTCCTTTAAAAATAAAATAGGGACATTTGAAAAACAGATGATGAAAAAAAGTTTCTTTTTACTCTATGAGTTGAGATCAGATTAAACTACAGAGAAAAGTGTGAAATTTTTCCTCATAATTTCAACTTTAAAACAACTTTGAAAAATATTGAACCATTTTGACATGGTATGATTTAGATTACAAAATGTGTTGGAGCTAGCCATAGGCATGGTCAGGTTGTGGTGAGGAATTTCCATATGTCTTAAGCATCAGATAGTTGTAACACTGAAGTCATTTTTAAAGGGCATAATTTTGAAATTTAGCTCTTTTGCTACGTAAATGATATATTCAGGAAAGCGGGCAAGTGTCAGGGAAAAATCATCAGACAGTTATTGCTCTGTGCAGTTAAAGTGAACAGTGAATTAGTCGTGCGCAATTTCTTCCATCAGCCTTTGCAGTCTTTGTATACACTGAAAGTTTATCAAAGTCTCCAGCAGTAAATGCAACCCACAAAAGATTATTGAAAAAGAAGAAAAATTTGTCAGTCAATAAAGTTTAAATTCCTTCTCCTTCAGAAGAATTTCATACTGTTTGTTACATATGGTGTTTGGATTGTACATATATGTTCATCTGTTGTACATTTTCACCTTCATCATCCTTAAACACAACAGCAAGAAGTCACAAGAACACTGTTGTTGACACAAAAGCATAACTCTCACCTCAAAGGGGATAAGGGATAGTTTATTCTGGAGCCAAATATGAGTGACCTGGGAACACAGATTCAGGTTACCCCAAATTCCATGTTCCAGGGTGGTAACAGTTATCTTACATTTTATAGTAACAGAACAAAGAAAAGACATAAATCCAGACACTTTTCAAATACACTGAAGGATAAATTCAGTAGGCAGGTCACAGCAAAGCAGGAGGGTTCTTACTATGGGTCTCAAATGCTATCTGATGACATTTTTAGATTTTGGGTTGGTGAGACCTGGTGGTCTGCTGTTAATACATTATAAAAGGTTAGTCACAGGCTGTTAGAGAAGAAACAGAGGTGGGTAAGGAGAGGCTGTTTAGGGGACTAAAGATAGCCTGAGATAAATGGTAATTAGACTCTGGACCTGCAAAATTCCAAACTCTCCACAGTCTCCTTGCAGGAAGTTCAGTCCAAGGTGCAGGAGTTCTTTTTGGGAACTTTTCTTTCACAGTGTCATAAACTAAGTGTTGTTAACTGACAGGAATGGTCTGGGTGGAATGAAACACAGGGCACTAAGGCAAAGAAAGTATGACATTTTGCTTAGTTAGCTTTTCTGAATTGAGAGTTTAAAAAATAAAAATTCTTTTAAACTTCTAGTTGATCTGTAAAACTGATACTACAAACGTGTTAGTCAATTTGAGACGAAAGCAGGTACCATCATTTAAAAAGTTTGAATATGCTGTCACAGTTGTCTTTAGCACAATACAGCTTTTTGACCTCTCAAATATGTGACTTCTTGCTAAGTTGTATTGGTAACCCTAAATATGCCCTTCTTTCTATGTTTCAGCAAACCTGGAACAATTATGATTTCTCACTAATAACCTCTTCATCATCTCATTTCCCATATCATTTTGCATGCATTCTTCCATTTTAGTTCTGAGTTCTATTTCAAGAATTTTATCTATATTGAATTACATAGTTTCATCCTCATCACAGTATTTGGCTAAAAATATTAATATACAAGTACATTCTGTTTTGTTTGCTGTCTAGTTATTTAACCCTTTTATTTAAATTTGAAGTTGGGACTTCATTGGTACTTTAACATTTACATCCACTACCCAGTTCTACCATATTTATCTGCATTGTTTCAAAAAAAAATTCTTACTATATAGCATTGTTGGATGTTTAACAGATTAGCATTTACCAGCAGTTCATTATGCACTTGAATTTCAAATGACCTTTAACTTATAATAATTTAATTTAAAAAGAAACTTTCACCTTATGGAATAACACACAGCACAGATCCAACACCCCACCCCTACTCTGTCAGACCGAGGGAGGCAGGTAGAGGTGGTCCTCTCAGTGCACAATGTCAAGTGTCTCTGTGTCACTTGGTTGTGGTTGCATGTTTTATTAATTGAATATTTTTTTGTTTATGCATCATTACCACTGTTCTAGTCAGTTTCACACTGCTGTGACAAAATACCAGAGAGAAACAATCTAAAAAGAAAAAAGACTAATTCTGGCTCATGATTTCAGAGATTTCAGACCATGGCTTTTCCAGGTTCCATTGCTTTGGATCAGAGGCAAGCAGGGCTAGCATAGTGTTATGGGACTGTGGCAGAGAAGACTGATGAGTTCATGTCTGTGCTGGTAAGGAGGCAGGGTTGGGAACAAGATGCACTTTTCAAAGGCATTCTCCTACAGACCTACTTCCTCCAGGTAGGTCCTGCCTCTTAGCAGCACATTCATCTGTGAATTCATCAAGGAATTAATTCATTGTGTCATTGAGGAGATTAGAGCCCTCATGATTGTATGTCTTCTCAATGTTGTGCCTACTGGGGAACGAGTCTTCAACAGATGAGTGTTTGGGGATATACCTGATATTGAGTAATACAATCACTAGCAATCACTTACTCAATATTATTACTGTCGATACATGCTTTATGAGTTAAGTATAAAGAGATCTGTTTGCCTCTCTTTTAGCCTTCCTTCCTCATCCCTTCTTCTAGAGTATTCTTAGCAGCACTTTTAATGTGGCAATGTGTTGTAGTGTTATAGCACCAAAAAACATTTAATACAGACTTTGGTATATGAAATGGGGTGTTGTGATAAATATCAAAACTGCAAGAGTAGGCATCAAAAGAAGTCTGCAGAACATTTCATAATTAATCTCATCTTTTATAAAGATTCACAGTAGAAATATGGACATTGGAAGGGCTGATAGGGAGGACTCAGAAGCAAGTGTCAGAGTGAATCCCTGGCACAAAGAAGCCCAAAACACTGGCAATTTTATAGAAACAGAATTGTTGCTCATCTGGTCTGAAAGGAGCAGAGCGAAGGTATGACTAAAGTCAGAGCTGGGAATGAGACGATCACCAGCCATATGGCTGCCTTCAGAAGCCGAAAAAAGAAAAGAACAGGTTGTCTTCTAGAGTTGCCCAAGAAGCCACTTTCCATCTTCGCTAGCATAGTGAGGCTGACATTACACTCAAGAAATCTCCAACTGTCTCTTTCCTGTTGCTCACACAACACATTATTGCAAATTGTTTAAACTTTTGGTTAAAGTCTGCAAAAGGATATGAGGGAAGGAACTAGATATTAGGGAGTATAGGCAGATTTTATGTGAAAAATCTATTGCTAGATAATATTTTAATACAATTTCAAGAAGATCCTTTCCCAAATTATTGCCAATATGGTGCATTCATCCTGTTAAGTACTTAAATTCAATTGTGCTCTTAATTTAACAACTTCTGGCATAGCTATTAGTTTTCATTCCACATAAGGGTTACTTTTATTTTCTTTTGTTTTTTGTGCATGTAAATACAGGGTATGAATAAGTAAGATCATCCTTATATATCTTAAATCTCAGAATCAATATTTGGTGAGGTAGAAACTTCTCATATAATGTTGCTTGTTATTTTTATTTTATTTATTTAATTAATTTATTTATTTTTATTTTATGTGCATGTGTGTATTGCCTGAATGTAGATAAGTGCACCCATGTTGTGCAATGCCCGTGGAGGACAGAAAAGGCTGTTGGATCCCCCTGGAACTGGAGTTAGGACAGTTGTTAGCCGCCATGAGGGTGCTGGGATTCGAACCCAGGTCTTCTGCCAGAACAACCAGTGTTCTTAACTGCTGAGCTATCTCTCCATCCCTGCTTCTAATTTTATTAGTATAAAGTTAGAACAATGTAGAAATTTTGGATTTACCCATGTTTGTGTAGCCAACTAAGTATTGAATTATCATGCCACATTATAGAGAAGTTTTGTGAAGCATAACAGGACTTAATGGATCTTATCCAAAGTTATAACCTAAGGGATTAAATCAGGTCACTTTCACATATATAAAGAAAATCTCCCCTTTGCTTTTTTGGATTATGATGAATTATATCTGAATTTGAAAAAAAAAATTGTCCTACCTGGGATTTTTAGTATTTTTGGTTGGGATTTGGGGTATTAAGACAATTTGGTATATGAATATTGATGAATTTTAGGGATTATTTGTAGATTTCATTTTGATGTGTAAATTCACATTCTCTGTTATCAATTTATTATGTTCACATTGTCATTGAATAGGAAAACTGGAGGCTATACATAATTATTAATAAGTTCTTTCTTTCTCAAGCTATGTTGACAACAAAACATGTGAGACTATTCAATGACTATTGGCTTAATGACACAGGATTTACAGAAATGTGCCACTTTCTGTATGGAAGAATTCTTTTCAAATAAGAGACTTTTTCATGTATTTGCTATTTGTTTGTTTATTGTGTGTTCACATATGCATGCCACAGCATGTATGTAGAAGTCAGAGGAAAATTTTCTGGAGTCCATGCTCTCCTTCTACCAGTGGGCTCCTGTGTTCAACTTAAGTCATCTAATTTGGCAGCAAGTGCCATCAGCTGCTGAGCCACCTTTCCAGTCCATGGAAAAATTTTAAACATAAAGTTAATTCTTTAAGGTATAAGAAAATGTACAGTTTTCTGCTGTCAGCGGGTCCTCAAGACATACTTTTTGAAAGACCCTATGAATCACAGTGAGTGCAGGTCAATACAAAGCCAAAATAATTATCCCAGTATCTATTAGGGTAAAATTTTATTGGATCATCAAATCATTTAGAATCTAAGTCAATTTAATTAGATGTTGTGTTGATATTTGCCTCAGTTTTTATTACCCTCCAAAGGCTATTAGAAAAAAATTAATAGAAATTCACTGCTCAAAGAAATAATTTTATAGTATTCATTTATGCCAATGCTTAGGATCTAATCCAAGATCTTTTACATAGCAGGCAACTTCTAATTGCTTGTACTGAGCTACAGCCCTAATGTATTAATTTGTTGTCAAGAACGCAAAATAGTATGGAGAGTTTCCATGTCCTTACCATAAGAAACTGCAAGAAGGCTGAGGGTGTAGCCCATGTTAGTGAACTTAAATAACATGTGCAAAGGCCTGGGTTCAACCCCAAGCACTACAAAATTTTTTAAAAACTAAAAAATATAATCTATAAGTAGGTTATTGAGGTCAGACTGCATTTTGAATGACATTTCTTTCCTTCTCTGCTGCAGGGAGGGTTCAGCACAATAACTCAGATAGGTACATTGTGTACCATTCCAGTAAATTGAAGCTATCTCAGTATTATGAATCACCTAGGATTTTAATTTTATTTGTAATGCTTCCGGATACATCATTTTGCAAGCATCAAGTTATCTTCAGCTAGAT